>NC_056741.1:1470516349-1470568849 GCF_019279795.1 Protopterus annectens | reverse complement strand
TATTTTGCTGTGCCTCTGTCGAGCAGTGACACTGAGGTAATCCCTGGGGTATATCTGCGATCTCCCATCCATTGGTCAAGATTTCTCTTGAACAAGGCCAGCGAGGTGCTCTGCCTCACATGTACCGGGATTTTGTTCCACAGCATAGGAGTCTTTGGGTGATGAATCTATCCCTCCAGCACGTCCTATTAATAGCCGTGTCGAGGTTTAAGTCTCCCCCCCTTGTGGCTCTGATGGATCTAGATTTTTGAGGTGAAGCATATTCATCAAATCTGGGTTTGACATGGCCTTGTATGTTAGGCAAAGGTCACCTCTGAGCAAGCGTGGCGACTGAATAGAGCTGGAGTTCCTTCAGTCGGGCAGCATAGGACAGATTTTTGAGACCCTTTATCCTTTTGGTGAGGAACTTTGTGGCCTCTCCAGCTGCTGCAAGTGTCTGGTCAGATACATTCCGAATGGGGCATTGTACTCAATCATTGGTCTGATGAGTGATGAGTAAAGGAGACTATGACCTCCTTGATCTAGATGAGAATCCCTTCATGATAAGGTGGGCAATGTAGAAGGTCTTCCTGACTACTTTAGCTACATGGGTGTCGAATGACAGTCTACTATCAACCTGGGTCCCCAGGTCCCTGATAACTTCTTCTGTGCTCAGTGGATTGCCACCTATTTGGTAGCTAGGGGTAACCTTGTTTTTCGAAGGGTATGACTATGCATTTTTGGCATTTAACTTTAGGCCGTGGCTCTGGCACCAGTTATCCGTTTCTGTGAGACCCTTCTGAAGGATATCTGTGGCAGATGTGTTTTCTACTATGGCCCAGTTTGCAGTCATCTGCAAACTTTGTCAGCCATAACCCTCCTGTGTTTGCTTGTACTGGAAAAGTAGATGCCAAACAAGAGTGGGCCCAGGACTGAGCCCTGTGGGACACCACTTGTGACAGGCTTTGAGTCTGACATGGCGCCAGCAACTCTGACCCTGTGGGTTCTGTCACTCAGCCAGTTTGCAACCCATCTTGTGATGTATGGGTTAACATTTAAGCTGATGAGTTTTTCAATGATACCCGAGTGGGTATTGTATCAAGGCCTTAGCCAGATCGAGGTAGGCTGTATGGACTGCCTTTCCCTCATCAATGGCTTTGGTGACTGTTTCAAAAGTCAACCAAGTTTAAAAGGCATGATCTGCCTTTGACAAAGCCAAACTGGGTTGGATCCAAAGTCTGCAAATTCCCTATGTCTTTATTTATGAGGTCCATTATGATCCTCTCCATGGCTTTGCAGATAAGGCTTGTCAAGCTAATGGGCGGTAATTTCCAGGGTCGGTGGAGGCACCGCCTTTGTGAAGTGGGACCACAGTTGCATTGCGCAACTCCTGCACGTATCCAGAGGTAAGACTTTGATTAAACAGCTGTCCTAGCTGTGGGTTTAATTCCTCATTGAGTTCGTGGAGCATACAGCCGGGGACACCATCAGGTCCCATGGATGCTGTGTTTTGCTTTGGAGAGCAGTTCTCACTTGGGCGCTGGAGATGTTTGGGGGCTGCAATCGTTTGGTATAGATATCTCTCCTTTTGGGGGAGGGGAGAAGTTTGCACTGAACCTGTCAGCCAGTATGTTGGCAATGTCTGTAGGATCAGTAATCTTCACATCATTTTGAACTAGTTCTGAGCATATCTGGGAGTTTCCTCCTAGGTTTCTAACATAGCTAAAGAAGGCCTTATGATTGTCTTTGAGTCTTTAGCTATTTTTCTCAAATTTGCTTTGGATGATTTTATGAGAGCTCTTAGTTTTTACTTATAGTGATCAAGGGTGTCTTACCTTTTAAGGATTTTGCTCTATCTTGTAGTAGCTTCCTCCTTTTGTTGTAGAGTTTGTTTATGGCTGGGGTCCACCAGACTGGACGCTTGCCTTTGGTACAAAGAGTCTTTGTTTTGCTTGGGATTGCCTTATCCATGCAGTCCTGCAGGTGCTGGTAGAAGGCATTTGTAAGTGATTCAGCGGCTTGAGTACTGTTTTCCGCCGTTCGGGGCCTTAAAGGAGACCACACTAGTCTTTAGAAGTGTGAAGTCGGCTTTTGAAGTTCTTTACTGTGGTCTTTTTATTTCAGGTGGGGGTGGGATGAGGACCTCCAGCGAGATTAGTTTGTGATCTGATCTCACCAGTGAGGGGTATACTTCCGGTGTTGAACATTGTGCTCCCATGTTCGTGATGATGAGATCAAGTATGTTATCTCCTCTTGTGGGGATGGTGACTAGTTGTTCCATGGCATTTGAGTTTATGAATTCCAGGAACTTTTGGGCTAGGGTGTTTGGGCTTGAGTAGTGTTCCCAGTCTATATTAGGGTAATTGAAGTCACCTAGTATGATGGTGTTTGGTGATACATTTATCCCCTCTAGTGTTTTCAGGAAGGCCATGTGAGGTTCCTGAGTCATGTGTCATTCATACAGGCAAACAGTTATACATTGGCCGTATACATCACTCTGTGCATGTAATGTACATTAACACAACAGTACCTGTCCAATCATTATGTGTAAACAGTACTCTTGCAAGGTGCTGTGTGCAACATCATCATCATGATAAAGGTAAATGGGGTAACCATAGAGGGACCGGTAGGGTTGTGTGTACAATGGGGTCATCCTCATCATGTGTACCTGGATCATTTAGGAGTAATGTGCATACCAGGATCGTGCGCCTGAGGGACAGGGGTGATGATAACAGGAGTATGTTGTGATGCATATTAAAAATGTTACGTGTCCAGTGGGTACGTGTGTGAAATGGACAGATATGTATAGGGCAGATGTTGTCCTATGAGCTGATTGGCCTTATGTTTCCATAAGGTGAGGGTCGGATGTGGGGGAAGGAGCGTGGAGGATAGGTAGGGTAGGATCACAGACAAAATAGCATACAGGGTTGGTATATGACACATGTGGGGGGATACACCTCAGACAAGGATGGGTGTTTGGCATTCACAAGCCCATGGGAACAGTGGGATGGAGGTCCCCAGCCATGGGCAGCTGCCACTGCACCTAAACAGCTGCAAAGGAGGCAGTGCTGGAGGCTGCCTAGGAGGGGCAGCATCACCCTGTAAATGTGACACTCTGCCCTTGAGCTTGTTTATCTGGCTTCAGAAACCCTTAGTGAGCCACCAGCACAACACGCCAGGGACCGCATGACAGCAGACATGTACCTGTCTGGCCCTGCTCCCAGGGGGGACATGCCCCATCCTCAGTGGCAGTACCACCAGAAGGTGGTGCAGAATCAACAGAAGTTGATGTCCAAGGCTGGGCCCCAGATGTGCTAGTACCCAGTGCCATGGTCAGCTGAAGTGGGACAGGAGGCTCTGCTGGGACCTCCCAACTCATTCAGCCTATGGTGTTGCAGTTTAAACTCACATATGGCTTAGTGATAGACAACCGCATACAGGATTACCTACAACAGTATGCATAGATATCACCATCAACCCAACACAACAGATGGTATACATTTGCAGAGGGAGCACAACACATGCATATCTACTGCATGACATCTGTACAATGTGTATTAGACGTGTGACCGCAGCTATGAACAGTTGCCCATTATTGGCTTGTCACTGGGAACCCCAGACAGTGTCTGTCATTCCACTGTTTCATGTGACATATGTCCAGTCAGGGATGCGATGGCAGTAACACATCCCTATCATCATGTACTGTCTGAAATCCTCACACTATGCTCCTGCTGTGCACAGATGTGTGTTCAGTGTGTAATACAGGAAACAAATGGTTCCACACACTGACCAGTTCACAGATGGCCCTACAGATGGGGGTCCCTCACAAACAGAGTACTGTCATGTCTGTATTAAGACATGCAGAATAGCCATCACCACACACAACATGTTAAACAGGCAGTAGTCTCAATGCAGCATAGCTACACTTACATGCTGTAGTCATGTGTGGCACATCACCCTCCTGTCTTTAGGCTATTTCCCACTGTGTATGATGTTTGAGGTACATCCAGATATCATCTGTGATGCGAACACCACATCCAGGTACCACTCACAGTGACTGTCATGGCCAAATACCAACATGTTTTCCTAGATAGTGTGCTGTGTTTATCATGTGAATGGCTATGGGAAAGCCATCACAGCTGTTACACATGCAATCAGCTACAGGAGGACTGCAATAGGTGCAGAGGCCATCACCTGAACATGTCCATCACTTACAATACAGATGCTGCTGCTGAGCAGGTGTATACCTTCACATCCACGAGAGAGTGTGTGGGTGGGACAGGCAAAGTACATCAGAGAAGGGTTTGGAGACTTAACCCTAAGCATCATCTGCCACACACCTAACAGTACAGGTGTCAAACCCCTGACTGACTAGTCATTACTATTACATGTGCATGACACTAATACATGTGCCACAAAGGCGACATGTTGCTGTGCTGTAAGAACATATATGTGTGTAGGTGAGTGACATCTGCAACAGAGATATAGTAGATATACATTAGGTGTGGCACACATGGCTGTCCACATGAACGGATGCCATTTTCACCACAACCACACTCTCAATGGACTCGCATTGGCACTTTTCCCAGGGCCACAAATATACAACCTAACTATTTAGTTTGCCACACTGCAGTAATGCACAGGACTACATGCACCACAGTGGATATCTGGAGGTTCTATGGGCTAGGGCATGTGAAAGTGTTTGACATCTGCTGGTATACCAACGAGGGCTATACTGGGAGTGACTGTAGTTGGGAGCATCATAATCCACATGCAGACACAAGGTGCCAGTACTGACATGCATGAATGCATTGCTTCATGGGTGTGTAGTGGTTGGCTGTGCAAGATGGCTGTACACGGTTGGGTGAGGGGTAATCCTTGGCATTGCGTCACCCGACAATGGTGTGCAGTGCGGTACAGGGGTGTAGTGTCTGCTATGTCCCACACAGATGGGAACTGCATGATCTGCCCTGACATCCCGGTTACCAATGTGTATGGCCATAGCTTTGCAATGCATGCCATGTCTGTGTTTGATAGTCCTTCACATGGACATTGCCTGGGATGTGCATGTCCCACAATACTGTACAGTGACATGTACAGGTGTACCTGGTTTGGCAGACACATATTGTGTATACAGACTGTTATCCCTTGATATGCCAATACTGACCTGGTTTGGCGAAACCTGCTTATAGTGAGCAGGTCGACCCTGCACCTGCATTGATAGTATGATACAGGTATTCCCTGGTGTCAGTGGCATTGGTCCATACAGGGCACATATTTACAGCATTGTATGACCTCTGTGGATCACATTTGATGGCACCACATATTTTGCAGACATCCCGTGGGGAACATAGTGAAGGCACAATGTCCGCAAATATGTGCCTATTGTAACACTGTACAAAGTGCCATGTCCTCTGCAGTCCACTGCTTTCACACCATGCCTACAATCTGTCATCAATGTGCATGGTACTAGCAACATAGCGGGATATCCTTGGCAAGTGTGTTTGTGCATGGCACATGGGTGCAGGACATATGCCGGGTACTAGTAGGGTTGCATACTTTGTTCACCAGGCCTTTTGCCAGATGTAGGGGTATGGCTTGCCAACACAGTCCAGTGGCTGACTGACAGCTGTACTCCTCGTGAGGTGGCCAATGTGTCATAAGATGGACACCATATAGGAAAACTACAAAATCCGCTCCCCAACATGTCCAGTGGTTAGACAATCACAGCCACCTCTACACAGGGTCTGACAGACAAACACACACACTTGTCATGTCCTGTATACAAACCCCTACCTACAGTATCACACTGCAGCAATTCGCTATTAGGGCACGCGCTACTACAGGTGTATACCGGTGGGTGACAACAGCAGGATTGACAAAGGTGGTCATGTGATTTGTACAGAGAGTGCATACTCTACAAAGCAGAGTAATTGTCTCACACAGGCAGACACAGACACACACACACACACACACACACACACACACACACACACACACACACACACACACACACACACACACACACACACACACACACACACACACTTGGCAAGTCTGGGATTAAAACACTGACCTAACTACTTTATCACACTACAGCATTATGCAGTTACAGAACGCGCTACCAACATTACTGGGTCAGAGCACCTCCAGAGGTGTATTTCAAGGTGGGTGACATCATCAGCCTTGCCAAAGGTGGGTATAGGAATTGTATAGAGTGTGAGCAGTCTAAAAGCATTATTCAGTCCTCAAGCAGACAAAGACAAACACACACATACACACACTTGGCAAGTCTGGGATTAGGATACCAACCTAACTACTTTATCACACTACAGCATTACACAGTTATAGAACACGCTACTAAGATTACTGGATCACAACACTCCCAGAGGTGTATTTCTAGCTGGGTGACATCATCAGCCTTGGCAAAGGTGGGTATAGGAATTGTATGGAGTGTGAGCAGTCTAAAAGCATTATTCAGTCCTCAAGCAGACGAGGACAAACACGCACTTGGCAAGTATGGGAGTAGAACACCGACCTAACTACTTTATCACACTACAGCATTATGCAGTTACAGAATGCGCTACCGACATTACTGAGTCATAGCACCCCCAGAGGTGTATTTCTAGGTGGGTGACATCATCAGCCTTGCCAAAGGTGGGTATAGGAATTGTATGGAGTGTGAGCAGTCTAAAATCATTATTCAGTCATCAGGCAGATGGGGAAAAACACACACACACTTGGCAAGTCTGGGATTAGAACACTGACCTAACTAATGTATCACACTACAGCATTACGCAGTTACAGAACGTGCTACCAAGATTATTGGGTCACAGCACTCCCAGAGGTGTATTTCTAGGTGGGTGACATCATCAGCCTTGCCAAAGGTGGCTATAGGAATTGTATGAAGTGTGAGCAGTCTAAAAGCATTATTCAGTCCTCAGGCAGACGAAGACAAACACACACACACACTTGGCAAGTCTGGGATTAGAATACCAACCTAACTACTTTATCACACTACAGCATTACGCAGTTATAGAACATGCTACCAAGATTACTGGGTCACAACACTCCCAGAGGTGTATTTCTAGCTGGGTTACATCATCAGCCTTGGCAAAGGTGGGTATAGGAATTGTATGGAGTGTGAGCAGTCTAAAAGCATTATTCAGTCCTCAAGCAGACGAGGACAAACACACACTTGGCAAGTCTGGGAGTAGAACACCAGCCTAACTACTTTATCACACTACAGCATTATGCAGTTACAGAACGCGCTACTGACATTATGGGGTCATAGCACTCCAGAGGTGTACTTATAGGTGGGTGACATCATCAGCCTTGCCAAAGGTGGGTATAGGAATTGTATGGAGTGTGAGCAGTCTAAAAGCATTATTCAGTCCTCAGGCAGATGGAGACAAACACACACAAACACTAGTGGTGGGAACAGAACACCTGCCTATCTACAGATCACTATTATAATATTACAAAGTTACGAGTCACGCCACACAGACTACACATTTCAAGGCTGTCATTATGACCTTCAAGGAATGCGGACATCAACAGGGATGCTGGCAGTTAAGATGTACATACCTGTGAACCTGTGTGTTTAAAGTAGGAATTCATCCTGACCTGGAGTATGCCCATCTGTGGAATAGATGACTACTATAACTATACAGGGTTACAGTGGCCATGCTCATACACATAGAGGCACATAACCAACACAATGTGTCACTGGGCATGCTCACACACTTAGTAGCACAGGGCTGTAGTAGCACAGGGCTGTTCGGAATGCACTATGTGTCCATCTACACAAGGTTATACTGGGCATGCTCATACACTTAGTAGCACAGGGCTGTCTGGGATGTACTCTGATTCTAAACACGGAAGGCCACAGTGGCCATGCTATTTACAGTTAGGCGTAAAGAATGCATTGTAATGGACTCTGGTGTTAGTAGTTATTGTTAGCAGGAACGCTGCACTACATATATCTGACACCGGTCTTATACACAACGTCTGCTACTGTCCATCACTTTAGATGTACCATTCTATACCAAGCACAATACTACCACTCGCAGTGATGTCTTGCTAGGAGTGGCAACTGCTTGACCAACTCAATGAGCCAATGTCCTGCTATAATTACAAGGTTGTCCAATGTTTGTCATTCTGGGATGACATGACTGAAAGTAGACAGGCCTTTGTCACATATCACATGCATCCATGATTCAAGGGAGTGGGGATAATACCTAAGTCACATTCACCCATATAGTGCCATTCCAAGGCAAATGTCCTAAACACAGGATAATACCCTGACACCTAGAGGTCACCTGCCTTGTATGCTTATGCTAACCTGTGCTAAATGTGTAGTGTCCATAATCACAGTTGTTCACTGTAGATCCAACAATGGGGAGTACTGACATCTGTGCAGTGAGGAACACCTGGCTGAAGGCTCTGTAGTGCACAATAGCACTACCCCCATATACCTCAGAACCAGACATGTGGGCCATAACACAGGTATGGACCACTCCAGGTGGTGGTGTCCCCACATACATAAAGGCCACTCACATTTACTGACCGGTACTCCCACAAAAGGCATCACAGATCAGTCAGGTGCAGGACATAGTGTCAAATGCTGCATTCTGGGATGTAACCATCAGACACCACCATGCCCTCGGACCACCAACACACATCCATACATGTGGTAGGACATATAATAGTACACCACCATGTGACCCTTGACCAGTGGACTGTACCAAGCTCTACATCAACTGTGCAGAATACCCATGTACTGACACAGTTGCATCATGTGTTATGCAATGCAATGATACCACTGTCTGTAACCAGGTCATCTGTACACATACCAGGGGCCCTTGGTTATTTACAGCATTAGCAGAAGACTGTTGCTGTACACCAGTAAACACCCTCATGTTTGGATATGACATACACGTACCTGCCCTGGATATGAACATGCCACACACATACAACATATATATAAATAGCATAGCTGTTGTTGTCCTTTGTGCAGACAGTTGTCTACAGCCATTACACACATGCACATGGAATGTAGGTCCATGGCTGCTGAATGCTAACAGTACATAAGGTGTGATATCAATGTTGACAGAGGTAAAATTCCCTCTGTACTGGTCACCCATTACACCTATCATACAACAGTCCATGTTTCATGTATGTCATTACACATGTCCACCAATTGCAATGCCTACAATCATGCTCAAATGACTGGATTGTAGGACCTACACACATGTACATGTAGTGGTGTGCATTCAGATACCATGCGTGTGCAGTTGCTGATGTATGCATGTGACGTGTGTCTTAGTACATCATGCAGTTGCAATGCAGCCTCAACATTGCCAACTGTATATGGTGATATGTTGAAAGTACGGAAAGATGTACCTCAGGTATGGACAGATGTGTGGACATAACTAAGTGGTGGGGCATCTTTGCAGATGGATGTCTGCTGAGGACAGCTCACAGGTGTGTCACAAGCAGTCCTACAATAACCTGTGTAACTGGTAAGCAATGGTTTCATTAATTGAAGGGCAACACACACAACATAGACAGCAGTCAGGGTGACATCGAAGGTAAATCACTTGACACCTGCAACAGTTAAGACCTCTCGTGTGCATATATCAGCACAGTTGCCAAAGGAAGTGTCAGTACACTTTGTAATGCGTGCAATACTGTTGTAAGTCTGTCATACATATCATGAGATAGGCAGATGTTTGATTCACAGTACTGGCATGTGTGGTTGCGTGTGTGCCCATATATGTCACGTATGGTGGGGAATACATCTCTAGTCTTACTCACTCTCCTGTACACTGTTGTAGACATCTGTACAGACTGCAATGTAGAAAGCAGGACATAGACAGGGGTGTGTATCTCACACATGTGAGGTATCTATATGTGCGTGACATAGGTGTATTCAATAGGGAATGCCACAGTGTGTGTATGTGTGTGTGCGTGTGTGTGTGTGTGTGTGTGTGTGTGTGTGTGTGTGTGTGTGTGGCTGTCTGGTCCCTGGAGTGAGGATGTATGTTACCATAGTGAACTGATAAGACCCCTCCCCCATCCAGGCGGTGCAATCTACTATCCGTGTTGATGTCCCAGATCATGGGCCATATTGACTATCTGTACATGTGTATTCTCTGTGGTGCATCATGTAGGTGCACAGTACTGTAATGATGATTTGTACACAGGCAGGGCTCCTCACCTCAACAGTAGCAACTGTGTGTGTGAGTGTGTGTTACTGTGTGGGTGAATCTGTGAGTGTGTGGGTGTGTTACTGTGTCACTGAATACATATGTGTCAATACTTGATTGTGTGGATGCAGTTGTGTGTTCGTATCATGTCATGGGAATGTGTATTACTACTTCCCAATGAGGCATCACACTTCCCACTGGCCTCTACCCTCATCATCAGATAGACCAGTCTCTTACCTCACCACTCCATGTAATTGTACCTGTGATGTCACCCATTATGGATGTCACGTCTGTAGCCACAGTAGCTTAATACACAGCTATCATGCTCTTGGATCAGTAGATGTGTTTGGAACATGGGGCATTCTAACTGTGATGTAGGAGCTACAAGGTGCATGCTGGTATTTTCATACATACCTGTGAGTAGTCCACATTTACATATGGGACACTAACTGCAAACACTGACATTCACCGGCACATGCAAATATACCTGAAGCAGAAAAGCAGAACATCATGACCAACATGCAGTTACTTTTGTTACACAAGACACATACTGTTAACAGTATGAAATGCATTATACACCTGTACTACATGGTATGTCTGCTGGCTGTCAACAGTACACAACAATTGTAATCTACACTTATCTTCCTAGTCTGCTCACCCTGTTCATCAGACCATATGAGCATGTCCCTGCACCAATGGTGTGGATATCAGGAATGCGGCACAGGCATCATCGTATGCACAGGGTGATAATGTTTGCCAGAGGCCTAGGCTGCAACATTGGATGACATCATGTGTTTGGGTTAGGGCCTTTGATGTAATTGGGCATGTGTGGATGCTATGCATGTGTGTGTTGCAGTGCCTTACATATGTTTCTGGTGTGTGTGTGTATGTATGCACACAGTTCTGGCATGTGTCTGGTCTACACAGGGGTATTATTGACAGCTGCGGACTGCTCAGGCCAGGTTTTACAGTTCACGGTGTCCGGCCACGGCCACGTGACCTGTGCCTGCCAGGGGTTACACGGGCACTACCAGGCAGAGGTGCAGATTGGATACTGTCTGATGACACAGGTCCACTGGAACCGTGTCCCAGTTGGGATCATCCAGGGCACCGTGCATGTGGCCTGCTGTGTCATGGTGTGGACAGCACAGCACCAGCTGCACTGTTGCTGCTACCACCACTATGGGAGTGGGCATGTGAGGTATCTTGTTCACGTAGACCTGTAACAGGTGATGTAGCAGGCCTACATCCATGTGCCTGATGCCTCACTCCTACCAGATGTTCCAACACAGACAGATCATGCTCGTGGATTGTCATGCCATGGTCAAGGACTCCAACCATGTTACCCAATCATCTATCCAAAGCTTCAGCAATCTGCTGTTGAGCATTTACCATTGCCTTGATGTTGTTGTTTAAAGAAGGGGTGGCAGACCTCTGAAGCCTCTGATCTTCTCTGTTGTGCCATTCAGCACATGTCTGTGCCTCCATTACAGTCTGAAACATGCGTCTGGTGACACCAGCTGCTGAACTCTGTCTTGCAGGGCATGTTGGCCAGAGGTCCTCCTACAAGCAGCACTGGCCAAGTGCCTGTGTGGGGACTCACCAGTCAGTTGGCTGACACCATGGTGTGCAGGCACACCTTGCACAGCCCCCACACTTTCCTGTTCCAGGCTGCCACATGCCAACTGTCCTTCCTCTATGGCCATTGGTGATGGGGTATGTGTAGGCATGAGAATTGTGTGCGAGGATGAGGGGGATATAGGCAGAATGGCAACCAATGGCACAGATTCAGCCCCTAACAACCCTGTCTGTGCCTCAATCATACGTTCGTCATCACTGCTAGAGTCTGTGGGGACACTAACATCTGAGGGACCGCAGGAGGGGAACACACCTACATCACCTTTGAGGGGCAGACAAGAACTGTACTTTATAATCTATACAATACACACACACACACACACACACACACACACACACACACACACACACACACACACACACACACACACACACACATGCTATGCCTCCCAACATGCACACAACAGCATGCATGTGTCATAGCAGAAGCCATGCATATTACACAATCATAGAAGTAGTTAGCATACATCCCTGTGTTACACCATGTAGACCAGCACAGGTTAACAGTACACCTGCCTGATGTGTGGCATATGACCTTGACAATCACATGTAGTATGACATTTAATCTGCTGACGTGTGCAATGACATGCATACATGTTTAAAACAATGGTGTCCTGTCAAATATACAGTGGTGGTAGTGGTGTCCCAATGCAGTATTGTCTGTCCGCCCTACAGATATATTGCACATTTAGCTGATGTGCATGGCCATTGCAGGGAATCATGAGGCATCTCTATTGCTATACAGTGTGAGTTACAGACACAGTTCATAGCCATGACTGTGTTCAGATACAATACACATATACTGTGGAATGTGACTCATGTCATTGAGGTGTATACACACTAAACCATGATGTGGAATGTGTGACACAGGTCACTGAAGGGTATACGGATGACACCCCTGCACATCTGCAACCATATTGCTGCTGCCTGGCAACTATGGCCAGACATAGCAAACTCGTTGGTACACCATGTCCCACATGACATCTCTGTACCACACACACAAACACACACACACACATGAGGAGCAAGGATGACATTGATGTCCGACACCAGGAAGGGGAGTGTACTCTATCTGTGGGCTGATGTGGATACTGTACAGGTGACTGCTGTCATGTTGTGACACACTCAAGATGTTAAACACATCTTATGTGGTGGATTGATGTCATGCCTACACAAGATGTGCACAGGCCTGTAGGATGTCTAGTGTTCCACATCTTCAATATAACCATTACACAAAGGCCATAGTTGGACCATGTGGAGTCAATGTATGACAGGGTGTACACACAAGCACATCACGTCTACTGTGTGTGTTGCTTCATGTCTCTGGCCATCCTTCATGGCCATGTGTGTACATGTGTTGGCCAAATGATTGTGACGGGTGTCTATTTCACATGTCTGTCTTGTCCCATATGACATACACCCATAGATGTCATATGCTCCACTGACAACAGGGTTTGCAGACAAAGGGTGGTATGTTTGGTATGTGGGACTTGTTTTTCAGGGGTCGCCACAGCGGATCACCTGTCCGCTCATGATTGGCAGTGGGGTTTTACGGTGTTGAGTTGCCAGCCCGGTGCCCAACCTTCCACTGAAGGCACATACATGCACACACTCACACCTAGGGCCAATTTGGAGTGTCCAATCCACCTACAGCATGTCCTTGGGATGTGGGAGGAAACTGGAGCACCTGGAGGACACCCACGCGACCACAGGGAGGACATGCAGACTTGTGTACAATGATCTCTATATTCATGGATGGCACCCTGACATGATTAGGGTTGCCACATATGACTACCTGACAGGTGTGGTGACGTAACTATCACAGCAAAGATAACTGCCCAGCTGCATCCCTTACACACAGTGTCCATTATGTTGACCACTGCCTATGTGGTAGTTCATGGGTACAGGGTTATTAAAATAGGGGTGACAATGCAATATGTAGCTGTCACATACCTCATCCACAAAGCCCCTTCTGTATGTTGTCCACAACACTCTGAGTCAACTATTGCTCCTAGGTCATAGTCATGTGCATACTTCAATAGGCAGATGCCTTCTGTTGGTCTGTGTGGTATAGACTACAATGAGGGGGAGTACAATGAATTAACCCTGTCTTACTGTAGCTGGCACTGGTGTGATGTGCATGTATTATTCAGACACCTTCTGTACTGTTGGTTCTGCCAGCAGTCCCGTTACAAAACACTCCTGTGACATAGGAATGTACATCCAGTATACTGAGTGTAGGTGGAACACAGTATGGGTGCTGATGTCCTATGACCTGGCAAGGTTATGATATGCAGTGTGAAATCAACCTTACTGTCATCTACATCTGTACTGCTGACATCAAATAAGTTGATCAAGGTTCATGGCCTTTCAGACCAGACTCAGCAGAGTAGTAGTGCAGTACTTCCCATTATCAGTGGTGTCTCCACCTTTGTGGGTTGTGATACCTGTCGGTGTGCACCATTAAGTCTGTACACAGCCTGACATGGAGCTCTGTTTTACATGATGTGTATGTGGAGAGCAGCTTGTTTTGCCATATGTGTATGATACAACCTGGGATGTGGACAGGTCCCATGCAGCCTGAGTGCTGCTTGTACCTGCATAGATGTGGTTACAGGGGCACTGTAGTGTGCATGGATATATGACTGTGTACCTGTTGTGGGCGGACAGTGTGTTTATGTTATCCAAGACCCTATCTGGATTGCTTATTCATGCTCAGCACTTGTTCAGAACTTGTAAGCACTATGTAAGCTACTAATTACTATAGCACTCAATCTTCCTCATTACCTAGAGGTAAACAGTTTTTGTACGTACTTTTCTCACTTGCTTAGAGTAAAACAGCTCTTGTACTCACTTTCCTCACTTATCTAGGGGAAATAGTTTTATATTGAGGCATGTCCAAGGGTCAGCTTCCAGTGTTCTCTCTTGTCTATCTGATGAATCTGGACATCTTGAGGCAATGTAGAAATTGCCTCATGTACACAAACAACCCTCTCGGCCTACCACCCAACACTACAACCTGTGAGAGATGCACTTATCTAGCTAAACTGGAGGTAAAGCTCTCTCCAACCAAGACTGACCCTGACTGTCATGTGGACAAGGTAAGCATTTGCACCACACCACACTCATCACATAGTCTCACTAAATCTACACCACCATAATCCACACATAGTAACACAAAAACATTTGCGGAGGCTCTCAATAATAATCTGTCTAAGCAACAGAGACCTCCAAAGTGGAAATGCAAGCAGCCACCATCCCCCATCACAACCCCAATGGCATATAGCCCACAGACTCAGTGTGCCACTCAACCACAGCCAATAAGGCAAATCAACGTACCCAACACACTAGTCATAGGTGACTCTATAGTCAGGCACACTGATGTCCCACTCACCACGTTAAACAAGGAGAAGGTTACTGTCAGCTGCCTGTCGGGTACCAAGATTCGTCACATAACCCACGCACGCAGGTCACTCCACAACAAGCACAAATATGACTCTGTCATTGTCCATGTTGATGTGAATGACCTTTTGGGCCAATTTCTAGCTCTTTCAAGTCCCCCTGTATAAAACCCACTTTGGCGCGGCTTTGCATGATTTTGTGCATAGCGCAGCATCGGGCAGCTCTGCTTAATTGGGTTTAAACCATTCTCGGCTCCACAAAGTCTGCTCTTCACTTTTTCCCTTAGAACTGAACTAGTTCTCATAATAAACACCGTATTCCTACTCTAAAGCCTGGCACATGCTCACTAAAGCAATTATATAAGTCAGCACTAAAAAATTAAAAGCACTACACCCTCACAAACTCCCCTTGACTACCTTGTTCCCCATTGGCCCTTTATTTCAATTATAAAGGAATTCCCAATACTATTCTAGCATGTCCAAAGGTCAGTTGTCAATCTCCTCTCCGGTCCAGCTGGTGAATCTGGGAATCTTGAGGCAATGTTACAACTGCCTCGTGTACACAGACAACCTTCTCCTCCTCCCAACAAATTCCAACACATGTGAGAGATGCAACCATATAGCCAAACTGGAGGCTAAGCTCTCTCAACTCAGTACTGGCGTAACCAGTCAGGAGGAGAAGGAAACCACACTCACTACAATTCCAGTCTTACATAGACCTACCACGACAGCAAACCAAACACATAAACACACAAAAACATACTCGGAGGCTCTAAATAAAAATCTGCCTAAGCAGCAGAGACCTCCAAAGCAGACACCCAAGCAGCCGCTACCCCAAAACAAAACACGTGCAACACATAGCTCACAAAGCCAGTGTGCCGAACAGTCACAGCCCTTAAGGCTAAACAACACACCTGATACACTTGTAATAGGTGACTCTATCGTCAGGCACACTGACGCTTCCACCAGGCTGAACAAGGAGAAGGTCATGGTGAGCTGCCTGTCGGGCGCTAGGATCTGCCACATAACACAAGCACTCAGGTCACTCCAAGGCAAGTACAAATATGACTCAGTCATTGTCCATGCTGGTGTGAATGACCTGAGATGTACCTCCCTGGACTACATGAAAAGAGACATAGAGGAACTCTCTGAGCATGTAGCCGAGGCCGGTATGACCCTGACCTTGAGTAGCTTCTTACCCTCACCAAGAATGATGCCACAATATGAAGACAAGATGATCAATTTCAACAATTGACTTAAGTATTGGTGTCATTCAAAGGGGATCCAATGCCTGTCAGCCTGGGATGACATGCTCGACAAGCCACGATGCTTCGCTAGGGACGGCTTGCACCTGTCACCCCTGGGCTTTCGGATATTGGCAAAGGCCCTTACCACCCCCATAGTGCCTTTTTTAAGCAAGGCTCAAAAGACAAACCCACCTCCATAGGTATCACAAGGGATAAGAAACTAAGAGTAATGCTACTCAACGCCAGAAGTCTAAACCTCAAGATGCACACACTCGAAACTCTCCTTAGCATGGAGAACATCGATATCTGTGCAGTAACAGAAACCTGGTTCAAGGCTCCCAAGAGCACCCCAGCACTACCAGGTTATACCTCATACCATGCTTTTCAGCCCCAAAACTTGGACCGAAGGACAAAAGGAGGGGAGTATCAATATTCGTCAAAGATACCCACACCTCCAGGTTGGTGGCACAGCACGAAGCATCAGAGACTATCCATGTGCAACTAGCAGTGGGCAAAACTGCCTTCCAGTTTATAGCCTGCTAGAGACCACCCCCCCCAAACCCAGGAACCCCACTCGGCCTTCCTGAGAACACTGGAAAATATGAAGGTCTCTCCAAACACCATTATATTGGGCGACTTCAACTACCCAAACATAGACTGGGAGCATTACTCTAGCTCCAACACCCTAGCCCAAAGGTTCCTAGAATTTATAAACTCAAATGATATGGAACAACTTGTTACCACTCCCACAAGAGGGGAAAACATACTGGACCTGATCATCACCAACATGGGGGCCCTATGCTCCAGACCAGAAGTGTATCCCTCACTGGTAAGATCAGACCATAAACTAATCTCACTGGATATTCACATCCTGACCCCACCCCCTGCCAAGAAAACCACAGTGAAAAACTTCTCTAAAGCAAATTTCACACTACTCAAAACTGAGGTGGAATCCTTCAAAGCCCCCGGGCCTGTGGAAAATACGGCCCAGACCGCAGAATCCTTTATAAATGCATCCTATGAACACCTTCAGGAATGCATGGATCATGCAATCCCAAATAAAACCAAGACCCAATCCTCCAAAGGCAGGCATCCTGTCTTTTGGACCCCAGCCATAAACAAACTATACAATAGAAGGAGGAAGCTACTACATGATAGAGCAAAATCCCAAAAAGGGAAGGCATCTCTGATCAGTATTAGCAAAAAACTACGGGCACTCATAAAATCGTCTAAGGCCAGCTTCGAGAAAAAAATTGCACCGGACACTAAGGATAATCACAAGGCTTTTTTTAGTTATGTTAGGAACCTGGGTGGGAATTCCCAGATATCCTCAGAATTAGTCCAAAATGCCAAAAAATACACCGAACCCACAGACATTGCCAACATCCTAGCTGACAGGTTCAGCGCAAACTTCTTCCCCCCTCCCCACCAAAAGGGCAAATATCTATCCCAACAGAGTGCTGCCCCCATGAGATCTCAGATGCTCAGGTAAGAGCCGCCCTCTCCAAAGCAAAAGACATAGTATCAATGGGACAAGACGGTGTCCCAGGCTGCGTCCTACATGAACTCCAAGAAGAGCTAAACCCAAACATAAAACTACTGTTCAATCTCAGCCTTACTACAGGATATGTACCCAAAGAGTGGCGTACAGCAACTGTGGTCCCTCTCCACAAATGTGGTGCCTCAACGGATCCTGGAAACTATTGCCCCATAAGCCTGACTAGCTTGGTCTGCAAAGCTATGGAAAGGATCATCATGGACCTCATAAATAAAGATATTGGGGACCTACAGACACTGGATCCTACCCAGTTTGGCTTTGTTAAGTACAGATCCTGCCTCTTAAACCTGGTCGATTTCTTTGAAACAGTCACCAAGGCCATTGACGAGGGGAAGGTGGTCCACACAGCCTACCTGGACCTCGCAAAAGTCTTCGATACAATACCCCACTTGGGCATTATAGATAAGCTCACCAGCTTAAATATAAACCCCTATGTCACTAGATCAGTTGCAAACTGGCTCAAGGACAAAACTCACATGGTTAGACTTGCTAGAGCCATGTCAGACTCAAAACCAGTTACAAGTGGCATCCCACAAGGCTCAGTCCTGGACCTCTCTTGTTTGGTATATATTTCTCGGAGGTACAGGCCAACACAGAAGGACTGTGACTGACCAAGTTCACAGATGACTGCAAACTAGGCGCCATCATCGACTCTCCAGCTGACACAAGCATCCTCCAAAAGGGCCTCATAGAAACAGACAACTGGCGTCAGAGCCATGGCCTCAAGCTAAACACCAAAAAGTGTATAGTCATCCCCTTTGGCAAAAACAAAGTGCCCACAAATTACCACATAGGTGGTAATCCATTAAGTACAGAAGAAGTAGTTAGGGACCTGGGGACCCAAGTTGATAGCAATCTCTCATTTGACAACCACGTGGCCAAAGTGGTTAGAAAAACATTTTATATAGCCCACCTAATCATGAAAGGATTCACATCTAGCTCAGTGGAGATCATTGTGCCTCTTTACTCATCCCTCATCAGGCCCATAATTGAGTACAATGCCCCTTTTGGGATGTACCTTACCAGACACCTGCAGCAACTGGAAAGACCCCAAAAGTACCTCACCAAGAGGATCAAAGGGCTCAAATAGATGCCATATGCTGCCCGGTTAAAGAAACTCCAGCTTTACTCAGTGGCATACCGCCTGCTCAGAGGTGATCTATGCCTGACGTATAAAGCCATGTCCAACCCGGAATTAATATACATGCTTCACCTCAGAAAATCCAAATCCCATCGAGCTACACGCTCGAGAGACTTGAACCTCAGCACTGAAATAAATAGGACATGCTCGAGGGACAGATTCATAACCCAGAGGCTCCCTTCATTCTGGAATAAAATCCCAGTCCAGGTTAGGCAGAGTCCCTCATTGACTCTCTTCAAGAGGAATCTTGATGAGTGGATGGGAGATTGTAGATTTACCCTGGGTATTATTTCTGTGTCACTGTTAGACAGAGGCACAGTATACTAACCTTGAAAAAGGGCATAGCAAAATTCATTTAAAATGGGTGGCGAAAGCCAAACACACTCTGGCTAGGCTTATAAATTCCCTAGACCAGATAGCCTAGTATGAACCTATGAACCTATGAACCTGAGATGTACCTCCCTGGACTACATGAAAAGAGACATGGAAGAGCTCTCTGATCTTGTAACCCAGGCAGGTATGACCCTAGCCCTGAGTAGCATTCTGCCATCACCCAGAATGATACCGCAGTACGAGGACATAATGATTGACTTCAACAATTGGCTAAGCTTCTGGTGTCATTCTAAAGGGATCCAGTATCTGTCTGCTTGGGATGACATGGTCGACAGACCACGATGCTTTGCTACAGATGGTCTGCACCTGTTGCCCCTGGGATTCCGGATACTGTCTAAGGCTTTTGCTGCCCCTATAGTGCCTTCTTTAGGCAAGGTTCAAATAACATATTCACCACCATAACAGGAACAGGCAAGCACAAACTGAGGGTAATGCTACTCAATGCTGGAAGTCTAAATCTCAAAATGCACTCACTTGAGGCACTCCTTGTAATGGAGAACATCGGTATCTTTGCAGTGACTGAGACCTGGTTCAAGGCTCCAGAGATCATCCCTGCACTACCCGGCTATAACTCATAGCACACTTTTTGGCCATGTAACCAGGACCGGAACACCCAAGGCGGAGGTGTGTCCATATTCATTAAGGATATCCACCCCTCCAGGCTAGTTGCTTAGCACAATGCATCCGAGGTTATCCAAGTGCAACTACCTCTGGGATAAACTGCAATCCAACTCATAGCTTGCTACAGACCCCCCCCCCCCACCATGCCCCAAGATTCCTACTCCTCTTTTCTTGATGTACTGGAAATTATTCGGGTTCAACCAAACACCCTACTAATGGGCGACTTCACCTACTCCACCATTAACTGGGAAAACTACTCGTGTACCAACTCATTAGCTCAATTCTTTTTGGAATTCATAAACTCCAATGCCCAGGATCAACTTATCCACACACCCACCAGGGGCAACAATATCCTAGACCTAGGCATTACCAACATGAGTGACCGGTGTTCCACACCTGAAGTCAACTCCTCGTTGGTCCGATCTGACCAAAAGCTAAACACCCTTGATATCCACATCCCGCTACCACACCCATTAAGGAAACCACAGTATAATATTTCTACAAAGCCAACTTCACACTTCTTAAGACAGAAGTGGTGAACTTCATGACACCCATGCAGATAGACAATACAGTTACAACTGCTGAATCCTACACAAATGCACTCTATAAGCACTTACATGAGTGCATGGATCATGCTATCCCAAACAGAACCAAGACACTATCCTCCAAATTAAGGAAGCCAATCTGGTGGTCCCCTGCCATAAACAAACTGTACAACAGAAGGAAGACACTGTTGCAAAAGAGAGTACAATCCCATGAGTGAAGGAGCTCCCTGGTCAGCCTCAGTAAGAAGCGGAGATCCCTTATAAGATCCTCCAAAGCTAGCTATGGAAACAAAACCACCAATAATTCCAAGGGCAACCACAAAGCATTCTATAGCTATGTCAAATATCTCGATGTCAACACCCAGATCTGCTCTGAGTTACAGCACAAAGGCACGAACATTACAGAACCAGCTGATATTGCCAACATCCTGGCAGATAGGTTCAGTGCTACCTTTCCCCCCTCTCACCCCCTAAAGGGCCCATATCTATACAGGAAGAATGCAGAGTCCCTGTAATCACAACTACGCAGGTAAAAGCTGCACTCTCTAAAGCCAATATCACAGCATCCATGGGACTGAACAACATTCCAGACTGCATTTTACATGAACTTCAGAACGAACTGGCTCCCCACCTATGCACCATGTTCAATAATAGCCTCGCATCAGGCTTCATGCCCCCTGAATGGCGCACAGCAACAGTTATCCCACTTCACAAAGGTGGCGCCACACCGGACCACAGGAACTACTGCCCTATAGGCCTGACTAGAATGGTCTGCAAGGCTATGGAGCACATCATCATGGATCTCAGTCAGAGACATTGGATACCTCCAAACCTTTGACCCCTCCCAGTTTGGCTTTGTTAAGGGCAGGCCATGCCTCCTAAACCTGGTGGACTTCTTTGAGGCAGTTACCAAGGCATTAGATGAGAGTAAGGAGGTCCACACAGCCTACCTTGATCTCTCAAAGGCTTTCAACATCATTCCCCATTCTGGTATTATTGACATACCCATCCACCTGTACATTAACCCCTACGTCATGAGATGGTTTGCAAAGTGGTTCACGGACAGAACCTACACAATAGGAGTTGCATACCCTAGGTCCGACTGTAAACCAGTTACAAGTGGCATCTCCCAGGGCTCAGTCCTAGGACTCCTCATGTTCGGTATGTACTTCTCTGAGGTACAGGCAAGCACAGGAGGACTTTGGCTGAAAAGGCTTGCAGACGACTGCAAACTAGGGGCCACAATTGTTTCCCCAGCTTATACAGACACCCTCCAGAAGGGTCGCACTGAGACAGATACCTGGTGTCAATATCATGGCCTCAAGCTGAATGCCAAAAAGTGCATAGTCATCCCCTTTGGATAAAACTAATTACCCCTGGACTACCACATAGGTGCTAGTCCCCTACATATAGAAAAGGTAATAAGGGATCTGGGAACCCAAGTAGATAGCAATCTCTCCTTAGATAACCATAATGCCAAGGTGGTAAAAATATCCTTCTACGTAGCCCCCCCCAATCTCAAATGGGTTCGCATCCAGAACAAAGGAGGCCATTGTGCCTCTCTACTCATGACTTATTAGACCCATTAAAGGATACAACACCCCATTTGGGATGTACCTTACAAGAAAACTGCAATAGCTTTGAAGACCACAACACTACCACACCAAGAGGATTACTGACCTCAAACAGATGACCTATGCAGCCCAACTAAAGAAACTCCAGCTGTACTTGGTTGCATACCGTGTACTCACAGGTGATCTCTGCTTGACATACAAGGCCCATGTCCAACCCAGTATTGCTGGATATGCTCCACCTAAACAAAAGCCGCTGAAAGCCACATGCTCTAGGATATACACCTAACCACAACGATAACTAGGATGTGCTGGAGGGATAGATTCCTGACCCGGAGAATCCCCATGCTTTGGAACATGATTCCAATGTACATCAGGCAGGGCCCCTCACTATCACTCTTCAAGAGAAACCTTAACGGGTGGATGGGAGACAGACATGTACCACAGGGATCACTGCAGTGGCTCTGCTGGACAGAGGCACAGGGAACTAATGGCTCTACTGTTCAGAGGCACAGGGAACTAACCTAAGGGGGTGGCAGAAGCCAACACACTCTAGCTAGGCTTATAAATACCCTTGGGCAGACAGTGTAGTACCTACCTTTGAAGTTATTACATGTCTTATGTGCATGGATAGTTAACTAGCTCTTCCATTTTACTTTGCTATCATGCTGATAAACTGTCGGGTGACTACAAGTCATATGTATCCTGTTATTGTGTATTGTAAATGCCAATAGACATAACTAATGTTTGCCTAATATAACAGTAATGGTAAAGCTATGTAAAATGTAATACATATCTGCCTACGATACTGTACATTACACAGTTATTGGCACAATATCCCACAATGCAAATCATAATTGCACAGTAGGCCAACCTTCGACATGTTATTCTCAGTAATACACCCATACATATGCCTACTGTTACAATATATCAACATATACTATCCCCTGTTACAGCACATACTTGTTGGACCAACCCTGCCACTGTCAGTGGCTGGTGAGGAATTGTTGGATTCAAAGCCCTTATATAGCATCCCTTGTGGTGTATGCAGTGTTTGCCTCTTGACCTACAGCAGTACACACATAAATACTACAAGCGTTACTATGCTCAACAATACATCACTACAAGATAACTGTTTCCACTGTATGCATTGCATACACTTTAAATATTACAGAGCAGGTACTACATACACAGACATACTGAGTGTTCTACATACCTTATTAGTAACCCGAGGTGTGGTTGACTGTTATTTCAATCCTTTTCAGTTTGTGTTTCAATCTTCTTTGTAATGTTCTGCTGGTATATACAGATGGTTTGAATGTGTGATAAGCCATCCTTTTATAGTTAAATATTGGTAACATGTGCTATCCTGACCACCAATTGGTGTTCCAGAGTAGTTAATTAGATGTACATCAGCTGTGCAGCTACTCCATTAGCCAATTCCATGGCAACAGTGGTGTATAATTGAGTATTCTACTTGGGCATTGTCCCTTTGCCTTACTTTCGAGGAAGACGGCCTGGATGTGTTGTTTGTGATGTATTTCAACAGCTATATGGAGACAGACAGAGATATATTAGCTTCATGACTTCCGCGGATTGTGTGTAATGGCTAGAAGATGTTCTACATGTGAGTACAGCTGTTATATTTCAGAACATTGCTACTTATGCAGGGTTTGCTTGTACCTGATACTTCTGCAGATGTTTCAGTCTGGCAAGGATGTTTGGGCAGCTCAAGGCTGTATGGCTATGCATGAAATGTTAGGTGGTTTACAGTGTGCTCACCAGACATCTTTGATTTGGTGTACATGTGCATCATACTGTGCTGTTAATCAGTAATTGGTAACACTTCCTGGTGTACACACAACCCTCTGAAACAGGATTAGTGCAAACAAACCCTGTAACATCAGCAGCTGTTCCATTGTATAACAGCAACTATTTCACATAGGGCCATGTTAGTGTGTCTCTGACAAGGTATGTTAAGGCTTCTGCAGATGTCGTACAGTGAGTGAATGATTTGTGATGTTATTACAGTTTGTATTGTAATTGGTTTGGGTGTGAGAGAGATGTTGGTGAGTGTACATAGCAGATGCAGGTGTGTAGGAGCTGCTTTTATACATAATCGATATGTGTGTGAGTGTTTCTTCCCTATTTATACACCTATCCTTTAGTGGACTAATACTATGGTAATTGCAGGCTGATTCATTAAGGCACTGTTAATTGGTTCCTGTATAGCATGCAAGTGATGTTAGTCCTTGAATCCTTTTGGCAATACATCAGAATGTAATAAAGTGTTGCTACATGAAAGTTGTCTGTGTATTCTTGTCATAGGTATTTGCAGTCATTGGAGTTGTGTTGGTGACTGACCTTCTTTGGCTAGGGTTGCCACCTTTTCAAATGGACATAGCGGGAAATTTTCAGGACACACATCAGATTTTACAGGCTGACACAAACCCACAGTCAGTATAGAACTTTCCTTTATTGCCTAAATTTAAGCTTATTCTTGCAGCAGTTTAGTTGCTTATTCTGTTTCTTGTAACATGTAGGTATTTTAGATACAGAAATAACTATTGTATGCAACTATTACATTACATATGGGACATAATTATGTCCTACAATCTCAGGACATTTGCCATGTTTAATAATTTTGGTCAAGACACAACCACCCAAAGAGGGACTGTCCCTCACAAAGTGGGACAGGTGGTAACCCTATCTTTGGCTCATGTCCATAGCACATGCTTGTAATAGTGTACAGGCATATACTCTCCATATTCTTTGTTCATAAAGTTTGGTCGTGGTGGAATGTGTGATTGCTGTGGTCCATGTTATACTCATATATGAACACTTCAAAAGCTATATACGGGATACCTATGGAATCCTGAACGCACACAATTTCGATGCCCACAGTATTGGGCCCAGACTCCCATACCCCACATTACCGACAGCAACAGTCAAACTCGTGAAAGTAACACAAACATGGAACATACACATGCACACACAGACACACTGCTACCCACCACATCCAAACAAACCATCCATATGAGCAGGTGGGCAAGCCCCCCTACACCCCCCATGTGGGTGGCTGTGCCCCCAACACCCCCTACTTTAATATTCTACCTCCGAGATCACGCAAACAGACACACAAAGCAAACCCACACCCACACATTACAGTCCTTCAGGAACACACACCACACTCAGAACACACACTTACACATACTACAGCCCTCAGAAACACACTTACACACTAACCTGCCTGAACCACAACACCAGAAGCACTAACTAAATGTCCCTTAACATCGGGATTTTAAACCTCGCGCTTCTGGTGTTTCCGTACTGTGGTCTTTCGGTCTTTAAGCCTTGTGATTACATGCGTTGGTATGTCAAGCATTTGGTATTTGGTAGGTATCCCATTTATATGTACCTCCATGATTATGTAGATGTTGTTAACCTATCTATACATCTACATATATATGCATATCCCCATATATCGACATATATCTCTCTCTCTCCCTCTCTCTCTCTATATATATATTTATATATATATATATATATATATATATATATATATATATATATATATATATATGTATAGCATACGCCTTTCATTGTGTACATGGCGGTTTGTCCTATTTCCACACATTTCTCCCTTTTGTGTTTTAACCTGTCAGAATACACAACTGCTGTTGGTACATCTCAGGTAGCTTAGTGGTAGATTATTGTGAAGATTGAGTACATGGTTGTGTGTTCTAATCCTGGCAGTGGGCATTTTACCTCTCAGAGCAGGCACTGGTAGTGCAAGGGTGATTAACGTACATTTCAGTGGTTGTGTGTCCCAAATGTTTATTATTCTGTGGAATACTACCTATATATGCAAGCTGTGGTTAAGGTATACTATGTAACATGTAAATCATCTCTGACTTTATTGGAATTTGAACCAGGACTGCACAGATATAATGCAAATGCTGTAGCCATTACACTATTGACATTAACATTCCTTCTGCCTATTTCCTATGCCCATGAATCCTATGTGTAAGCTTGGCTACACAACTGGCGGAGTCACCCACACCTAGTGAGCTTCTCGAAATACCAACATGACACATGAATTGAGAGACTATACATTAACATCCTATCTCCATTTATCATAACCACTCACTGACACACTTCAGGGGAAACCTTAATGTGTGACTGGCCAACAGTATATACACCCCTGGGATCATGTGTCCCAGACACATGCAGCCAGGGTGTGGGGCAGCCACTCCAGTTTTACAGCTGAAAGACCTGTTGGGGAAATTGAATGTTGTTGGGTTGTCATGTTAACATGCCCTATCGAGATCACTGTGTGCCCCTATCACCCTACAGCACCCCAGTCTTCAACAGATTCCAGCAACTCAGCCTGGAATCACTTCATTGGCTATGCTTGATAGAGGCTGAGTTACTTCATCAGTGGTGCAGGTAAAGCCACCACACTGTAGCTATGCTTCTAAATGCCCTTGGGCAGATAGCCTACTACCTATCTGTGAACGTCTACAGTGCTGTCCCTGCTGCAGCTGTTTCCACAGGATCATATTGTGCAGCATGGCACATACTATTAAGATGTGGGCACACGTGCCTGGAGAGTACTGCAAGGCTCCACCTGATATGTCCAAGCAACGGAACCTTGATTTCAGCATCCCAAACACACACTCTATGATGATTCTGGTTTCTGCATGTGCCTCATTATGGCATTCTTGCATGGCTGTGTGTGCATTCCTGATGGGAGTCATCATCCACGGTTCCAGTGCATAGCCAGCATCCCCCACCAGGTGGCCATATGGGATGTGCCTCCTGGCAAATACCTGATACAGTTGTGAGGCATGCCAGATGTGGGAGTCGTGATAGCTTCCAGGGCTGCCAGCACACACATCCATGATAATGCCCTGGGCAGTTGATGGAGGGGTATCCCTTGCAATTTATGTAGCGCCTACCCTGCTCACTGGGTGGTGTCTTGATGTGTATGTGCATGCAGTCTATTGCACCCAGTACCTCGGGGTAGTCTGCCACATGGTGGAAGAGATGCATATTGCAGGCCAACTCCTCCTGCATTCAGGGCAAGTATATGTGCTCATTGGCATGTGGTAACATGGCATCCAGGAACTCGTGGAATACCCTGGATGCTGATTCCTGTGAGATCCACATGATATCCCCAGTTGGCCTTTGAAAGGTACCTGTGGCTAGTATTCTCAAGCTTACACATACCTTTGTGTCCACTGGGATGGGTTCCCCTCTGTTATTTCTGGCTCTGAGGCGTGGCCAGCACAGCTCAACAAGTTGCTGTATGGTGTCCCTCTCCACTGCTCTACTACCTCCAGATCATGTAGCCCCTGGCAGGTTACCCTGGGTCTGAACACTCTTCTCCTCCTCCGGTGCCTGAGATGGTTGTCAGCATCATCCTCCACACCACCGTCAGTTTCCAACACATGCTGATGAATCAAAGTTATGGCAGCCCCTAACATGTACATATCAAAAGTTCCCTGTCTGTATACACCAATGGTGCAGAGTGTCTGGAAATACACAAGTGTGTGTGTGGGGCTTTCACACTTTATACTATTGTGCAATGGATGCTGCTGGTGTAATTGGGTGTGTATGTGCAATTCCAGCTGCAGGGTATCTTATTTATGGGTTTTACAGCAGGTACTGCTATTGTGGGGCCTTTGGTGATCACTTAAGCTTGGCTGCCATGATTCATCTATTGCCCTTTACTTCACTTTTCAACCCAATTCCCCTCCCATTGTCAGACATACATCCAGCTGCCTGCTTTCTTGTTTTATACTTTCCCAACCCAGGATTGTGTAGTGAAATGTGTTATGTAGCTGATCTACTGCAAGTTTGCTTTGTTCTGCTGTGACAGTTATCTTTTCTTTGCAGTACGGCACCTCCCCTTTCTTGTTCTGCAGGTAGCTGCTGGCAGCCTTGTTAGCTGTTGTCAATGGCCAACTGTGAGTTCCTAGGTGTTAATTATTCATTTGTACTCCAATTACCATGCGGCAGCATTTCCTTATTGTCTTCCCATATCCTTCCTGTTTCAGCTGTGTTGTGCACCACGTGCAGCTGTTTACCGGGTTTCGGGTGCATTTTCATCCACGTTCACATGCACTTTCGGTTACCTTGTGTGCTCTCAGCTAAGCAAAGCTATGACTACTTCCACACCCCTATCCTGCGGCTTTGCTTAGCAACAGGCAACCCGGATTAGCAAAGCTCCAATGTGCTTACAGCTAAGGTGGCGCACCCCTCTCTTGATGTCATGTTTATCTCCAGGCCACACCTCGGTGTTGTACTGCTACGCTGTGAGGTACATCCTTACGCCGGCGGGGATTTTGCGATTCAGTATTACTTGACTCATTTGCATGACATTGACTACTAATTCCTAGTTACCACACAGAACACTGTCACAGACCCTTAGCAACCCTTGCACCATGGTTGTGGTGTAGCATGCGTGCCATTGACTATTATGGAGAATTCATGAAATGTTTTACATTGCAGTTTTATGATATATAAATATATTTTCATTGTGATCCCGTTTGCGCACCGATGCACTGTGATTTTACTTTGCGTTAGTGTGGCCATGACATTAAATGTTATTTTTTATGTGTTGTGCATGTTTTTTTATGCCATTGGCTATATATTTAGCCATTGGCATATTTTAACATTATAATACCTAATTTTAGTCCACTGTCATGGCTCCGATTTTATGTTTTAAAAAATGTAAACCGTTTTTTTTGTTTACATTTATGCATGCTTACGCTACGCCTGCACCACTTCATGAATCATTATATACCTTAATTTGCATGCTACTCTGCTTTGCATGGGGTAATTAGCATACATGCACCGTGATCTGCGTAGCTGTGGTGTATGCTGGTAGTGCACGTGGAAACAGCTCATACCTGAATCGCTCGGCGGCCATATTTGGCATTAGATCACCGACACTACGCCTGCACCTGGCGCAAGCTGAGTCTATATTACATAATTGAAACTTTTTTTACTGCTGGACAAAGCTACAGTCTATTATTCTGTAGCTCCCAAATCTTCTTCTGCTAGATAAAGTCACTGTCTGTTATTCTGTAGCTCTCACATTATCTGCTGCTGGATAAAGTTAGTCTATTATTTTGTAGCTCCCACATCTTCTGCAGTTGAAACATCTGAAGCAGCAGATAATACTAAAACTTGTGCCATCTTTACAATAGAGAGGCAGGACTGTTTACTACTTATAGTCATTTCATTCATTGTTATCCACAACTGTAAAATGCAGTGTGCCCTAATGCACCGTAAACACTTATTTCCAAGGACCAAAACAGAATTTACCGAAGATACACTGATGCTTTGTACCATGTGTGTAACTAACAGTAGATACAATGTGTACAGTTTTAAATTGCCACTGAAGTCTATTCAGATACAAGAGACTGCATATGGTATACAGAAGCAGAGTAAAAGCAAAAATGGACACTAATGATGCAATACGAAAAACAAAACAAACAAAAAAAACATAATAACCAGCAAAGGAGACCAGAAGGAAATCTACCACATGTGTATAAAGATACTATGACATGTGATACTCTGAGAAGCAGTCATGAAATTTTAATTTAAGTGCTAGAATTTAAATTGTGAATTCATGATTCTTTTTACACAAATGCAACTTTTTAGCCCTTTGAGAACCCACTATCTCAACCTCAAACAATTGGGATGGTTAGAACTGCAACACCAACTACTCTGTCATCAACTTACTATAACCCAAAAGATACTTTACCACCCTAATACCCCAATCCTCACTAATCTGACTACCCCTTACGAAAACCTTACAACTGTTCGCTCAGCTAATAAGCTTCTAGTTTCCACTATTAAATCTAACAACAAAGCTGGAGACTCACTTTTCCCTAACACAGTGGGAAAAGCCTGGAACCAGCTTCCAAGTGAACTTTCTACTCTCTCTTCCACACATCTTTTTAAAAAACATCTTAAAGAATATCTTAAAATGTACTGGCTCTGTCCCTGCACAAACCCTGACTGATTATCCCCTTTACCCATCTTGCTCTCCCTTTACTTCACTTCTCTACTGTACCATGTTGCCTACCTGTACTAACAATTAAGCTAACCTAAACCAAGAGGTAATATGATCTCTGTCCTAGTACAAAAATAAATAAATAAATAAATAAATAATCTTTGTGTTTTTTACCTGCTCAAATATTGTTTATTTTCTGTATTTGATCTTAGTTTATCTCCACTAAATGACTCTGTACACATTTATTTCTCTCAAATATTGTTATTATCTGTATTTGATCACAGCTTAATCCCACTAAATGACATCGTACACATTTATCTTAAGTACAATCTATATTTTATATTAATATTGCATAATAAGTTACTGCCTATGCTTGGAGTTTTTCTCCCGGGGCCTCTACTGAAAATGGACATGTATCCAGTTAGACTAGCCCGGTCAACAAATGTAAAATAAAATAAAATAAATAAATAAAATAAACTATGTGGCTTCATTAACAGAAATATACACTTTTCAGTAGCTACTTCATGTAAGTCACATAACTTATAAGAAAACAATGTTTTGTAGACATTCTGTGGTTGGATGTCTCCTTTGGTGCTCTATTGTACAACATTAAATTAGTGTGATTTTTTTTTTGTTTAATTCAAAATTGTTCATTAATGGAATATTTGCTGATATTGGTGCATAAAAGTCTTGATAGCACAATACAAGGTTAATTGTTAATTTTTGAAAAAGAAGAGATATTTTTTAGGATAAAGAAGTGGTAAGTGATGTTAACCAAGAGACAATAGCTTGACCTGCCAATTATGTTGGCGATGAGACAACATTAATAAAAGTTGACATAAAAGACACTGAACTTGGACTAGAAAGCATTCATCATTATTGGACAGTGAATCAAGGATCCCTGCAGCCACACGAGCACCTCTCTGAACCTCTATCCTACTCCCTGCGGTTTTGTGAAGCAGCTCGCACCCGTCTATTTCTCAGAGATAATGGACTGTTAACATCTGCATAGTCTGACCGTCACCTTATTGGACAGTGAATCAAGGATCCCTGCAGCTGCACGAGCACTTCTCTGAACCTCTGTATGTGATACTTTGCTCCCAGTTATTTATTCTGTGCATATTCTGTATTCAGGGTTTGGTTTATTATGCCGGTTGTATATCTCCACATTGCTACAACCACTATTCCCAACCTTTCCCCTCACCACTAAGACCGTTTGCTTTGTGTTTTTGCCAGTGTCTTTCACCCTTCCTATTAAGTGCTTCTCCCCACCCAGCTAGCACTGACTGTTTTTTCTGAATCCCCTGTCGTGTGCTTAGTCTTTCCCTCCTAATCTTGTGTCCTTCCTTAGAGCACCTCCGTAGCCCAACACCACCAACCTTACATCTCGCAGCACTCTACATAGTGTGCAAATACTGCAACTACCCATACTGGCTTACCTGAACTTACTGATTGTCTCTCTTTGCCCAACTCTGCAACAGGTTTTACCCCCTCCATTCACCTTCGCTACACTCTGGCTCTCTTCGCTTCCCTACCCTGCCCCCATTTCGCACCTGTCTCTACTACTCCTGCTTTTATTCTACTCCTTTTTCCCACCCCTCACAGTCCAATAACCAAACAACACCTGCCTGGTCTTGCCCTTCCTTTCTCTCCAATACTTAACATATACATCACCCAACTTCCTGCTACCTACTCTCCCCACCCCATCCACTCTAGGCCAAGACCCCTTACTCCACTCACTATTATCCACTTACTCAACACCCACTCTTTACCTATGCCCTCCTTACCATTCCATATGCTCATTACCCCCTTAACCTTCTTGACATTCCTAATTCCATTATACCATGCCAGCTCCTATTCCACCAACCACCCCCCCTTTCTCTCCTTTCTCCTATACCCCAGCACACAGCTTATATCTCCAGCCCACTTCCAAATTCTTTCACTCCATCTACCCCTCTCTGATTCAGCCTAACCTTCTCCATCTCCTTAACCTTAAAGTTATGCCAACCACAGCAAAATCTCATATGACTAAAATCATAATACAATTTCCCCAATATTTTAAAACAAAACCAAAACCTCTAGCACCCACTCTACTCAATATCCTTTACCTAGCAGGTGATATTCACCCCAACCCTGGACCTAACACATCCATAGACAACAACACCTCTCTCTCCTACCATTCTTCCTCCCATAAAACTCTTCAACTCTTTACCCTCAACTCCCAGAGTCTCTGTAACAAAGTATCTAACTTTCAAACCTGGCTAAGCCATAACCAATGGGGTTCCTATCATATGATCGAAGTCTTACAACTTCAAATCGTTAAAGAATGAACTTTAATGATCAAAGTTGTAAAACCTTGAAGCATATAACATAGAGCGCGGAAATGGAAAATTTCTCTTTACTGTACTGTAGTGCGATCTCGGAGTTGGTATATTTAAGTAGTGGGGGGGGGGGTGCAGGGGGACTTGCCTCCCTGCATAGAGCACTTTTTTTTTTTTACTCTTTTTACTTTTTGTTTATGTGTTCGAAGTTCCGAGACTTTGGTCAATGAAGTCCGTCCTTTAATGATTCGAAGTTTTGGAACTTCGATCATATGATACAGACCCAACCAACCTGACATTGTTACCATCTCTGAGACTTGGCTCAAGCCCCATATCTCAGACTCTGAAATCCTACCCCCTGGATTTCAAGCTCTCAGGTCTGACCTCACAAAAAAAAAAAGGTGGAGGAGTAGCCATAATCTACTCTAACCTACTTACCATAATTCCTTCCCCAATTCCTATCCCTTAATTTGGTAATACAGAACTAGTAGCTTGTTTACTGAGAATGAATAATCATAAGACCCTATGTATCATTGCCCTATACATCCCACCCAGAAACAACACCCCAATCCTTGAAGAAATTCTCGCATGGGCCTCAACGAATATTAATTTTGAGACATATATACTAGGCAATGTAAACATAAATTGGGACAACATCAGTAACTCTACACCTACCCTATCAGTCTCTTCAACATTACCCAGATAATTCACCCTACAACCAGACCCAATAAAGCAAAGCCCCAGGTTCCATTCTTGACTGGATCCTAGTCTCCCACCCAAATGAAATTACCAACTATGGCATCATTCCTGACTCTATCAGTGACCACCTACCTGCCTTTGCCCATCGCTCACCACCCTACATCTACACCACTACATAAACACACATAACCTCAGTAATTTCGACCCCAACACATTCTCAAATTCCCTCAAACAAATGAATTGGAACATTTTAAAAACCCTCCCTCTTGATAATGTTGTCGAATATTTTAATTCCACTTTCCTAACTGCTCTAAACTCCTTTGCACCAACAAGAACAAAAAGAATAAAAACCAAAACTGCCCCATGGCTAACCAAACACACCAAACAACTTATGTACCATAGGGACAAATTCTGGAAACTGTACCAAAAAAACAAACTCCCCAAAAACCTACTTCAATACACACAGCTGCGTAACCTTAGAAAAAAACAAATTATCAAAGACAAAAAAATCCTACTACATTAAACTTCAGTCAAATCACGCAAAAAAACCCAGGCAATTCTGGAACTTAATAAATACCCTTCTCAACCCAGGCACCAAAAACAATCCCTGCCCCAACCCCAGCAAATCCGACCAAGAAATAGCCTCACTTTTCAACTCTTTCTTTATTAATTCAGTATCAGAACTAACCAAGACTTTTACCAATATCAGCCTCCCCCTTCACATACTTCCTCATCCAAGACCTCCCATCATTCCACTGACCCCAATTCTCCCCCATGTTCAACCTTAAACCCATCTCCACCAACTACATAAAAAGACTTCTCTCCAAAATAAAACCCTGCTCAAATGCCCCTGACAACATACCTTCATACTTTCTCAAGTCCACTGCTGATGAGATTGCTTTCCCGTTCAGCATTTTAATCAATAAATCCATACAGACTCTTACGTCTCCAAATTCTGGTGAACAGCTCTTATTCTACCTATCCATAAAGGAGGCAAAAACACTAATATCTCAAATTTCTGCCCCATAGCTATCCTCTCCCCATTCTCCAAGATCATATTAAAATGCATTCACTTCCAACTTATGACAATCCTAACTCAAAACCAACTTCTCACCCCAACTCAACATAATTTCCAACCTGGGTACAGCACTATAACAGCTCTCCTCTCATTCCTAGATACAGTCAATCATTCCAGAGATTCTGGGAAAATAGTATCCACAGTGCTCTTAGATCTCTCCAAAGCATTTGATACTGTTTCCCACACCCATCTTCTGAGTCATCTTTCAAACCTAAATCTCTCCCAAAATACCCTATCCTGGTTCACAAGTTAATTGTCTGATAGCTTTCAGGCAGTAATATGGAGAAAAGGCATCTTTCCTTTTCTCCATACCCCAACTGGTGTACCTCAGGGATCCATTCTTGGTCCAATGCTGTTTAATATCTTTATCAATACTTTTCACTCTGCCATTCCCACTGCCAAAGTCATCCAATATGCAGACAAATCAAGTTTAGTCTGCTCCACTATGAGCCTTTCTGATCTTCTAACAAAGACCCAGACTGCTCTCTCTACCACTGAGGCCTGGATGTTCCAAAATCACCTTTCTCTAAATGCGAACAAACACAAAATATTAATATTCCCACCCTCAAAATCCTTCCCTTTTGATAAAACCTCCTTCCAAGTCCTAAGCCAAAATAACACTCCTATTGAAGTCATTCCCTATGCTAAATTACTCGGTGTAACTATAGATGAGCACCTAAAATTTGATAACCATATACAGCAAAACATAAAAAAAACACAAAAAACTTGGTATGCTATACAGAAACAATTGCTTCCTCTCATCTTCTACCAGACATACTCTCGCCTCTACTTATCTCCTTCTCTCCCTAATGTATGGTGCTCCCCTCCTAACTAACCTATTTACCTCCATCTCTTTCAAATTCGAAAACTGCTAAAACAAAATTTCTAAATTTGCTACCAATGCCAAAAGCTCCTCACATCACTGTATTGCCCTCCACTCTCTAAAATGGCTAGAACGTCCTATTTATCTAGACTACCTCCAACTTGCTATAGCTCACAGATTAATATTTAACCCCACCAAATGCCCCACCCTCACAAACATCCTACTCCCCTACATCCCAAATAGAACTCTCGGATCTGAACACTAAAACCTAATTAGTGTCCACAAATCTAACTGCCCTCCAGGTCAACTTCTCCTCTCATTTTCCCTAGCCAAGAAATGGAACTCTCTTCCTTCCTCCCTAAGAATAATGCAGAATGTGGATATCTTTAAAACACAGCTTCATACCTACCTCCCTTCTAAATGGAAATGTACTTGCATTCTTCCAACCTAGCTCTCTTACCTCATTTGTCCATCTAGGTTATTTTAAGCTTGTTCAATCTTACAACTGTTCTCAATCACCACAACTACAATTGTTTTTCTCATGTGAATATTGTAGATATTTTTCTTATGTGAATATTGTTATAGTTTTCTGTGTCTTAGATATGTCTTTGTATATGACATTTTGTTGTTTCATTCTTGTATCTTGATATGTATCTTGTATTGTGGAACTTTTCTCCTCTGGCCTCCACTGAAAATGGGCTCCCTGAGCCCAGCTGACTTCCCCGGTCATCAAACCGGAAATAAATAAATAAATAAATAAATCAGAAGTGCAAACTGGATATGAAGACTGAAGGTCGGCAAATATGTAATTTCTGGTATTCTAAATGAACAGTTGGATGCCATGTTGCCTATAAAGCAAGGAACATATGAGGTACATGAAGAAAAAACAACAGTCAATACACATGGGCAATTGGTCTGCCTTGATCAGCATTAGGTAATGTGGGAAGATAAGGCAGGATGATAACACTGAGACTGAATAGAGTTCCTGAAGGTAAGGAATCATTGTTTGGCACTCTGGACTGGATTTTCAAAGAAGTCATGGAGTATCAAGAGAGCTATTGGCTGCCATTTTCCTTAAATGATAGAACATATGGTAAACTGAGATTAATCGCAGTGAAGTTTCTGTCATAGTTTGAAAAAGGAACTAGTCTTTTTGGCAAGTATGTAAGTCAGTAAGGTGAAGTACTGTGGAAGATAATCAATTTATAAAGGCCATGATTTTTCTGCAACAGATGCAACAATTTACAGAGGTGATCAATGACTGTCAAAGAAGGAAAGTTACATGTAAACTGACTTTCTCTATAGTACATAAGGAAATGTTTCTCAACAGTTATACAGGTGTTTAAAGGTGCGAAGATGATGATGACTATACTGATATTAATTTAAAGTTATGTGGACAGTTACCTAACTTTTGTCTCTATACTCAGTATCCTACAGACTGCTAAGAGGTGACCTGTGTCTGGCATACAACACATCTTCTGACCCAGTACTGATGGATTTACTACACATCAAGTCAAAAGGCATCAGAAATATTCAGGTCTAGAGATATAAATCTCTTCTGCAACATCAAGAAAATAGTTTGGAGGGACAAGTGTATCTCACAGAGGATATCGCTGCTTGGGACAGACTATCCATTAAAATAAAACACAGTCCATCCCTGTCTATATTCAATTGCAACTTGGATCTGTGAGTGGAAAAAAGAAAATTTACCCAAGGACTGCCCTTGTACTACTAATGAACAGAGCAGCTCCTAAATGCTTTATGCCATGCATGGTTCCCCTCAAATTATCTATGGTAACTAATATTAAAATCCGCTTGGAGAAAATCATCCTTAAAATACAATCAAAACCTGATAAGGTTTGACAATGATTATTCTTCCAGAATACTAGAACAAAAGAAAAAAAGTCTGGCCAATAATAAAACTGTTAAAAAAAACAACATTAAAGCACAGCTGGCCTTTCCAGCTAAGATAAAAATATTTTTTGCCAGTGAGATCAGAACCTTTAATGACTTAAAAGAAGCTACTATATTCATCAAAAACAACAACATAGTGTCTATCCCAGAAGAAATGGAATGGATGGCCCCTACTTTTAAAAGAATAAAAGAAACAAATCCTTGGACTGATGCTACAAAGAAGAAACAAAAAACTGATTCCAAGATAGCTGTCCCAAAAAATAACTCTTACAACATCATCCTCAAAGTATCAACTTATATGGTACATCATTTGTCATCTGTTTTTATTTAAAAAAAGAAGGGTTTCTTAAATAATTGAGAAACAGTAATTATTCAGAATGTTCAAAGAGTCCAATAATTCTTCACAAACAAAGGTAGGTCGTTTTGGACCATTACCTGCTCTTTTGAAGTTCCCTGTTTAAAATCCGCCCCTGAGCGTTTTTGTCTGGCTATACTACTCAGAAACAGCTTCTCGTGGCCCTGCAGAGGGGTGCTAGCAGCAGAGAACTGAGAAAAGTGACTACTTTCCTGATCTAAGTATTTTTTTGCTGTTTTTACCTGAGAGACCTTCCTTTTCTTAATTTGAACAAGTTTAAACTGCTTTATTATCTGATTTTGCATTGTACATTATCTGCACTTAAAGTTACATTTGGTCGAAAGTTTGTTGTTTAATTTAACTGTTGAGGCTACCCACTAAAGTGAGCTAGCCTGTGTAAGTGATTTATTACTAATTTTCCTGCATTTCTGTGTACTTTTTAAACTAAAAAAAAAAAAAAAAAAAAAAAAAAATATCCTTGTTTTCCCACCTTTCTCGACTAGTTTAGACCAGTATGCAGGCTTTGCTGTATTCTGGACTGTGGTGTAGTTCCTGTGTTGTCCATTGCCTTACTTGGATAGAAGGAAGTTTCTTTGCTCACCAGTTTGAGTGGGGAGCCTTGAGCAGCCTATTTGTCCCTGAAAGAGTGACCTCAGCACAAGAGCTTGTAGTAATTGGTCTTTTTGGGACCATTTCCAGCTCTTTTGAAGTTCCCTGTTTAAAATCCGCCCCTGAGCATTTTTTTTCTGGCTATACTACTCAGAAACAGCTCCTCGTGGTCCTGCAGAGTGGTGCTAGCAGCAGAGAACTGAGAAAAGTGACTACTTTCCTGATCTAAGTATTTATTTTGCTGTTTTTACCTGAGAGACCTTCCTTTTCTTACTTTGAACAAGTTTAAACTGCTTTATTACCTGTTTTTTGCATTGTACATTATCTGCACTTAAAGTTACATTTGGTCGAAAGTTTGTTGTTTAATTTAACTGTTGAGGCTACCCACTAAAGTGAGCTAGCCTGTGTAAGTGATTTATTACTTCTTTTCCTGCATTTCTGTGTACTTTGTAAACTAAAAAACAAAAAAAAAACCCCCAAAAATCCTTGTTTTCCCGCCTTTCTTGACTAGTTTAGACCATGTATACAGGCTTTGCTTTATTCTGGACTGTGGTGTAGTTCCTGTGTTGTCCATTGCCTTACTTGGATAGAAGGAAGTTTCTTTGCTCACCAGTGGGAGTGGGGAGCCTTGAGCAGCCTATCTGTCCCTGAAGGAGTGACCTCAGCACAAGAGCTTGTAGTAATTGGTCGTTTTGGACCATTTCCAGCTCTTTTGAAGTTCCCTGTTTAAAATCCGCCCCTGAGCATTTTTTTCTGGCTATACTACTCAGAAACAGCTACTCGTGGTCCTGCAGAGTGGTGCTAGCAGCAGAGAACTGAGAAAAGTGACTACTTTCCTGATCTAAGTATTTTTATGCTGTTTTTACCTGAGAGACCTTCCTTTTCTTACTTTGAACAAGTTTAAACTGCTTTATTACCTGTTTTTTGCATTGTATATTATCTGCACTTAAAGTTACATTTAGTCGAAAGTTTGTTGTTTAATTTAACTGTTGAGTCTACCCACTAAAGTGAGCTAGCCTGTGTAAGTGATTTATTACTGTTTTTCCTGCATTTCTGTGTACTTTTTAAACTAAAAAACAAAAAACAAAAAAAAAAATCCTTGTTTTCCCGCCTTTTTCGACTAGTTTAGACCAGAATACAGGCTTTGCTGTATTCTGGACTGTGGTGTAGTTCCTGTGTTGTCCATTGCCTTACTTGGATAGAAGGATGTTTCTTTGCTCACCAGTGTGAGGGGGAAGCCTTGAGCAGCCTATCTGTCCCTGAAGGTGTGACCTCAGCACAAGAGCTTGTAGTAATTGGTCGTTTTGGACCATTTCCAGCTCTTTTGAAGCTCCCTGTTTAAAATCCGCCCCTGAGCATTTTTTTCTGGCTATACTACTCAGAAACAGCTCCTCGTGGTCCTGCAGAGTGGTGCTACGAGCAGAGAACTGAGAAAAGCGACTACTTTCCTGATCTAAGTATTTTTTTGCTGTTTTTGCCTGAGAGACCTTCCTTTTCTTACTTTGAACAAGTTTAAACTGCTTTATTACCTGTTTTTTGCATTGTACATTATCTGCACTTAAAGTTACATTTGGTCGAAAGTTTGTTGTTTAATTTAACTGTTGAGTCTACCCACTAAAGTGAGCTAGCCTGTGTAAGTGATTTATTACTGTTTTTCCTGCATTTCTGTGTACTTTTTAAACTAAAAAACAAAAAAAAAACAAAACAGTATCCTTGTTTTCCCACCTTTCTCGACTAGTTTAGACCAGTATACAGGCTTTGCTGTATTCTGGACTGTGGTGTAGTTCCTGTGTTGTCCATTGCCTTACTTGGCTAGACGGAAGTTTCTTTGCTCACCAGTGGGAGTGCGGAGCCTTGAGCAGCCTATCTGTCCCTGAAGGAGTGACCTCAGCACAAGAGCTTGTAGTAATTGGTCATTTTGGACCATTTCCAGCTCTTTTGAAGTTCCCTGTTTAAAATCCGTGTTTGCATAGCACAGAGCCGGTTAAACAGGCTTAAACTATTCCTGGCTCCGCCAAGTCTGCACTTCAATTTTTCCCTTAAGAAAGCTCTACTTTCAACAAAATCAGTCTATGCGCTTTATCGTAAGCCTAGCACTTGCTCCTAAAACCTTTCTTTTATGTGAAGCACCCTTAAACTAACAAAAGCACTACATTCCACCTACAACCTGTGCTAATACCCACTTCCCTTCAAAGTCCTCTCTCTGACCCAGTTACACATCACCCCCTTATACTATTCTGGCATGTCGAGTGGTATATTACTGACGTCCTCTCCAGTTCAGCTGGTTAATCTGGGAATCCTGAGACAATGTTACAATTGTCTCATGTACACAGACAACCCTCTCCTCCTCCCAACAAACACAAACACATGTGAGAGATGCAACTATATAGCCGAACTGGAGGCTGAACTCTCTCAACACAAGACTAGCAAGACCAGACAGGAGGAGAAGGTAACCACACACACAACAAACCCAGTCTCACATAAACCAACCACAACTGCAAACCAAACACATAGTAACACAAAGACATACTTGGAGGCTCTAATAAAAAACTTACTGAAACAACAGAGGCTCCCAAAGCAGACATCCAAGAAAACACCACCTCAAAACTCTGCACAAGCAACACATAGTACACAAAGTCAGTGTGCCAAACAATCACAGCCCTTAAGGCGAAACACCATGCCTGATGCACTGGTAATAGGTGACTCTATAGTCAGACACACTGACATCCAGCTTACCAGGCTGAACAAAGAGAGGGTAACGGTGAGCTGCCTGCCACATAAGACAAGCACTCAGGTCACTCCAAAGCAAGTACAAATATGACTCCGTCATTGTCCATGCCAGCGTGAATGACCTGAGACGTACCTCCTTGGACTACATGAAAAGAGACATAGAGGAGCTCTCTGATTATGTAGCCCAGGTCGATATGACACTGACCCTGAGCAGCATCTTGCCCTCACCAAGAATGATGCCACAATACAAAGACAAGATGATCAGCTTTAATAATTGGCTCAATTGCTGGTGTCATTCTAGGGGGATCCAATGTCTGTCTGCTTGGGATGACATGCTGGACAAGCCATGCTGCTTCACAAGGGACGGCTTGCACCTGTCACCATTGGGCTTCCAGATATTTGCTAAGGCTCTTGCCACCCCCATAGTGCCTTTTTTAGGCAAGGCTCAAAAGACAAACCCTCCACCTTAGCAAACAATAAAGGAAAAAAACTAAGGGTAATGCTACTCAACGCCAGAAGTCTAAATCTCAAGATGCAGGCTCTCGAAGCACTCCTCAGTATGGAGAGCATTGATGTCTATGCAGTAACTGAAACCTGGTTCAAGGTTCCTGAGAGCACCCCAGCCCTACCAGGTTATACCTCGTATCATGCATTTGGGCCCAAAAACCTGGGCCAAACCACAAAAGGAGGGGGAGTGTCCATATTCATTAAAGACACCCACACCTCCAGGTTAGTGGCAATGCATGAAGCATCGGAGACCATCCATGTGCAACTAACTGTAGGCAAAACTGCTATACAACTTGTAGCATGCTACAGACCACCCTCGCAATCTCAGGAACTCCATTCAGCCTTCCTGAAGACACTGGAGGATATGAATGTCTCACCAAATACCATCATATTGGGAGACTTCAACTACCCTAACATAGACTGGGTGCATTACTCAAACCCCAACACCCTAGCCCAAAGGTTCCTGGAATTCATCAAATCAAATGCGATGGAACAACTAGTCACCTCCCCCACAAGGGGAAATAATATACTTGACCTGATCATCACAAACATGGGGACAAAATGCTCAACACCGGAAGTATACCCCTCACTAGAGAGATTAGACCATAAACTAATAACCCTAGATATTTATATCCCACCTCCACTCCCAGCACAAAAGACCACAGCAAGAAACTTCTCAAAAGCCGACTTTACACTCCTTAGGACTGAAATGGTATCCTTCAAGCCCCCTGGGCCAGTGGAAACCACATTCCACACTGCTGAATCCTTCACAAATCCTTTCTACGGGCATCTCCAAGAATGCATGGATCATGCAATCCCAAATAAAACCAAGACCCTTTCCACCAAAGGCAGGCATCCTACCTGGTGGACCCCAGGCATAAACAAACTTGATAACAAGAGAAGGAAGCTACTGCAAGACAGAGCAAAATCCCATAAAGGGAAGGCATCCCTGATCAGCACTAGCAAAAAACTACGTTCGCTAATAAAATCATCAAAGGCCAACTTCGAGAGAAAAATCGCTAAGGGCACTAAAGATAATCACAAGGCCTTCTTCAGTTATGTTAGAAACCTGGACGGAAACCCTCAGATATGCGCAGAGTTAGTTCATAATGGCAAAAAATACACTGAACCCACAGATATTGCCAACATACTGGCAGACAGGTTCAGTGCAAATTTCTCCCCTCCCTCTCCCCCAAAATACAAAATAAATATCTCAGCTGAATGCCACCTCCCTGAAATCTCAGATGTCCAGGTGAGAGCTGCCCTCAGCAAAGCTAAAAATACAGCATCCATGGGACCTGACGGTGTCCCGGGTTGCGTGATATGTGAACTCCTAGAGGAGCTAAACCCACACATAAGAACGCTGTTTAATCTTAACCTTGCTACAGGATATGTCCCTGAACACTGGCGTACAGCTACAGTGGTCCCACTCCACAAAGGTGGCACCTCTACAGACCCTGGAAACTACCACCCCATAAGCTTGACCAGCCTGGTCTGCAAAGCTATGGAAAGGATCATTATGGAACTCATAAACAAAGGCATTGGGGACCTACAGACAATTGACCCTACCCAGTTCGGCTTTGTAAAAGGCAGATCCTGTCTTTTAAACCTGGTGGACTTTTTTGAAACAGTCACTAGAGCCATAGATGAAGGCAAAGCAGTTCATACAGCCTACCTGGATCTGGCAAGAGCCTTCGACACAATACCCCACTCAGGCATCATAGACAAGCTCAACAGCTTAAATGTAAAGCCGTTTGTCACAAGATGGGTTGCAAACTGGCTAAAGGACAGAACCCACAAAGTCAGAATAGCAGGAGCTACGTCAGACTCTAAGCCAGTCACAGGTGGAGTCCCACAGGGCTCTGTCTTGGGACCCCTCTTTTTCGGCATTTATTTCTCAGATGTGCAGGCAAACATAGGGGGGTTGTGGCTGACAAAGTTCGCAGATGACTGCAAACTAGGTGCCATAGTCGACACACCAGCTGACACATGCATCCTCCAGAAGGGCCTCACAGAAACAAACGACTGGTGCCAGAGTCATGGCCTTAAACTAAATTCCAAAAAATGTATAGTCATCCCCTTTGGAAAAAACAAAGTACCCACAAATTACCACATAGGTGGTAATCCACTAAGTATGGAAAAAGTAATCAGAGACCAGGGGACCCAAGTTGACAGTGACCTCTCATTTGACACCCACGTCACCAAAGTGGTTAGAAAGACCTTCTATCTTGCCCACCTTATCATGAAGGGATTCACATCCAGATCAAAGGATGTCATTGTACCCTTATATTCCTCCCTTATCAGGCCTATGATTGAGTACAATGCCCCATTTGCTATGTACCTCACCCGGCACCTGCAGCAGCTGGAGAGACCCCAAAAGTACCTTACCAAGAGAATCAAGGGTCTCCAGCATATGTCATATGCTGCCAAACTGAAAAAGCTCCAGCTCTATTCAGTAGCATACCGCCTGCTCAGAGGTGATCTGTGCCTTACGTACAAGGCCATGTCCAATTCAGAATTAATGGACATGCTCCACCTCAAAAAATCCAAATCCATCAGAGCCATGAGAGCTAAAGATCTAAACCTCAGCACAAATATGAATAGGACATGCTGGAGGGACAGATTCATAACCTAGAGGCTTCCCGCACTCTGGAACAGGATACCTGTCCATGTTAGGCAGAGCCCCTCACTGACTCTCTTCAAGAGACATCTGGATGATTGGATGGGTGATCATAGGTTTACCCCGGGGGTCATCTCTGTGTCATTGCTAGATAGAGGCACAGTAAACTAAATTTAATTTAAATTGTACACTTTTGTATCATTACATGGGGTGGCAAAAGCCACATACACTTTGGCTAGGCTTATAAATGCCCTAGGGCAGATAGCCTAGTACTATACTATGAAACTATACTACTATAAGATGGGTTACAATTTACATTACATATAAGCCAAACAACGCAACATATAATACAAACTTAGAAGTTTCTATTCCCCTACTTGAACTCAATGAATACTTGATTTTAGTTATAAAAATTTAAGTAATTAATTAACTAATTCAACAAGGTACTATTCATCAGAGTTCAGACTCAAATGTAACAAATTAACATCATATATAATAGCAGTAACAGTAGAGTGTTAAAAAATGCTGTCATGGAAACTAATGCTTTCTTCAGTTAAAGTATGATTTAGAAATGTCATGTATATCCTGGTAAAGTAATAGTAGCAACCTCTTTGTACAAATGTCATTATTATTCTGTCAAACATAGTTATTATCAGTTATGGCAGGTATCACAGCTTTGAGTGCTGTTTGATCAATCCTTTTATGGTGTGTGTGGCTGCAGCCATGTCTGGCAGCTAGTACAAATGTCATTATTATTCTGTCTAAACATAGTTAATATCAATTATGGCAGGTATCATAGCTTCGAGTGCTGTTTGATTAAGCCTGACATGGTGTGCGTGGATGCAGCTGTATCTGGCAGATGTATGTTGCTGTTTTCATCCCCGGGAAGCTGTGGGTTGCGGCTTGTGATCAACGTTTACTGATGCTTGTGTATTAGGATGAGACATTTGGTGTTTTTAGCCTGGATTCAGTGGAAAGGGTAGATAAAACTGTGATGTTTGGCTATTTTGGCAGAGAATAGTTTGTTTATACATCTTCTGAGTGGAAGGTGGGAAGGCTGGAAGAATGTGTTATTGCTTGTTGTGGTGGCTTGTTGAGAGTTTTTTTTTGTTTGCTCTCTGTTCTTTTCCTGGCTGCTGCCTCACAGAAAGGGAGGGACTTTAGGCTTGAAGTTGCAGTGAAGTGAAGCTTTGCTTCAGGTGCATCGTGAGCCTCTGGTATGCAGTACACAGATACACTAACAGAAACAGATGCTCCCAGATTGCTATGGTAACGGAGACAGAGTGACAATAATATTTTAATGGCTCTGAGGAGCCTCCAAGATGATTCTCGGCAATGAAGTTTTTGTTTTAAAAAAAAAAAAAAAAAATATATATATATATATATATATATATATATATATATATATATATATATATATATATATATATATATATATATATATATATATATATATATATATATATAAAAGGGCTGTTTTAAACCATGTGTACACATATTGATGGTCTCCCAGCACTTCATTTAGCTCAATAAGTTGATTCTTGATTAAAAAAAAAAAATAATAAGCACAATTTTTTATTTAAAATGTATTTTGGTCCAAACACATTAAGGACTTACATAAGAGTGGAAGTCTGATTTATTGTGAAAGACTAAGAGCACTTGATCTTGGGCAGTACCCATTGCAGGAGATCTTGCTCGAACGTGTTGACCATATGAGGATAGCTGATTCTAGGGGTGTTTGGGGTTGACTGGAAGGTCCTTTTACCTCTGAATCTATACATATAACAAAAGGCACTAAACATGGCTGTCCCATGTCACCAATTCTATTTCCTCTGGCTATTGAAATATTGGCAGATTCAATTCATAACAATATAAAAATCAAAGGAATAGATGTTTATGAACAATACAATTCTAAAGTAATGCTATTTGCTGATGACATATTGGTAACATTAATACTAAAGAGACACTAGAAGAATTAGATACATTAATTGACAAATTTTACATGACTTCAGGACTCCATTTCAATAAATCAAAATCAAAATTTTTATTTTTAAATAAAAAAGAACTGCAGACTAAGGGGGATCACATCATAGGGAAAACAAGAATCTACCTTAAAATATCTAGGAATTGAGTTATGCAAGGATAATAATGAATTTGTCTAAAAGAACTACAATAATGTCATCAATACAGTTAAAATCTCTGTGGAAAAGTGAAACTAAATAATATTAACACTTGAAGATAGACTACAGTTGATAAAAATGGTTCTACTACCCAAGATCCTGTATATAGCTTTTGCAATACAACTGTTACCAGAAAGGAATATACTTAAAGAAATAAACTCATGTCTAATGAAATGTTTATGGTTTCCCCAAAGAAACAGAATAGCTTTAATACATCATATCAGGTCATGGAAACAGAGGATTAAACTTTCCTGATATAGAAACATATATAAAAGCATCAATATCTAAAACAATCTCAGATTGGATGAGACCAAATTACTCTGCAAATTTAAAAGAATTACTGACTGTAATATGAATACATGAATCTGATTTACAAAAATAACAGATAAAAACAATGTGCCATGGCACATATTATGTATTAGTATGCAATATAACATAACTAAGCCCACTAAAACTCGTATGATTATTATGCTGACTCCTTTAAGAAAATTATTAATGCAAATATAGATTTAAAAATCTGGTTTGGTCTTTTAACACCATTTATAGTTACAAAGAACTTTTCACATAACATATATAGAGAAATTATTAATTCCTGGGAACAGAAATAATTTGTTTGTTGGCTCCAATATATCAAAGAACTAAACGTTTTAGATATACAAGTAATAAAAACAACATACAAAATTCCTCAACAGGACTGGCTAACTTTACAGAGTATTCTGTCATATTTGCAAGATTTAAGTAGAATAATTAACAATTCTTCATTTAAAAAAATACCTACATTTACGAAATACATATATGAAATCATATATAATGACTTTGACATGGGAAACAGCATTTCAAAATTTTATAAAATATTGATAAACTATAAAACAACACCCAAAACCTCATACTGGAAATATATAACAAAAAGGACACTTAAGACAGTTAACTGAAGATATTAAAACAAATATCTTATTATCAATAAAATGTACATCCTTTACACAATACTGGAAAGTTTTTAATTGGAAATGCTTGTACAGAGCATTCTTAACCCCAAACAATCAGTAAAATTAGTTCTTCCATAAAAAGAATATGCTAGAGATGTGAGCAAGTACACAATGCAGATTGGAACCACATTTTCTTTGATTGTGTTAAAATTAAGCCATTTTGGAATGGTATTATTAACTTTCTACAATCTTTATTTAATTAACTATTATTTAACTAAAGTTCTTGTATATTTAAATGTGAACGAAGGTCCTCATTTGAATAGGTCAAACCTGCATCTAGTATGGACTATACTTGCAATTTCAAGGAAGTGTATAACAAGAAGATGGAATATAAACACAATACCAACTTTGGAGGACTTCTACAACCTACTGAAGACCACAGTATTATTGGAAATTAAAATTAAAGAACTAAGAATGTATCCAAAGCCATTTATCAACAACCCTTGGGGAAAAGTCTTATCGTTGATTGACACTATACAATAATTGATCAGACACTCTGATAATGGATTGGACATACTTGTAAAGTAACTGTATACATTAAGATCTGTTATAGTGTCAGGCTAATGTAAATAGTGTACATCGTTATTTAAGATGTTATGTATAAATACTATGGCATTCATTCAAATGTATTTGAAAAATAAAAAAAAATGAGAAAAAAATGATCTATGGTATAATCAAAGCTATTCTCATTAGGGGTAAAACTAGTAACCATGAGGTAAATGGGGTACTATAATTTGAAATGAAAGGGAAATTGGCTAGGCTTAAAATGTCCTGCAAGGGCAGCTAGCCTAATACTTATGTATAACCTATAAAACTATGAACCTACAATATTGACATCAAAGACATGGGGTAGCTTAGCTGTTCTAAGAAAGCTGATCACTCTAATTCTGTGGAAGTGGAAGACAAAGTCGACTGCATGTTGATCAAAACAGGAAAAGGAAGGGTTTATGTATGTTCGGTCGGTAGTTGGCCATTTCCTGAGTGGACTTCTTTACATGGTTGACTGAAATGACTGAATTGCTAGTTTGCTACATGGTACATCGGTTGGATAATGAAACATGTATGCAAAAAACAGATTAATGAGCATATAGGTGTTTTCCTCCCTGGCAAAATGTTATAAAAGATATTATGGGATTTGTGATCTGTAATCCATAAGTCAGTTTCATCAGTATATATTCACTGGAAGTAAGTGGGGAATTCACATAGAAACTTGAAATGTGTGTGAGATTGTAAACTCTGGATGTAAATAGAAGAGGTATTTGAAATGTATTGGAAACTGACATTAATTAAGATAATGCCAGTGTTATGTTTATGTTTTTCTTAATTTCTTAAAAGAATAAAGTACACAGTTGACTTTGCTTAATACAGAGGTCGTGTGCTAAAAACTAGGACTCAACAAATAAAATTGTTCAAAAAGATACAGATGCAGTCTCTTTGAACTGCATAATACCTTTAATTAGCATGTAATTGGTTTAGTATGCAATACCACATTTTCATTATATATAATTAGTACAGATATGTTGCCGGTCCCCTTCGTCATAACTTGAAAAAAAAAACAAGATATAATTACATATGTCTATATTGGTAGATATTGCAGGTGTAGTATTATTAGTAACAAGACGAATTTAACTAAATGAAGATTAAAGATCTTGCAGGTAACATCAAATAACTTTATTAAGTACTTATTATTTCATTACAGGTTGGTCTGTTACACTGCAATTTTTGAATGTGTTGTAAAGCTACATGAGAAGGTATTTTATAAAAACAGAGTTTGTGTAAGGAGGGAGGGATTTGCTTAATGACAGATGTGTAGTAGTGAGCTGTAGAGACCCTAAAAATGTTAACTGACCGTTTGCATCTTCTTCATACTTTTTACTGTATGCTTTGTCTGAGCAACCTTTTTACCAATTAGTTTGGATGTTAGAAGGGATATTTTGCAGGCAACTCAATGTTTATGGACATCAGGTTTAATTTTAAGCTCTGTGTTTCTAAAGTATGCCAAGCAATCCACTTAAGCTGTAATGGCATGTCAACAATTGGTGGGGTTTGGCTTTGTTGGCCTGAATGTCCCTATAAAGACATAGAAATTAAAGAATAAAAAAATAAAAAGTCAAAAATCAAAAGTCATGGACATTCAGAAGCCATGTAGCTGTAACACTATTATGTTCCTAAGAGTCATGTGCATATATCCCATGGACCTTCTGGAGGTTTAAGGTATTACCATAATAAGATATTACCATAATAACAGGCATTCTAATAGACAATATGTTGACTTTTGACATACATTTGTCTCAGTCCATCAAGAAGACTCATATGAAACTTGGCTCATTATATAGAATCAAACCTTTCCTGACTAACAACTCAAGACAAGCTACAGCTAGATTTCATCTTCTCCCTACCCTACTATATGCCCCCCCAACTTCACTAACATTAGTAAAACTACCCTCACTAAGGTTGAAACCTGCTATAATAAAATAGCCAAATTCACCACTAACTCCTCATACAGGTCTCACCACTGCTCTTCTTTACATCAAGTAAACTGGCTTGAACTACCCCACTATTTAACTTACCCTTGCACACAGACTTGTTCATCAACCTGAAAAAAACTGCCCTTCATACTATGCTTTTACCTTACACTAACATTCATACTCTTCAATCCTTCAATAGATCCTTTTTACAAGTCTCTACATCCAATAACAAAGATGGGGACTCTCTTTTTTCCAACTACATCTCCAAATTGTGGAATTCTACCCCCCAGACCATAGTAACTGCTACTGACCCAACACACTTCAAAGCCCTACTAAGAGTCTATCTCAGGAGATCTAAATTTCAATCGCGACACCCACAACACTGAATGTTATTTTCCAGAGATGAAAATAATGAATACTAAAAATCCTGAAGGGCCAATTTTTCCCAGGGCCCTGAGAAAAATCAGTCCTTCAGGATTTTCAGTATTTGTTATTTTCGTTTCAGGAAAATAACGTTCTGCGTTTTGGATGTTGAGATATAAAGTAGATCCACCTCAGGAACAATTGGCTCTGCCTATGTACTGGACCTGGCTAATCTCTTCATACCTCTATTTAGCATTTGTCTTCCTCTGTATCCAACCCACTTACTTACTCATTTCCTCTTCCTCTCCATCTAAATGTCAACTTTATATTCTCATCCACTTATATTATATCTTATCCCTGCCCTATTTTTCTCCATTTTTTCTTCCTACCTAACTTTTCTCCCCTGCCTAACTTCTCCACCTACCTTCATCCTTCTTTCTCCACCTTTTCTGTCTATTCACCTCTTCCCCTTTAGCCTGTACCTTCCCTCCGTTCTTGGCTACTATCTAGTCTTTTGATTCCTCTCTCTACTTTTTCTTTCCACATTTTACTTCTCCTCGTCCATACTGTACATAACTTTCTCTTTGATTCTGTATCCTTGTGTACTTACTTATCCTACCTAAAGCTATTTAATCTCCATAACAATGTCATTTCGTCTAATTTAATTCTTCACTGCGCTTAGTAATGTACCTATGATGCTTATAATTCTCATGATGTTTATAATATGTTTCCTCTTAAGATGTCAAGAGTTCTTATGATATTCATAATTTTTGTTTTTTTTTTCTTCTCTATACCATGTAAAATTGTCTGTGGAGCTTTTCTCCCCAGGCATCCACTGAAAATGGGCTTTTCACCCAATCGGACTATACTGGTTAACAAAGGTTAAATAAATAAAATAAATAAATTAAACAGTGGAAACTCTTGTTTGGCTTAGTATTTCTTGCAGTTTTTACTGAATGGTTTATGTGACCTTTTTACCTTTTGATTTGCATAAATATAAATACACACGTTTATTGATATATATATATATATATATATATATATATATATATATATATATATATATGTGTGTGTGTGTGTGTGTGTGTGTGTGTGTGTGTGTGTGTGTATATAGATATACTATATATATAGATATACACAGACAGAGTATACTTGATGAAGAATTATATAAAAGCCAAGTAAACATGCTTTTGTATATAAATGGCATAGGCTGAAGCCATATACAATTCCTTTGCATTTACACACAGCCAAATTATTACCTATGAGACAGTAAATAGCAAACCAAGTGAACATTTTGTGCCAAAAAGAAATATAATGCATAAGACAGCATGCTTTCACAGATATGTACAAGCAAAGGGTCAATACAAGGAATGATTTGTAAGACAGTTATATGAATGTCAGAAAACTGCGGCTTTAATTACATTAAAGATGAACAAATTAGGGATAGAACTATGACTGGGCTGGCTGATATGGAATTATCACAAAAATTACAGCTTAAAGTTAGCCTAACTTTAGAGAAAGCAATGCAAATTGATCAGGAGGCTGAATTAGTAAAAAGGCAGACTGCTAATATGTGATGTGAATGAAGTAAATACAAAGTTAATGGCATGTTTCATAAAAGGCATTATATTAATAAGGCCAAGTAAATGTTCAAATAGCAGAGTGAGCCTGGTAAATACATAGGGCATGACCATTACCATAATGTGTCAGGGCAGTGTGATGCATGTGGTAGAACAGTATGATGCATGTGACAGAGCAGTATACTGCATGTGGTAGAGTGGTTTGCTGCATGAGGCAGAGCAGTGTGCTGCATGTGGTACAGCAGTGTACTGCATAAGGTAGAGCAGTGTAAAAGATGTGGCAAAGCAGTGTGCTGCATGAGGCAGAGCAGTGTGCTATATGTGGTAGAGCAGTGAGCTGCATGAGGCAGAGTGGTATGATGCTTGTGGTAGAGCAGTGTGCTGCATATGGTATAGCAATGTGCTGCATGAGATAGATTGGTGTGATGCATGAGGTAGAGCAATGTACTCTATGAGGTAGAGAAGTGTGCTGCATGTGGTAGAGCAGTGTGATACATTTGACAGAGCTGTGTGATGCATGTGGTAGAATGAATGAGATGTAAGAGAGGGAGCCATTTTGCTGTTGCTTGTAAAACAAAGTAAGTTAAAGAGATTTCTACAGAAATGTTGATTAAACAAATTAATATACAACAACATTCTTAGTTCAGTTCCTGTGATGTTAGATGAAGAAGCTGAGTAGCATAACAAGTTAAAATTCTGATTCATTGATCAGTTGTGAGTTTTAAAAATTGATACAGTGACCGATGTTACTGCAACAACACATACTACATACAGAAGCTTCTCAAAACATCTAGAGGGGCAGAGACTAAAGTTTTTACTCCTGCATGGGTAGATTTTTAGCCAGGTCTGTCAGTGGAAGGGGCACATGCTTGAGTCTTGGACCTATGTGCTGGGTGGTCCATACAGAAACAATGATATGCTGGATGGTCCATA
>NC_056741.1:1470478849-1470508849 GCF_019279795.1 Protopterus annectens | reverse complement strand
ACTTTGTAAAGCAGCAGGCACTGTCAGACCTCTCAGCTGTCCCTATTTTTGAGGAATTTCCTAGTTTCAGCACTGATTTACCCCTGCAAATGATAAGCTTGATTTACTTCTCCAGACTATTTTCTGAATCCTACTCATCACATGTGATTTTTGAAGCTGTCTACTAAACAGAAGACCACACAACTTGACCAACATAATCGTAGCAACAATAATCTAAGGAAAGAGGACACACATCTTACATCTTCCTTTTTCTGATGTAGAAAGTAATGACTTTGTGTGGTAGAATTTTGCAGTATAGTTCATTAAAGCTTACAGATTTTATGCTGTCCCTTTGATAACATGTTTATATTTTTCCATCATTTTGTCACTCTGATTTTTAAACATGTTTCTTAGTTGTATCTCATATTCCTACTGGAAATGTGAATCGTTATGAGCTATTTGTTATTCTAAATTTATGCTTATTAGTTCTTACTTTTCAACGGCCTTTGTTCTCATTTTCAATGGCTGCTGGTTGATAGGCATAGGTTCTGTTCTTCCTCCAAGATAATGAAAAAGTCCAGAAAGAAATTCCTCCCATCAAAAGCTGCATGATTCAGTTAGGACACAAATACTGCAACTGACTATGGCTAAATGATTTCTTCCTTAAGAGTAAATGATTTCTTCTTTCACATTACAGGAAGTAATGTTCACTGTGCACTGCACATACATGCATTGTATTGCTGGAAGAGTTTATACAGTGAAACTAATGCTTGGTGTTTGCTTTACTGCAACCGTTGGCATTGCTGCTATTGACACAGTCATCTCAGAGAAGAAATATGACATAGTGGTGTTAAGGATGGGTCTATAACAGGTAATAGTTTGGGAAAATATATAATTACCAGTCTGGTGGTACAACAAAGTACAGTCCACCAACACTGCAGAAAAAGTGTAGGTACCGCAAGTGAGCAGTGAAGGTGCCAACAACTGTGAAAATTAACATGTTTGGCAGTACTGTTGAGGACTGAACATTACAGCAGGGGGTGTGGCCAAGATGTCCACAAGGTAGCAACATTTTTTACTAGCTCTGTCTTTCAAATTCATTCCTGACAGGAATTTTAATTCCTATTTATTCTAAAACTGGATTTTTTTATCCTAAACAAAATTTTTAAACAATATAGTAAGATAATTTTTAAAAAATGTTGCTTAAATATTAAATTTTCCTATCAAAAAATCTACTAGTAATCTTCAGTAACAGAACAACATGAGCCATAACAAATCTTCTCAACAAGAATCTTCATTTAAAAAAGAACTTCAATCGTTAATACCTAATATACAAGAACTCTCTTCAAAACTAGACAAAATGGATATGAAAATAGATAATTTTAAGGAGAAATGTACGCAGCAAATGGATATCATACATGAAGACCTTACTCAACAGAAGAAACAGATATCAGGTATAGAAACTGCTATGAATGACATTGATACCAGAACAAAGGAGAATGAGCATAATGTTGAATTTCTATTGAAACAAAATACTTTTCTTCAATTAAAAGTAGATGATCTTGAGAATAGATCTCAAAGAAGTAATATAAGAATATTTTGCTTACCTGAAGGTATTGAAGGATCAGATATGGTGAAATTTCTATCTTCTTGGTTACCTCAAATTTTGGAATTACCAGAGGCTCTCTCATATGGTGTCGAAAGGGTACATAGATCCTTGGCAATGTCTAAAAATAACAAGTCCAATTTTACTAGATCTGTAATTGTGAAATTTCTTTCTTCACATGACAAAGAACAAGTATTAAAAACAGCTTGGGTAAAATCACCAACCAAAATAAAAGACAAACTCATTAGATTTGATAATGATTGTTCCCTGGCTGTAATCTCTAAAAGAAAATTATTTTTACCTTTATTCAAAGAACTTAAGAAACATCAAATTAAAGCTAGCCTTTTATTTTCAGCAAAACTAAAAATCTTTTTTCAAGATGGTCAAAAAACCTTTGAAGACTTGGATACTGCAATTTTATTTATTAACAAGAATAAAATAATAGAAAGAATTGAAGATATGGAATGGGCTTCCGCTAGTCTCAAAAGAAATACTGAGAGCAACACTTGGAAAACATTTGATTCTAAAAAAAGCTAAAGAAATGACTTATACACATAAGGTCATTTAAACTCTTTGGTTTTAGGATACTTAACTTTGGATGATAATCGTTTTGAATATAAGTTTCTAGTTACAAAGACCCTTTAAACCAAGGAAATTAATCTGGATTTACAGGTGAGCTATTTAATTTTGTTTATTGTAACGTGTTGTTGTTTTGTTTTATTATTTTCTCTATGCCTTTTAATGATATCTTGCGTATAAAAAATGGTTGTGGTAATGTAACGTATTTCGTTTGGCTTACTGGTTTTGTACTAACAGTCTATAGTATACATCTAGTGTTCTGTTTGTTCTGATGATTTGGTCATATTATTCTGTCAGATGTCTATAGAGGGGTTGCCTCTGTGGGTGATATCTTTCTTCGAAGCCATACTACTTTTTGGATGCTGTGTAGTGCTGGTTAGATATGCTCTGATGCTTGATGTGCATTGAAAAGGGGTAAGGCGGCATCATGGAGAATGGTTGTATGTGTTTCATTTTCTTTTTTTGCTGGTGATTTGGTGTTGTTGGTTTGGGAATGGTTATGTACTTTTTTTGTACTTGTTTGTATGTCAGTCGGGTGCTGGTTGCTTCTCTGGTTGATGTGTTGGTTGCCTGTCCGTATGCGGATGATGAAGTGTTCTTTGGGTTCGATAGATAAAGTGGCATGAAAGGTAGTGTTTCGGGAGTATGTTGGTATTGATTTCTTGTGTTTATGCTTGGTAAGGACAACTGGTTGCTAGCTAGGATTTCTTTGTATTTATTGTTTTAATGAAGTTGGGAAAAGCTGGGATGGTGACTAATGTGGTGGCTGGTTCTGTTGGTGATAGTTGTGTGCTTTGACTATTTTCATCTGAATGGCTTGCTCATGGTGTTAAGCTCTCGAGTAGCAGTTGTTTTTTAAAAAAATGAAAGAGAAAATCCTTTGAAAAGCATTACCGTTGGTTTCCCGCTTCACATACAAAAAATAGTCATTTGGATTGAGCTCGAGAGGTTCAGTTGTGTTATGAATGACCCTGCTAGATGATGAGAAGCTCGCTCACATAAATAAATGTCCAACTTTGACATTTGACCTTGGACTCTGTCTATTCACGTAGACTTGGAACTTTGAGACGCTGGCAAGAGATGGGTGAAACAGCTGATTCCCTAATTCGAGACAGTACAAGATGCTTCATTTTTTGAATACTTTCTGTTCTTGTCATTCTCTTTGCCACTAGGTATATTCTGTTTATGTCATTTACAAAATGACATTGTGAATATAATTCATGAATCATCTTTAAGAATTTAATAAATAATATTTAGATGTTTTCAAAAACATATTTTTGATATTTAGGATCCTGTATGCTTGCAATAGCATTAAAATGCATAAAATATGACTTAGTTGGCCTCAGTTCAATTAGCAGCTCAGCCACAAGAAGACCCGAATAAGGAATATAGGAGTAATTGGCTGGTATGGGCTCATTTATCCTGGGGATGTGAAGAATGGTGGTGTCAATTAGTTGGTTACCACCGTACAAGTGATGGCTTGCTTGACACTGGAAAGGACAGGATGAAGAATGTGCTCATATTATCCCTAGGTGGTGATGATAGCTCTTTTTAACTTATATAAAAGAGAATCCATTTTCATTTGAAGGGTGTAGAATGCCCCTAACTGTGAGATGCTTGTGTCAGCCATCAGGAAAGGAGGATAGGGCCTTAACAGAAATTCTATCGTTGATTGGTCACTAGTAGAGGGCACACAATAATGCCATGGATCCTTTAATGACAGCTCTGCTGGTAAGATGTCATATCTGTGCAGGGAATATCCAGTATAGGGAAATAAATGGGTTCAAGACCAGTTGAAGGAAGGATGATGGTTGGGAATCACGGAGATAAAAAGTATACAGCAAAAACACATTTTCACAATTTGTGTGACCTTTAACTTTCCACTAATTAACTTTTTGGTGTACAGTTAACTTGTTGTCATTCCACAAACAAACAAACCTAGTTCCCCTCCATTTACTGTTGGAACAGGAATTGAAGTACAATCACTGCTTGTTTAGGCTATAAATGGTTTCCTTTTTTTAATAATTTAACTCTTTAATAATTCTCATCACATATTAAGAAACAGTTGGATATAATTAAATGGTAGTTTTCTTACTACACTGCTTATAGACTATTACATATCATTTTGGCATGCATTTTTGTGTTTCTTATGTATTAAGTCAAAGCATTTTAAATGAGTTAAATGATTTATGCATCTGTTAGCAGGTCTTACTTCAGTGCTTTATCTCTGATGTTATGTATTGAAGAAAAAAAAACACTAAGTGATCCTACATTGTCTTTAACCACACTTATTTACCTGAAATCTACAGCCTTGTGCAAGCGCAATTCATACTGTTTCCCAACTAACTTTATGGATGTTCATTAATGCCACATAATTAAATTATAAGTTTAATATACCTCAAGAAAAAGGAAAAACAACTCTTTTAGATACCTTTTTGGTAGTTCTGACATTGCAAAGAAATTATACCCAAAGCAGCTTTTAGTGAACATAGTTTGTTCTTTTCTCCTCTACTGACCAATCATAGATTTACATAGGAGGTTACAAAGCTAATAGCCCTGGGGTCCTTATAAGTCTGGTCATGTTTCACTCTTATTTCTTATTAGATAATAGAGATACAGACTATATTTTCATGCAGAAAAAGATTAATATTGACTGCTCCTATCTAACAAGACACAGGTGAAACTCCCAGGATAAATTTGCTGTTTCTCATCCAATTGTCTAATGTTATGCATACATAGAGTCATTTAGAAGTTCTTTTTGACTTGAATTGAGAATTTCTCTGTGAGGAATGATGACATTCCTGAGACATAATGTCTCTCTGAGAAATTGTGTTGAGGACAAAGGCTGAGTTGGTGTCCCTAAAGTGAGTGAATTTTGCCCCTTGTGACTTATAGATATGAAGCATTTTTGTTAAGGCAGGATCAGAGATTGCTCTGTAGGTAAGGCACAGGTCGCCTCTAAAACATTAATTCTTTATTTAGGCATTTCAATAGCTAAAAATATTAAGGATATCATACAAATTAACTATAACAATTGTCTTACAATAATTGAAAATTTAACAAAGAATTGTAATAGAATACTTTTCTCTATGGATGAAAGACTCACTATTATTAAAATTATTTTTCTCCCTAAAATTCTTTACATTATTCAATCTATCTCTATACCTCCCCCGTACTAGATAATTAAAAAATTAAATGCAATTTTTTAAAAATTTTTATGGTTTCCAAATAAATCTAGAATTGCTTTATCTCACCATATGAAAAGCTGGGATAATGGAGGTATAGCATTGCCTAATTTAGAATTTTATTCAATTTTATCTATGGTAAAAGTGATTACTCTCTTAATTGATACTAATTATCAAGCTAAATGGAAAAAATTGTTTGAAATATTAATGTCGGATACTATAAAAAATAACTCTTAAAAACTGTTGTTTATAAATAACCCATTAATTTGGGTCCTAAAAGATCAGATTTCCATCTTTTGTTCCCTAAATTTTAAAAGTAATTATTTAACTCTTTTCTTAAAATCTTTTAGAAATTTTATATTTAAATATAATGTTTATAAAGAATGGTTATTCCTTCTCTTTCCTATAGCCTACTCAACAGGTATTCTTTTTACCTCTGACTCTAATAAAATGTGTATCTTTAATCAGAAAAACTTATTCTTTTGGTATCAATAAATGTCAAATAATGTCTTGAAATCAGTTAATTTACTAGATGTTGAATTCAGATTTGAGTCCCTTTATTGGTTGGAGTTACATGAAGGAAGGAGTTTTATACAAAATAGAATTGACTTAATGACCCCTTCAGTTAAGGAAGTTATACCAAACTTAATGCATTACTTGATTTTACCTCTTCAGAATAATTCTCCTTCCACTAATAAACTCTTGCAAATATATAAAGCTATCAAATCTGATTTAGATGTCTACTCTGACAGTTACTGGAACTTGTTCTTTTCCATTAATAATTATTTTCCCACAGACAAAGGCATATTCAATATTTTGAAATCATCCAGTATGACTACTTCTTCGTTAAGATGGAGAATATTTTCCTGGAAATATCTAAATCGATCCTTTATTACTCCTCATACATTGAGTAAAATTGGGAAAAAAGACATAAACTGTTGGAGATGTAATAATAAAGTAAATGTTCTATGATTGCATCGAATTGAAATCATTTTGGGATGATATAAATGATTTTATGCAAGCTATTTTTACAGACAACTTTACTTTAACTAAATCCTTAATATTAGTTAATACTCCAGTTCCAGCTTGTATCAAGGTATCTGATTACCCTTTGATTTGGTCTATGCTAGCCATAGCAAGAAAAATTATCACTAGAAATTGGAAATCTAATTCCTCTCTATCTTTACAAGAATTTAAAAATCTTCTAAATGAAGTCTCTTGTTTGGAAAAACTAGCCATTGGGAATAGAATTTTTAAAAATACTTCTCTTCACAGTTGGAATAAAATATATGATTTTTTATAAAAGTAGTTCTATATTATAGTAAATATAATTTACATATTTATAAATTATTTTAAATGTATTGATCTATGGTGAACATATTGTATATAGTTATATATTGTTTATTGTTATGTTATTACTTCATATAAAATTCATTTTATTTTATTTGTTTTAAAAAAAAAGAAAAAATGAGTTCATTTTATTTAACTTTATTGTATATTAAATTTCTCAAATAAAAATGTTTTTTTAAAAAAAAGAACATTACAGCAAACGTAGAACTGTATTTACAGCAAGCTCAAATGTCAGATGAGAAGAAAGTTACTGACTCTATTGAGTGCAAAAACATACAGCCTGCTGTATAGTGTAGTATCATTCACAAAGATAGCAAATAAAACATTCAAGCTAATTTGTATTTTACAGGATTACCTTAGCTCAAATTCCCTAGTGATAGTATAAAAAATATGCTCTTTTAAATAGAAGTAAATGAAAAGTGAGAGCAAAGCTGATTATGTTGTTAAATCTCAAGAAACTTTTCAGTATTGCCAGTTTGGAAAAGAACTTTCTTATATGCTGAATGACAGTCTCTTATTATGTAGGTACACTGAAAGTAGCCAGAAAATTATCTAACCAAAGGATGAATACTATATATAACATTTTCAGGTATAACTGCTGCTATGCATACATAAGAGTTACAACAGAAACGCCCATGGTATTGGGCAACTAAAATATCATTGAGCTAGGAGAAGAAACAATAAATGTTATAATTATAGGAAGGCACCACTTGTGAATGACTGCTAGTTTAAAAATGTAGAAATTGTCATAGGCATAGGCATATAGGCAGAATGTGTAGAGGTAAAAAAATAACACTATAAAACATAAGGTACTGAGAGTTCAAAGTACTCAAAATGTAAAACAACAGATATGGATAATTTGGTTGAACAAAAAATAGACACACAGGCAGGTGCTGATTCTGAAAAAGGAAAATGTATTGTCCTGAAAGTTCATAGCATTTCAGAGTTGTATCACACAAATATATGGATTGTGCAGAGCTGGCTGATGGTAAATTAAAAGTGAAGCTCAGTAGATGGGCTACATCATTTGCAATTTCACCTGCTGAATAAGACAAACTACTCTCAGGGTTGCCATTACAAATGAGGTCACTGATGCTGTACTCTTATATAGGAGAAAAATAAAGTATTTCCTAAAGGCAAAACATGACTCATTTATCTTACAATGGCAAAACACATCTGCTGGATCTGCATGTGCTGTTCATTAGCAAAGCAATGCTATAGGGATAAGAATGGCTGATAAAAATCTATTTAGACTAGCTCAAAACTGAATGCATCAGCATGTGATAATGCCATCACAAAGCAAAGACTTCTGCAAATGATCCTGGATTCAAAACAAGTTTTTGAGGAAGGCATAGGCATCTACAAGTGTATAAAGGCCCAGACTGAAATAAATCTGACATACTCAAATTTTACAAGTCTTACCTTATACCACTTGCGGTCAAACTAAAAGTGGAGCCTGAAATGAGACATATAGAGGACACAAAGTCTGTCATGAGTGGAATGCAGTGAATGGATCCCACCCACTCTTTCAGATGTTACGAAAGGAAAGGCTGGAGATTACATATTTGAGAAAACTTTAGGGTAACCCTTAATCCTGTGTGTCATATTATTCAGTATTCATTCTTTGAAAATGAAGACATTATTTGTTATGGCAGCCTCTGCAAAAGTCTATCACAATCAAAGGCTGAAATTATAGATAATGCAAACCCTGTTTCAAGCTCCATTTTTTAATATGACTCCAGCTAACTCTGGCATGAGCCATATGAGTTTGTATCCATGTACTATTGTAGAAGATGCATGGAGGAGGTTTATATTCTCTGCAAATAGCTAATATTTATGTGTATTTCTTACCTACAAATCTTTAAAATATTTTTGATAACTAACACTCATAAAGGGTTATTCTAAAGCATTTTTCTTGGTTTTGGCACAGTTCGCCATCTAATAATTTAAGAGCTATGGATCATAGGTTCATAGGTAGGTACTAGGCTATCTGCCCTAGGGCAATTATAAGCCTAGCCAGAATGTGTTGGCTTTTGCCTCCCTTTTAGACTAGATTCCTGAGCCTCTGTCCAGCAGGGCCATAGAAGTGATCCCAGGAGCAAATTTACGATTTCCCATCCACTCATCAAGATTTCTCTTGAAGAGGGTCAGCGAGGGGCTCTGCCTAACATGGACTGGGATTCTATTCCAGAGCGTGGGAAGCCTTTGGGATATGAATCTATTCCTCCAGCATGTCCTATTTATTGTTGTGCTAAGGTTTAAATCCCTGGAGCATGTAACTCTAATGGATCTGGTTTTCTTGAGGTGGAGCATGTTCAACAATTCCGAGTTAGACATGGCCTTGTATGTCAGGCAGAGATCACCTCTGAGTAGGCGGTAAGCAACTGAGTAGAGCTGGAGTTTCTTTAGTCGAGCTGCATAGGGCATTTGTTTGAAGCCCATGATCCTCTTGGTGAGGTATTTTTGAGGTCTCTCCAGCTGTTGCAGGTGTCGGGTAAGGTACATCCCAAATGGGGTATTGTACTCAATTACGGGCCTGATGAGTGATGAGTAGAGGGGCACAATGACCTCTCTTGATCTAGATGAGAACCCTCTCATGATTAGGTGGGCTATATAGAAGGTTTTTCTAACCACTTTGGCAATGTGATTGTCAAAGGAGAGGTTACTGTCTACTTGGGTCCCCAGATCCCTGATTACTTCTTCCATAATTAGTGGATTACCTCTATATGGTAGTTTGTGGGCACTTTGTTTTTTTCAAAGGGGATGACTGCATTTTTTTGCATTTAGCTTGAGGCCATGGTTCTGAAACCAGGTATCAGTCTCCGTAAGGGCCTTTTGGAGGATGCTTGTGTCAGCTGGAGAGTCGATTATGGCTCCCAGTTTGCAGTCATCTGCGAACTTGAGCGGCCACAGTCCTCCTGTGTTTGCCTGTACCTCAGAGAAGTATATACTGAACAAGAGGGGTCCCAGGACTGATCCCTGTGGGATGCCACTTGTAACTGATTTAGAGTCGGACATGGCACCCGCAACTCTGACCATGTGAGTTCTATCCCTGAGTCAGTTTGCAACCAGTCTTGTGACATATGGGTTGATATTTAACCTGGTAAGCTTATTTATTATACCAGAGTGGGATATTGTGTTGAAGGCCTTTGCAAGATCTAGGTAGGCTGTGTGGACTACCTTTCACTCATCTAAGGCTTTGGTAACTGTTTTAAAGAAGTCAACTAGGTTTAAGAGGCAAGATCTGCCCTTAACAAAGCCAAATTGGGTGGGGTCCAGTGCTTGGAGGTTCCCAATGTCTTTGTTTATGAGATCCATGATGATGCGCTCCATAGCCTTGCAGACCAGGCTAGTCAGGCTTATAGGGCAATAGTTCCCGGGATCCATTGTGGCACCACCTTTGTGGAGCAGGATCACTGTTGCTGTATGCCATTCTTTGGGTACATAACCTGTGGTAAGGCTGAGCTGGAACAGTGAATTCATGTGAGGGTTTAGTTCACTTTGGAGCTCGTGTAAGATGCAGCCCGGGATACCATCTGGTCCCATTGATACTGTGTTTTTTACTTTGGAGAGGGCTGCTTTCACCTGTGTGTCTGTGATGTCTGGAGGACTGCATTCTTCTGGGATAAACACAGGCCCTTTTTGGGGGAAGGGGGGCGAAGTTTGCACTGAACCTGTCTGCCAGGATGTTGGCAATGTCTGTGAATTCAGTGTATTTTGTGCCATTTTGCACCAGCTCAGAGCAGATCTGAGAGCTGCCACCCAGATTTTTGACATAGCTAAAGAACATGATTATCTTTAAAGTCTTTGACGATTTTTTTTTCGAAGCTGGCCTTTGATGATTTTATGAGGGATTGAAGTTTCGTACTAGTACTGATCAAGGGTGCCTTCCCTTTTTGGGATTTTGCCTTGTCATATAATAGTTTCCTCCTTCTGTTATATAGCTTATTTATGGCCGGGGTCCACCAGACTGGTCTTCTATTCTTGGAGGAGTGAGCCTTGGTTTTACTTGGGATGGCATGATCCATGCATTCCTGTAGGTGCTCATAGAGTGCATTTGTAAAGGATTATGCTGTTTGGGTAGCATTTTCCATTAGCCCGGGGGCTTTGAAATTTTCCACCTTGGTCTTGAGAAGTGTGAAGTTTGTTTTTGAGAAATTTTTCACAGTGGTTTCCGTGACTGGGGGTGGGGTCGGGATGTGGATGTCCATTGTGATAAGTTTATGGTCTGATCTTACCAACCAGGTTTCTGTTACTGCACAGATATCAATTTTCTCCATACTGAGGAGTGTCTCGAGTGCATGCATCTTGAGGTTTAGACTTCTGGGGCTGAGTAGCATTACCCTTAGTTTTTTGTTTCTGGTATTGTCTATGGAGGTGGGTTTGTCTTTTGAGTCTTGCCTGAAAAAGGCACTATGGGGGTGGCAAGAGCCTTAGCCAGTATTCAAAAGCCTAAGGGTGACAAGTGCAAGCTGTCCCTGGAGAAGCAATGTGGCTTGTCTAGCATGTCATTCCAGGCTGACAGACACTGGATCCCCACTGAATGACACCAATAGCTTAGCCAATTGTTAAAATTTATATTTTACAAGTTATACCCAAGGAACAGTGCTACCATGATAATGATGATCATCATATTATGCTGATGGGGAAAAAGATGAAGAGCAACTTCAAAGCTTGCAGAAAGTAGTGGCTCAGTTCAGACAGTATTGCTTGGAAACAAAGAGATACAGGAGCAAAGTTTTTTAGAGATAAAGCCTTATAATGTGGACTTAATATCAAAAAAGAATATCACACAAATCACAGAAAAGGCAGAACTAGCATTAGTAGCATCAAAGTCTTAAAATGCATCTCAGCTAAGTTTAGATCTGGATCATTACAGCAGTATGCCCTTCTGAATGGTCTGCTAGAGGAGAGGGACAGTTGGTAGTGGATTGGCAGCTGTGTGGAAGAAAGCAAAGCAGTAATAGCCTTGGCCAAAGTCCTCTTACACTGTGATCCATGACTATAACCATTACTAAAAAATATCACACTTAAATGTAATTGCTGACTAATGTGATCCATAGGGTATTAATACTTTAAAAAAAATTACCTTTAAAATATTCAACTTTAACTGCCTATAAAGAAAAACTCATTGGGATGATAATACTGTACAAGTCCCACTAGAAAAAAAGGATAAGACAAAAATAATATACAATTACAATTACTTTGCAAATGTACTCTCATAGAATAATCATCATGCTGTTAGCTTGAAATAAGCATTAGCATAGTTCAATTGTTAACCGAGGATAATCTTTTGACTTTCAATAAATAGTATGTAATTAGAAAACAGGAGTTACCCACTGGAACTGAAGTCATCAGTGGATAGGAAGAAGATAGAGAAAGAGATATGACAACATACTTGCTTAACAGTGAAATAAATGAAAAATATGACCACATCAGAAGGCAAAATGTATATATTAGAGGATGGGAAATCAGTTTTTGTGGCACAACATACACAGCTGAACAGTGTCAAAGCAGCACCATTCAGGTCAGGCTATACAGTAGGAAATAAACATATTCTGGGATATTCAGTTTTGTTATTACCTGGAAGTGTCAGTGTGTTTTCTAGCATGCTATATTTAGACAGGTAATTTTTAAAAGTATTTTAAAATTCTATGTTTTTGTTAGTCACATGCTTCTTCTACACTTCCAGTGTGCTGAAGTCTTTTTTTTTTTTGCTTGATAGCTGTTTCACATAATTCCACATTGTGACATGCAGAGCCAGATCATGGTCAAATGGGGAGTTAGGCAACCCCCCCCCCCAACTATCACACAGTGCAAAGCAAAAAAAAAAAATAAACCAAGAACCTGCTATTCTCACAAATGTTACTAATCAAATGTCTGTACATGCTGCATATTTCCCACAGACCAGTATACCAGGGTTGTCTGCTGCTGCAAATCTTATTTTTATTTATTTACTTTTATTTTTTTTTTCCATAATAAATCTTCATTGTTATATTTTTTTCAAACACAAGTAAGAACAAAAATAACATATATTCACAAATCAAGCATTAGCTAATATCACTAATAACCACACTCTATATACAATATTTACAAGAATGCTTCCATGTAATACAGTTAAATATAAAAAAGCATAAGATTAAATGCAAGTAATAGACAGTTGATTACTAAATTCTCTCCACACACATAAATAATTATTGATATTTCCAAGTTGAAAATACTATGCTAGTATAATATTAAAAATCTGTTCCCAAATTTTTGGATTATTAACATTTTTATTTTGTGGGTTTAATAGTAATTTATGAGCCAATATATGTTTTGTCGCTAGAACTCTAAAGTTCTGCCATGAAGTTTTAGATGGGTCTAACCAATTTGAAGCTATATAAAGCTTCATTAATAGAAAAATATTAATATATATAATAATTTGTGATTTAGGGATCTCTCTCGGGTGAATATGCAGAATCATAAATTTCCATGATAACATTGTACTCTGGTAACCCACCTTCTGAAGTTGGATCTTAAGGGAATTCCAAAGTTTGAAAATACATTTACAACTCCAGAACATATGAAAAAGATCAGCTGGTTGATTCTTACAGTATGGACAAGTTGGTGAATTTTTGGGATTAAATTTATGCAGGATAAAACGTGTATAATATGCATTGTTCCAAATCATCAACTGGGTATATATTAATTTTTGAAGAGAAGTAGATTTGATGGTCAAGTCAATTGCTTTTAACATATTAATTCTGTCAGTAAGATTTTCTCTTCCCAGTAGTCTGATAACAAAATTTTATCATGAAATTGAAATTCTTTAATTAATTGATTTGCTGTTGTGATATATTTAAGATCCTGTTGGAGAGCTTGCCACAACAAAGAGCATCTATTAATAGCCTCTTCTTCTGGTTTAAAACTTTTAAAATAGCTTATAGTGAGTTCTCTAATTTGTCTCAGAATAACCAGATAATTTTTAGGTAAGTTAAGTTCTTGTCTTATTTGGTTGGCCGAACTGTCAAGATGTTTATATATATATATATATATATATATATATATATATATATATATCAATCAAAGTTAGATTAACTATCAATGGAAACTTGTTGAGATCAATTAGTTGATTATTCAATTTTAAATTAGGAGTCTTATGAAAGGGTTGAAAAACCATCATATGTTGAACCAAATCTAATGAATGAACTAAATTATGCAAAGAGAGTATGTTCATTTTGATGTCTTCAATAATCCCATAGAATTTCAACGTATCCTTACCTAAAAAAAGTATTTCTTTAGGATTGATATTTAACTTTAGAATATATTTATAATTCATAACTACCCAAGGTGGTGTCCACTTAGTATTATTTATATTATAATTGGCAATTCTTAAAATTCTATTAGAATTTACAATTAAATAATACATTTCAAAATTAGGTAATTCCAGTCATCCACTATTTTTTGGGGTCATTAATTTATCATAAGATATCCTCGTTTTCTTTGGTTCCCAAATGAATTTATCCAATTCTTTATGAATCCATTTAAAAAATGACTTTGAAAGTAATAAATTGGCTGACCTAAAAATATACAGTAATTGTGGTAATATGTTCATTTTGATAATAGAAACTTTTGCTAAATGATATGTTAATTTTGATAATAGAAACTTTTGCTAAATGAGGAATTAAACCCGCACATAAGGCAGCTGTTTAATCTCAGCCTTACCACAGGATACGTGCCCAAGGAGTGGCGTACGGCAACTGTGGTCCCACTCCACAAAGGTGGCGCCTCTACGGACCCTGGTAATTACCGCCCCATAAGCTTAACAAGTCTAGTCTGCAAAGCTATGGAGAGGATCATAATGGAGCTCATAAACAAAGATATAGGGGACTTGCAGACATTGGACCCGACCCAGTTTGGCTTTGTCAAGGGAAGATCATGCCTTTTGAACTTGGTCGACTTCTTGAAATAGTCACCAAGGCCATTGATGAGGAAAGGCAGTCCATACAGCCTACCTTGACCTTGCAAAGGCTTTCGACACAATACCCCACTCGGGTATTGTAGAAAAACTTACCAGCTTAAATGTAAACCCATATGTCACAAGATGGGTTGCAAACTGGCTTAAGGACAGAACCCACAGGGTTAGAGTTGCTGGCGCTGTGTCAGACTCCAAGCCGGTCACAAGTGGTGTCCCACAGGGCTCGGTCCTTGGCCCCCTATTGTTTGGCATCTACTTCTCAGAAGTACAGGCCAACATGGGAGGACTTTGGCTGACAAAGTTTGCAGATGACTGCAAACTGGGCCATAGTGGAAAGTGCATCGGACACTGATATCCTTCAGAAGGGACTCACGGAAACAGATAGCTGGTGCCAGAGCCATGGCCTGAAGTTAAACGCCAAAAATGTATAGTCATACCCTTCGGGAAAAACAAGGTAACCCCAAGCTACCATATAGGTGGCAATCCACTAAGCACAGAAGAGGTTATCAGGGACCTGGGGACCCAGGTTGACAGTGGCCTTTCTTTGACACTCACATTGCTAAAGTGGTTAGAAAGACCTTCTACATTGCCCACCTGATCATGAAGGGATTCACATCCAGATCTAGTGAGGTCATTGTTCCCCTGTACTCTTCACTTATCAGACCAATGATCGAGTACAATGCCCCATTCGGGATGTATCTCACCCGACATCTGCAGCAATTGGAGAGACCCCAAAAGTTCCTCACCAAAAGGATAAAGGGACTCCAAAATCTGTCATATGCTGCCAGATTGAAGAAACTCCAGCTCTATTCAGTCGCATACCGTCTGCTCAGAGGTGACATGTGCCTGACATACAAGGCCATGTCCAACCCGAATTAATGGACATGCTCCACCTCAAAAATCCAAATCCACCAAAACCACTAGAGCAAGCGACTTAAACCTTAGCACGGATATAAATAGGACGTGCTGGAGGGATAGATTTATCACTCAGAGACTCCCTATGCTGTGGAATAAAATCCCGGTCCATGTGAGGCAGAGCACCTCGCTGACTCTGTTCAAGAGAAATCTTGACCTGTGGATGGGAGATCGTAGGTTTACCCCGGGAATCATCTCTGGGTCACTGCTGGACAGAGGCACAACAAACTAATGGGCACAGTATTTTTTCATATAAGGGGTGGCGTAAGCCACAATAATTTGGGCTAGGCTTATAAATGCCTTAGGGCAGATAGCCTAGTATAAACCTATGAACCTATGAACCTATGAACCTAATATTGGCAGTCGTAAATTTTTCCATCTCTCAAAATCAGAAATTATTTGTTCCCAGATTGCTTTAATATTATTATTAAAAAAGTCTTTATTATCAGTAGAGAACTCAATACCTAGATATTTAATATTTTCTTTAAATTATACCTGTCCCACTAAGGGCAATAATGAAAAGGGTTTGGGTGTCTTTAAAGGGAAGATATTGTTTTTTTTCAAGTTAATTTTATAATTAGACAATTTTGAGAACTCATTAACAGCCTTCAATAATTTTTCAGTATCTGATAATGGAGATGCACATTAAATGCTAATATCATCAGCAAAAGCTGCCATTAATATTTTAGTTCCATAAATTATTGGGACATTATGATAGACATTTTGTTTAATATATAAAAACAACGGTTCAAGATAGATATTAAATAATAAAGGGGACAAAGGGCAACCCTGGCGTGTTCTAGTCTTAATCTGTATTCTTTCAGAGAAGTTTTTATTAATATACAATGTAGTATAGGGATTACTACATAATATTTGTAACATTTGGACAAACTCATGTGATATATTAAAATATGGTAAAAGATCAAACAAGAAATTTGTATCAACCCTATCAAAGGCTTTCTGGGCATCAATTATAAGGGCATAAATATTTAAATTATTTTGCTTAGCATGCTCTAACATAGTATGTAGTGTGAGTGTATTATCACTGGTTTGTCTACCTGCCATAAAAAACAGTCTGTTCTTTAGAAATTATATGAGTCATGATTCTCTTCAGTCTAGATGCTATAATAGAGGTTAGAATTTTCATGTCTACATTTATTAATGATATCGGTCTATAATTATCCGGATTTTGAGGATCTGAATTGGCTTTATGTATAAAAATAGTTTTTGAGGCGTTAAGGTGTGGATCATTAATTTTATTCCTAATTATGTAGTTAAACACAACTGAAAGTATCTTACCGAAAATATCTGCAATTTTTTTATAAAATTCCACTGTCAAACCATCAGGACCTGGTGATTTATGTGATTTCATATGCTGAATTACATATACTATTTCTTCTTCAGATATCGGTTTAACCAAGTCATTTTGGATGTCCTCTCCTATCGTTGGAAACTTAATTGACTGTAGAAATTGTTCATAATTCCTGTTAGGGGTCATATCCTTTTGTCCAGCATAAATATTAGTGTATATTTTCTCAAAGATATTAAGAACCTCCTCAGTTTTAGAATATATTTTATTATTAAATTGTATTTCCGAAATCTGCACGATTGGATTTGTTTGATTAATGATCCTAGCTAATGCTCTCGATGGTGTTTGAACATGACTGGCATACCTCACTAACGTCTTGTACTCTTGAAATGTTAATCTACTATTCTGAAGTAAAAAGAGATCCTTTTGACATTTAATCAGTTCCTTCTCTGTTTGCTCATTAAAATCCCTAATCAGTTCTTGATCAAGTAATTTAATTTTTATTTCTAAAGTTTGAATATCTTTGTTTAATATCTTTTTATAATAAGATGCTTTTTGCAAAAGTGTCCCTCTTATTTGAGCTTTAACTGTTGCCCATTCAATATCCGGGGCAAATTGTTGTTTCCCTAAACCAATCAATAAGTCTTTCAGGTACTTTATAATTTCCAGTATTATATCCTCCTTATTCAATAGATTTGGATTAAGAGACCAATTATAACCTCTTTGTCTCAAAGTATCTTTTACCCCCTTAGTAAAACTCAACGAAATTTTAGAGTGGTCTGATATATAACGGGCATGCACCATAACTGTAGGTTCTAGATTGATCAATACTCTTGAAATCAGGAAGAAATCAATTCTGGACCACATTTTATGACATGGGGAATAAAAGGTAAAATTGCTTGTACTATTATCATTATTCAGATAGTGAAATGGATCATATAATTGAAAGTCTTCTTTAAGATCATTCAGTGCTAATAGAGCATGCTTGTTAAATGCTCTTTGTGGACAAGATCTATCCAACTTCGGATTCTGGTAGATATTCCAATCACCTCCAACCATTACATAATATCTATCAAATTGTGTTAAAATTGAATATAGTGATGCTATAAATAGTTGTTGGTCATTACAGGGAGCATATATATTTAAAAGTAAAATAGGTTTATCAAATAAGGTAGACGAAAGAATAACATAGCACCACCGTCCATTTTTGTCTGTATTAGAATCTAATATCTTTTCCTTGTATTGATCTTTAATAATTATGGCTACCCCAGCACTATTTGACTTACCTTCAGATACTACTACTTCTCTAATCCATTTTTTTTTTAACATCACCCCATTGATCATTCATTAAATGCATTTCTTGGAGTAGGATAAACCACGCCTTAGCCTGCAACAATACATGTAACACCAGTTTCCTCTTCTTCAAGTTCTGGAGCCCTTTAATGTTCCATGAATCTACTTCCCACATTTCAAAGATTCACTATAAAATGAAAGTTTTGGAGAGAGAGCATGGAAAAAACAAAAAACAGTAAATTCAAAACCATACATAATCTGGAAGCAATCCTTATATCCCGTCCTCAACCAGTGCATACCCACTCTAACCCCAGACCAGGAGATGAATAGGTCCTGTATAATATAAAATGACAAAGGGTTTAAAAGAAACAACAGGTATAAAAACACCACAATGTAAAATTTCACACATGTATCACAATTAAGACCTATAAAACCTAACTTCACTACGACAAAGCCTAAGCTAAACATTCCCTAACAAACACTGCCATAAACTACATCTCTTTGGTTAATTAATATTTAAACAAATCAAATTAAAAATGTAACAGTAGTACATGTAAAAAGAATAAAGTAAAAAAAATAATGCATTTTCAGTAGGTTATAATAATGCACTTTCACTATAATAATGCACTTTCAGTTGGATTAGCTATCTATACATAAACCACATGCATTAAAAGAGAGAAAAAAAATACATACTAATATATAACCCTATATTAAAGCAAATAGACAGCAAATTTATTAATATCCTTTGTTATACATTCACCTTATACTAGTTTCATAATAAAGCAAGCTTCTAACTAAATAAAATAATGAAAATAACACAAAACATTAAAAACTATGCTGACAGGTTAAATAAACATTGCTAAATCCCTGCATCCTCTCTAAATAATATAACTACAAAATGTTGACTGAAAGTTAATAAATGAAGTTCCTAACAAGTTCCTATGTGCTTAAATTACTATAGAGCAGTGCTATTTAATGTTAAATAAGCAAGAGAGTGTTTAAAACAGTTCTCTTCAGTTTTCCAAACCAGGAAGTACTGTAAAATGCTCGCGATGGGGGACCACTTTTGCAGACGGACTCCTGGAAGTGCCACAATGAAATCTACACCCTTGGTAGCATTTTAAGCACTTCCTGTCTTCCTCCTCATCGAAAACAGTTCGTAGAAGCCATAAAATGTCAGGAAACAAATGCAGGAGATCAAGATAAGGAAAAGCAAACAGTTTTATTGCTCAGGAATAGGCCTAAGCTTCACAAATGCAAACAAAGGATTACCCAGTCCTTGAAGCACAGTAAACAATGAATCCAGCCTTAGCAGCATGCCAGTCCCAGCAAAAGTTCAATTCAAGTCTCTGATGCAGGTAAAGCCTTGAAAATTTTAAGAAACAGATTTCTTGCCTCATTTTTGGTGGAAACAGAATATTTAGCCCCATCCACTGTGAATATAAGCATATTAGGATATTTCATTTGAAACTTCATTTGTTTGTCAATACGAAATTTGCAGTAAGGAGACAGAGACTGTCTAGCCTGTCTGATCTGTATAGGTAAATCCTGTGTCAGAGATATTTTATTGTTTTTCCACATAATATAGCCTCCACCTTGTTTTGCAGTAGTAAGCATTCTATTTACATCTTGATAATTAAGCAGTTTAACATACACAGGTCTAGGAAAATTAGATGCTTGTACCTCTCTCAAAGCTCTGTGTGCTCTTTCCACGATGATTTGTTTCACAGTATCAGAATCATTTAAAAGCACTGCAAATATTTGTAGTATGGATGGAATTAGTTCATTATACTGAATGGATTCAGGAATCCCTCTGACAATGATATTGTTTCTCCTGGATATTGCTTCTAGGTCTGTAAGCTTACTTTGTATAGCCTGTATATCTACATCATGCAGATTAGTTTTTTTCCCAGTAAAACTAATTTGTCCTCCCTATCAGAAATTCGAGCCTCCGTCTTATCCATTCTTTCCAGCAACTGAGTACATGAAATTCCAAATGATTGCATTTGACAAGTCAGTTCTTTTAAAGCTTCTTGTATAGGCAGAAGTGCAGTTTTGATATCCTCCATATTTAAAGCTTGATCAGCTTTAGTTTTAGTCCCTAGTTTCTGTTGTTCCTGTGCTTTAGTAATTTTTTGTCATTTAGTAGTCACATCTTTTTCTGGTGATTGCAATTCCGATAATTTTGTTTTAGTCGTAGTTATATCCATGCTTTTGTCTTCTTTTGACATCTTATTGGAACATAAAAAGTTGCAATATAAAAATCACACGGTTCCTGTATGTATTCCTCTCTGCAGAGCTAGCTAATCTGTTGTAATCCAATGAAATATATTCCTTTTTTCTGATTTTTCTTCTCAATCCAGGATAAATAAGTGTAGTTAGAGTAAGTTTATCTAAGTTTTGATGTTGAAAACTTTGTAGTATCCACTCAGGGTTTTGATTTCCTCAGGTTAAATGGAGAGCTGCAGTTCAGCAGTGTTCACAGAATGGCAGCCATCTTTGAATCCATTTATTTACTTTTATTTATTTTACATTTGTTAACCGGGTTAGTCTGACTGAGCTTTTGGCTCATTTTTAGCAGAGACCCAGGGAGAAAATCTCCTCAGAGAACAGAGTTTAACAAAATTCACTTAACAATCAATAAGAAAGATTACTATAGGTTACAAATAGGGTGGCCACGGTGGTGCAGTGGTTAGCATTGCCGCCTCACAGCAAGAGGTTCTCTGGTTCGATCCTCGGCTGGGGTGCCTTCTGTGCGGAGTCTGCATGTCCTCCCTGTGGTCGCGTGGGTTTCCTCCGGGTGCTCTGGTTTCCTCCCACATCCCAAAGAAATGCTGCAGGTGGATTGGACACTCTAAATTGGCCCTAGGTGTGTGTGTGAGTGTGCCTTCCGTGGAAGGTTGGGTGCCGGGCTGGCAACTCGACACCGTAAAACTCCACTGCCATTCAATGTGCGGACAAGGTGATCCACTGTGGCGACCCCTAACCGGGAAAAAGCCGAAAGAAGAAGAAGAAGACTATAGGTTACAAATAGCAAGTGAAATGAATGATAAACAAAATGATTGATTTTTAGGTATAGACATCATTTATGGAAAAGTAGGATGGAGAGAGGCTCCAAAGTGCAATAAAATATAGCAAAATCAGTTACAATCAGCAAGGAATAACAATCAAGTTAAAATAGCATATTAAATGTATTATACCTGTGTAACTGTAGTTAAGTTTAGAGAGCTTATACTCAGAAATAGGATAGAGGTGATGTCCATTAAGAAAGTCAGGTTGAAGTATTTTTTTTTTTTTTTTTTTTTTATGAGAGCAGTCAGAATATAGATGAGATAGGGAGAAAAGGTAGGAGATGGAGTGAGTAAGAATGGATAGAAGGAGGAAAGTGGAGTGAGAGAAAAAGTTAAAAATAGAATTTGGGTAAGGAGGAGTATTAGGTGAATGGGTAGTAGCTTCAGGGGGATGACTACAGGGACCATTTTTTTGTTAGGTATTTACGGGTGGCTAATTTGAGTTGCTTGCTATGGTCAAAGGACTTTATTTCTAGGGGTAATTGGTTCCAGGATGTGGCTGGGTTGTAGTTATAGAATAGACATCCTATTTTAGTTTTGGGTTTATAAATTTGTAACAGTCCTTGTTCAGAGCTGTGAAGTGAACTAGAGGGTCTACTTCACCCTGTCGAAGGCCGACAATATCAAAGCTGATATTGTCGGCACCAAACTTTCAAAAGTGAAAGTCATAGTGCGTGTAAATGGAAATCTCTGTAAGGGGAGATTTCCATTTACTGCAATGTAGTGCGATCTTGGAGTTGGTATATTTAAGTAGTGGGGGGTATGGGGGGTACAGGGGCATGCCCCCCTGCATAGAACAATTTGTGTTGTGTTTGGGTGTCTTTTTTTTTTTTTTTGTGTGTGTTCGATGTTCAGGGGTTTCAACATTTTCGTGTCGATTATTATGCTGTCGACAGTTTGAGTTTTTGACAGCATAATATAAACGCAACCTAGCTGGGGAGTATTTAGATATGATAGTAGAGAGGCTGGGGCAGAAAGAGGGCAAATAGAGGATGGAGTGGATATTTTGTAGTTGGTGGAGAAGGAGCAGGTGAGGGAACTCAAGCCAGTCCAGTCAGTGGTGAGACTTATAAGATTGGTTAGCTGCGAATATGGCAACCTTATTATAGGTAGTTTCTAGTGTTGAAATGAGTGTAGTGTAAAGGTTAGTGAATATATGACATCTGTATAGAAGTGTGGGAAGTAAAAAAGCATAGGAGAGAGTTGTTCTGCCTGTGTTGGTTAAGTATTTCTTATTGCGGTAAAGGTGTCCAAGTTTCTGGTGCAGTCTTTTGATATTGTTTGTGATATGCAGATCAAACTTAAGTTGCTCATCTATAGTGACACTATCTTTGCCTATCTTCCATGGACCAGTATTCTGGGGCTGTCTACTGCTTCAAATCTCCCATGGACCAATATTCTGGGGCTGTCTGCTGCCACAAATCTCCCGTAGACCAACATTCTGGGGCTATCTGCTGCTGCAAATCTCCTGTGGAGCAGTATTCTGGTACTAATCAAATGTCATTAGCTGAAAATTTCCTGCATGAATGTTAAGGTTTCTGGTGCTGTCTGTTGCCAATCTGACATTGTGTGAAGTTACAGCCTAACACAAGGGTTTCTAGGGCTACGTTTTGTTGTTTATGGAAGTGAATATTTTTATGGAATTTGTGTATATGAAAAGGATGTTTTTGATGAGTAAAACAGAACCCCCCCCCCAAAAAAAAAAAAAACACAGCCAGCACAGTCTCTAGGCAACTGCCTACGTCAGCTAGTGCTAGGTCCAGTTTTGGTGACATATACACCATTCTCTATTTGGATGTTGGGAGCCTTGTTTTTTTCTTTGTGCTTTTTGTCACCATGTCTGCCAACCATCAGTCACCACCCCATTGGCCTTGGACCCCTTCATTCTTTCACCATTTCAAAGTCCCCAGTTCAGAGATGAGAGCTACTGCGGGGGACTGCTACTGAGACAGTCTTAGATGTAGTCTGTATTCTTGACTGAACCTACTGATGCAGATAATAAGCAAGTTTCTACTAGGGCCTATCAATTACCACTTCTGGTAGATATAGGAAAGCTTTTTGTCATAATATCCTACCACACCATCCTCTTACAGCTGTGTGCTTTTATTCACACACTAATGAGGGCTACTGACGTCTTTGTAGAGTAAAGCTCACATCCCCAGCCCTGACTGCTTTTAGTGTCCTGTTAGCTTTCAATTGCCTGGTGGCACTGTGCCAACCAGAATCACCTTTCCCTCCACCCATGGTAGGTGAAATGGATTCAGCCATTTACTCCCATGTACAATCTTTTCCTTGAAAAAAAAAACATGACTCTTATAGCACCTGATCCCCTGTGTCATATTCAGGGACTCTAAACTATGGAGCAGGTCATGGGGAAAGCATTGAATTAATTTTCTGGGGAGAATGGGAACCCACTCCCTTTATATTCAACAGCAGCATTCATATAATAACTTAAAGCAGCACAGTGAGGTTAGCATCCTGGGATACACTTTCCTGTAAATGTGATGAAGCTTGCGCCAGGTTCAGGCGTAGCGTCGGCGTTCTAACACCAAATATGGACACCGAATGATTCAGGTACAAGCTGTTTCCATGTGCACTACATGCGTACGCTACGCCCGCACAAGTCCTGGGCCCTGTATGCTAATTACCCCATGTGCAGCAGTGTAGCATGCAAATGAAGGTATGTAGCAATTCAGGAAGTGGTGCAGGCGTAGCGAAAGCATGCAGAAATGTAAACCGTAGAAAATGGTTTACATTTTTGCAAACATAAAATCGGAGCCATGACAGCCGACCAAACACATGTATATCGTTAATATACGCCAATGGATAAAAAATGTGCAAAATATAAAATTAACATTTAATATATATAGTCGAAGTGGAAGTGCAGGGCAGTGGTGCGCAAAGGGGATCGCGAGGCATATATAAAAATGTAGAATAAAACCTCAATGAAACACATATCATGATTTCCCCATAATAGTCAATGGCAGGCATGCTACACTATACTATGGCACAAGGGTTGCTAAGGGGCAGTGACAGTGTTATGCGCAGTAGCTAGAAATTAGTAGCAAATGAGAGGAGTAATAGTGAATCGCAGATTCCCCACTGGTGAAAGGATGCACCTCACAGCATAGCGTTATAACACTGAGGTGTGCCCTTGAGATAAAGATGGCATCAAGAGAGGGGTATGTTGCCATTGCTGTAAGCACATTGGAGCATTGCTAAACTGGTTTGTCCCTAGCTAAGCAAAGCTGCAGGATAGGGGTGTGTTGAATTGGCCATAGCTATGCTTAGCTGAGAGTACACAAGGTAACTGAGTATGCATATGAACGGAGATGAAAACGTGCGTAAACCCAGTGAATGGGTATGCGCAGCGTGCACTGCAGCTGAAACAGGAAGGATATAGGAAAGAAATAAGGAAATGCTGCAGCAGTGAAATTGGAGTACAAATGACTAATTAACACCTAGGTGCCTACAGTGGGCCATTGACAACAGCTAATAAGGCTGCAAGCAGCTACCTGCAGAACAGGAAAGGGGAGAGGCTGCACCACAAAGAAAACAGTAAAGTGTCAAAGCAGAACAAAGCCGATTTGCAGTATATCAGCTACAGGGCACATTTTTCCATGACTGGGTAGGAAAAGTACAAAACAAGAAAGCTGGCAGGTGGATGCATGCCTGATAATGGGAGGGGATCCAGGTTTAAAAGTGAATTAAAGGGCAACAGATTAATCAAGGCAGACAAGTAGATCTCCACAGTAAAAGCCCCACACTTGCAGTACTCATTGCAAAACCCATAATTAAGAAACGCTGCAGCTGGACTAGCTCATACACACTCAGTGACATCAGCAGCATCCATAGTACAGTACTATAAAGTGTGAAAGCACCTCACACACATTTGTGTATTCCCATACACTCTGCAACAGTGGTGTATACAGACGGAGAACTTTTATTATGTTAGGGGCTGCCATAGCTTTGATGCACCAGTATGTGTTGGAGACTGAAGGTGGTGTGGAGGATGATGCACACGGCCACCTCAGGCACCAGAGGAGAAGGAGAGTGTTCAGACCCAGGGTAACCTGCCATGGGCTACATGATCTGGAGATAGTAGAACATTGCAGGGAGGACAGGGACATCCTACAGCAACTTGTGGAGCTGTGCCGGCCACGCCTCAGAGCCAGAACAAACAGAGGGGAACCCATCCCAGTGGATACAAAGGTATGTGTAAGCCTGAGAATACTAGCTACAGTTACCTTTCAAAGACAAACTGGGGATATCATGGGGATCTCACAGGCATCAGCATCCAGGGTACTACACCAGTACCTGGATGCCATGTTACCACATGCCAGTGAGCACATATACTTCCCCCGAACGCAGGAGGAGTTGGCCAGCAATATGCGTCTCTTCCACGATGTGGTAGAATACCTGAAGGTACTGGGTGCAATAGACTGCACGCACATACACATCAAGTCACCACCTGGTGAGCAGGGTAGGCACTACATAAGCCGCAAGGGATACCCCTCCATCAACTGCCAGGTTGTGTGCAATGCCCAGGGCATTATCATGGATGTGTGTGCTGGCAGCCCTGGAAGCTATCACGACTCCCACATCTGGCATGCCTTACAGCTGTATCAGTTATTTGCCAGGGGGGACATCTCAAATGGCCTCCTGGTGGGGATGCTGGCTATGCACTGGAACCGTGGATGATGACTCCCATCAGAAATGCACACACACTCATGCAGGAACACCATAATGAGGCACGCGAATAAACCAGAATCATCATAGAGCATGTGTTTGGGATGCTGAAATCATGGTTCTGTTGCTTGGACATATCTGGTGGAGCCTTGCAGTACTCTCCAGGCACATGTGCCCACATCTTCATAGTGTGTGCCATGCTACACAATATGGTCCTGCGGAAACAGCTGCAGCAGGGACAGAATGGTGAAGGCACACACAGCCCACCACCATTGCCAAGGGCACCACAGGCACAGAGGTACTCATACCATGAACACCCTGAGCCAGCCCCAGTAGGCATATGGAGGCATGCCCAGTATGCTCATGCCCTGGCAAAGAGGGAACGTATAGCACACACATTGACATTGTAGGCACCTAGGGACTGACACCTTTCTCCACCTGCACACACAGTAAAAATGGATGGCACACACACACAAGACTACCTGTACATTGTCATGTATAGGCAGTCTACTGTGTGCATCCAACATAGGCCACCCTCAACTATTGCACACACAACTGTCATTGGCACAAGCTAAGTCAACACCTGAACAGTAAATTAAGCTATCAGAATATGCAGATACTGTATGTATAGATTCATAGGTAGGTACTTGGCCAACTGCCATAGGCCATTCATAAGCCCAGCCAAAATGTGTCAGCTTTTGCCACCCCATTGATTCATTAACTGTCCCTCTGTGGAGCAGCGCCAATGGCTGGATCTCTTGGGTGCATCTACTGTTCCCCATCCACTCTTCAAGGTTTCTCTTGCAGAGTGTTAGTGAGGGGCTCTGTATAATGTAGTTAGGGATGTTGTTCCAAAGTATGGGGAGTGTCTGTGACAGGAATCTGTCCCTCCAGCATCTTTCAGTTATTGTTGTGGCAAGGTTCAGCTCACTACAGTATGTAGCTCACTGTGACATGGATTCCCACAGGTGGAGCATATCCATCAAGCCTGAGTTTAACATGGCTGTGTTGGCCAGCGGTGATCATCACTGAGTAAATGAGATGCCACTGTGTAAATTAGGAGTTTATTCAGTCTGGCTGCATAGGCCATATGTTGGAGGGCAGTATTCCCCTTGGCAAGGTACATTCATGAACCTTCCAGCTGTTGAAAGTGTCTTCTGAGGTACATCCCACATGGGTTATTATACCCTATGATGGGATTGATGAGTGATGAGTAAAGGGGCACTATAACCCCAGTATGTCTAGATGGGAATCCTTTAGTAATCAGATGGCCTACATAGAAGGATGTACTAACTACTATGGAGATATGATTGCCAAAGGGGAGATCACTATCTCCCTTAGTCCCCAAATACCCCATTACCTCATCCATATTAAAGTTGCTGCCACTTATGCGTTAATATGTGGATACTTAATATTGAACAATGGAATGACCATACAGTTAGTGGCACTTGGCTGGAGGCAATGATGTTGACACCCTGTGATGATCTCTGTGAGGCCCCTTGAGGGATGTCTGTTTCAGCTGGACTATCAACCATGGCTCTCAGTTCACAGTCATTGCCAAACATGGTCTGCCGTAGTCAACCTGTGTTTACCTGTACCTCTGATATGTACATGCCAAATAGTAGGGCTCCCAGGACTGAGTCCTGTGGTAAACCAGTCATGACTGGTCAAGAGTTGGACCTGGAGACTGCTAGTTGTACCATATGGGTTCTGTGTGTAAGCTCGTTGGCAACCCAACCTGTGATGTATGTGTGTATATACAGGCTGGTGTGTTTATCAATAATACCTGAGTGGGGCATGGTGTCAAAAGCCTTGGTGAGGTCCAGGTAGTATGTGTGAACCACCTCCTCTGTCATCTAATATCATGGTGACTGTATGTAAGACTTCACACAGGTTCAGTAGGCATGAACTGCACTCAAACAAGCTGACCTGGGTTGGGTCACATGTTCGGAGGTTATCAATGTCTTTGTTAATGAGTGCCATGAGGATGTAAACCATACCATTGCAGACCAGGCTAGTCAGGTGTATGGGGTGGTAGTTACCATGGTCAGTTGTGATTCCACCATGATGGAGTGGAATAACCATTGCCACGTGCCATTGTATGGGCATGTAGCCTGTAGAGAGGCTGAGGTTGGAAAGTTTAATTAGGTGGGGAGTCAGGTTGTCTTGTACAGTTTGCAAGATGCAGTCTGGGACAAAATCTGCCTCCATTGATGCTGTGTTCTGCTGTTAGAGAGGGCCATTTCCAGCTGTGTGTCTCTGATGTGTGGGATACTGTAGCTTTCGGGTAGTGTTGTGGGCTCTTTAGGGGGTGAAGTATGCACTGAATGTATCTGAAAAGATGTTGGCGATATTGGTAGGGTCAGCATATTTTGTGCTATATTTCACTGGCACAGTGCAAATCTGTGTGCCACCACTTAGATCCTTGACATAGCTAAAGAAGGATTTGTGGTTATCTTTCGAATCCTTGTGTATTCTCCTGCTGATGTTAGCCTTGGATGATGTCATGATGGACCTGCATATCATAATAATAGCGGTCACAGATGTCTGCCCATTGTGGGATTTGCTGTTTATCTGGAAAATTGTCCTACTTCTGTAGTATAGCCTGTTTATTGCAGAGGTCCACCAGACTGGTGTCCTTGTCTAGGAGGAGTGAGTCTTGGTTTACCAATGATGGCACGATCCATACATCCATGTAGGTGCTTATAGACTGCATTTGTAAATCTGTCTGCATCTTGTGCAGTGTTTCCCCTTAGTGTGGGGGCTGTGAAACCTCCCACCCCTATCACTCTTAGTGTGAATTTAGCTGTAGGAAAGGTATACAATATTTTATCCATGGGTGGGGGAGATGCTTGGGTGTGGAAGCAGTGAATAGTGCATGGTCAGATCTAACCAGTGACTGGTTAACCTATGCTGTGGTGCACCTGTTGCACATGATGATGATAACCACTTCTAGTAGTTTTCACCCCTCATTAGGGAGGTTACCACCTGATACAGGGCATATGAGGTGATAAATTCCAGGGAGCACTGGGCCTGGAAGTGAGTACTGGAGTAAGTTTCCCAGTTAATGGTATGGTAGTTGACATAGACTAATGCCAGGGTATGCGTTAGGACTGTCATGTTCTCCACTGTCTCCCGGTAGGTGGAGTGGTGGTCCTGGGTCATGGCGGGTGATCTGTAGCAGGCCACAGTTTACATTGCAGTTGTTGCTGATGTTAGCTGCACATGGATGATTTCAGAGGTATCATGCTGCCCCACTAACTTGGAAGTCTAGGTATCTCTGATGAATATGGATACAGCCCCTCCATGTCTGTGTCAGTCCATGTTCTGTGGCTGAAATGTGTGGTATGGGTGTGCTCTCAGGAGCCTTAAGACAGATCACAGTTACTGCACAGATGTTGATGTTGTCCATCCTGAGGAGTGCTGTGAGTGCATGCATGTTGTGATCACACCCCCTGGTGTTGAGTAGCATAACCCTCATTAAATCTGCTATTGTGCCATTTACGGAGCTGGTATTCACCTTTACGACTCTCTTAAATAAGGCACCATGGGGACGCCAATAGTATTGGCCAGTCTTCCAAAGCCTAAGGCTGACACATAGGCCGGTATGGTATTGTTGCATGCATGTTCCCCATCTGTGCTTGTTTTTCATCTCTCCTGTAGGTAACCTACTGGTAAGCAATAGAAAGCCTTAAACTTATACAAGTCTTCTAGCTTCCAAGATAGGCTTTTGGAGTGACTAAGTATCAGTGTTCTGTATGTTCTTCCTGTTCTTAACTGTTTCCTGACTACATGGTGATTTCTCACTGTATATTGTGATCTGAAGGTCTGTTTATTCACATATTATCACTGTGATGGCCTGCATTTTAGAGGTTCACAGATAGCCTACTACCTATCTGCCCAAGGGCAGTTAGAAGCATAGCTACAGTGTGTTGGCTTTCTCTGCACCATTGATGAAGTAACTGAGCCTCTGTCAAGCATAGCCAATGAAGCAATTCCAGGCAGAGTTGCTGGAAGCTGTTGAAGACTGGGGTTGTGGACGGTGACAGAGGCACTTAGTCATC
>NC_056741.1:1470411349-1470473849 GCF_019279795.1 Protopterus annectens | reverse complement strand
CTTCATAGGTGATGGTTTACATTATCTGATTATATCCTGATCATGTTGATAGTGGCATCAGTGTCTATTGATACATGACTTTGTTTGGAGAGTGGGTGTCTGTGCCCAACAGAGCTCATGGTCCTGTTGGATATGTGAGTTTATACCCAGAGAAGGAAACAGACCTGTAGACACTTGCATCATCTGCAATCAATTAACAGGATGTGATATGCTCCTCAGAGGACGATTGCTGCTAAAGGTAGCTACAATGTTTCTGCAATAGCTAGTGTTATCATGTCCATATCACAAATATTTACATGTGAGCATCACTGTCTAAAACATCTTCATAAGCAATATGTAAACTAAATACAGTACTTGGTACGTGTAGTACTGAATGCTCATACATGCATGTCCACCAGTCAGCTACTGGTGTTTACTAATGTCAGCTTTGTGTATGTGGCCATCCTGGGGGAATGTAATCTCTATGCCATGTACACTGCCAAACCTATCTAACACCATGTCCCACACATTGTTTGGGATGCAGCTTCAGGGGTAAGCTGGAAGGCAGGTCAGTCTACAGCCATGACTGGACTGGACAGTCATGAGGTGTAGGTTAACACATTCATCTCATCAACACAACCAACACATACCCTTACCAGAACACAGTAAGGACACCCACACACACTACCAGAAATCACACACATTCCCAGACTCTTCTAAATATCTGGCCAAACAAGTGACCTCCCAAGCTGGAAGAGACAGATACCAAAATACACAAACTGTATGACGTCTTTTACATAATTGTGCCACACCTCAGAACACATGGCTGGAAACATGCCCAACAGTACTCATTTGTGAATGCAAACCCTACCACTATGTTATACACTAACCTATATGAGGGCATACACACTGCCAACAGCCTGTCTGCCATGATTAGCCACATACCCATACACTCAGACCACCTTTTGAACTATACACATGGCTCTGGCAAATTCCATGTTGTTGTGCAGGACCTGTGATGCATTAGCCTGTACTGCATGGAAACACATGTAGGAACTGTCAGGTCTTGTATCCCATGCAGGTATGTCCCAAGGCTTGGGTAGCATTCTGCCATTGGCCAGAGTGATACTGCAGCACAGGGACAAAAGTGTCTAGTGTAGTGGTGCAAGTCAAAGGGTATCCAGTATCTGTCTGCCTGGGATAACATGGTTGACTGACCATGATGCTTTGCCAGATAGGGCCTGCACCTGTCACCCCTGGGAACCTGGATATGGCCTAGGACTCATACTTCCCCTATAGTGCATTCATCATGCAGAGTTCAAGTGAAGGTCCACTGCTGTTGCAGGGACAGCCAAGCAATAAACTGCGGGTCTCACTACACAATGATACATGTCAAAAACACTATATGGACACACATATGTCAATCCCTAACATGGAGAACATATCTGTGCAGTGGCTGAGACATGTTTCAACGCTCCGGAGAGCACATCTACGTGACCATGTTATAAAACAATACCTCACCTCTTGCTCATTATCCTTTACTGGAACACACGGACCGCAGGTATGTACATATTCCTGAAGGATATGTACACCCCCACACTAGTTGCACTTGCATAACTTCAGATGCATTATGCTGAGCAACTACCTTTGTGCCAAAGTGGAATTCAAATTGCACCTTGCGACAGATCACTCACCATGCTGTGGCTTTCCCAATCTGTCATAATGTGCTGTAATGGGGAAGATTAGGTCTGAGACAGAACCATAATAATGGCTACTCTCAACTATTCCATTATAAACTGGGAAGACTCCTCATGTACCAACACCTGTGCTCAATGCATGTTGGATTCCATCAACCCCAGTGACCTGGATCACAGCAGACACACAAACAGAGCTAACAGTATGCTACACATAGTCAGTCTCCAATGCCAATGTTATATTTCCTAAGAGCAGAGTGGTGACTGTCATGGCACCCATGCAGATGGACAATGCATGTGCAAATGCTGAATTCTACACAAATGAACTTTAAGCAGTCACATACGTGCAGTGATTGTGCCATTGAAACAGAACCAGGATTCAACCAAACACAAACAAGAAGGCAAACTGGTGGTACCATGCTTTAACTGTACCACAAAAGGTAGTAACTGTTGCAAGAGTGAACACACATGACTGCAGGTGATCCCTGGTCAGCCTCAGTAAGATGCAGATACACCATATAAAACCACACAAAGCTACTGTGTAACTAATTAGCCTATGAGGCCAAACACAGAGCATTCTATAGCTGTGTCATTAATTGTAATGGCAACTACAAGACCTGCCGTGCTGCACAGCACTATGGCATGGGAAGTACTGCGCCTACAGAAATAGCACCTGTTCATCCAGATAGGGTCTTGGAGAACCTAAACCCACCCCCCCAACAGGTACACTTAGTAATATATCCATGTACACTACAGTTCCCCTGTAATAATGACTATGCAGGTACAAGCTGCACCCTCTAAAGCCATACATACAGCAGCTTTCATGGGACCTGTAAACTTCCCAGGATGTATCCTACACAAATGTAAGATCAATCAGCTATCCACATACACATCATGTTCAATCATAGCTCCATGTCAGGCTGTGTACACACCGAATGGTGCACAGCAACAGTTTTCACACCCCACAAAGGGGGAGACACCATTGATAATGGGAAATAGTGCACAACTACCCTGCTGAGTCTGGTCTATAAGGCTTTGCACCATGATCAATGTATTTAATGTAATCAGTATAGATGTAGATGTACTCAGTACCAATGTAGATGACAGTAGGGTTGATTCACACTGCATATCATGTTTTTGCCAGGTCATAGGGCACCATCACTCATACTGTGTTCCAGCTACACTCAGTAAACTAGGTGTATATTCCTATGTCACAGGAGTGGTTGGCAACTGGACCACTGGCAGAACCAACACTACAGAAGGTGTCTGACTAATACACGCACATCAAACCAGTGCCAGCCACAGTAATACAGGGTTCATTCCTGGTACTCCCCCTCTTTGTTATCTATATCACACAGACTAACACAGAAGGCATCAGCCTATTGATGTTTGCAAATGATTATGAACTAGGAGCAATAGTTGACTCAATGTGTCCTGCCTTCAACATACAGAAGGGACTTAGTGTGTCAGATGTGTGGTGTGTGATGTATGGCCACGATCTGACAGCAAAGTATTGCATTGTCATCCCCTATGTTACAAACCCTGTACCCATGAATTACCACCTAGGCAGTGGTGAACATAATGGCAACTGTGTGTATAGGATGCAGCTGGACAGTACTCTTTCCTTTGATAGTTACTTCACCACACCAGACAGGTAGTCATATGTGGCACCCCTAATCATGACAGGGTACCATCCAGGAATATAGAGATAATTGCTCAGCCATACTCAACACGCATGTGACCCATAATAGATCACATATTTCCTTTAAGGGTTATTGCCCATGTGTAGATGGCCTACACTGCCCTTCCCTATCCCTAGCTGCACTATGTAGCATGCAGACTACCCTGAATAAAACCATGTCCAGCTCAGAGGTGTTGGGCATGCTACACTTAACACATCCTGATCCCAAATAATACATACTTCATGGACATCCACCTTTCTAGTACAAGGTTCACAACATACCTGACAGATCTCTGTCCCATACACTTGCCATACTATGCATCCTTGTCCAGCGAAGCTGCACAGTGCCCCTCTCTGTGACATGGTGTGATGACCGCATGCCAAATATATCAGTGACCCTGTGGATCAGTTCTGTGGCACTGCTTGAACTGGCCACTGAAACTTACCTGTCTGTTGCCTACAGCTAGGTAACCTGTTTGCCTAGGCTCATAAATGGCCCAGGGCATATAGCCTACTAGTTCACTATGACCATACATGCTACAGTTCATATCCATCCCTGCAAATACCATCAGGCTAGCTACTGTCCCATGTGTTACACGTGTGCAACACATGCAATACATGGCAGGATGCTACACAGCTGTACAGTGCCATATAAATGTATATGGCAAAACACATACATACTTGCATGTCTGCAGGGTCACATGTTATGTTCCTAATGGCTATGTATAACTATATATGTGACATATACACAGCATTAAGGTTGAATGCATTCATGTGAACACATCCAGGCATGTGCTGATTGGTAAAGACACCAGTACAGGCAAACAGACTTGCCCACATCAAGACAACATCCACATGGAGTATGAGAAATGTCATCACATGACACACACATATGTGGTGATAACATCACATCATCAGTAAGTGTCAAATGTGTGTGACTTATACATGTCAGTGGTGTAAGTGTCATGTAGATTTGCAAAGACTTATATGTAATCTTAATAAATGTGATACACATGTATGTTAAGCTGTACTTCTGTACTTCTCTGTGAGTTACTGTGACCTGTCTCCATCATTATATCTTCCAGGTATGCCATGTAGCAGGCTGCCAGTGTACAGCTGCTTGGAGGATGAGGTCCTTGTCCCATACCTCCTCAACAACCATACAACACTTTTCAGCCATGTGCCACAGGACACACAGCAGCGAGATGCCCTGTGGGAGGAACTCTGCTGGAGGGTAAATGATGTTGGCGGTCACAGTCACACCTATCAGCAGGTGCACCAACACTGCACTCACCTCATAAGATTAGTAAAACAGTGTGCTAATGCAATCACCAGGGAACAAGGTGCAACAGGTGGGGGGGGGGCAGTCACCCAGCCCCCACTCACACATACCAAGGAGCTACTGGCCAACCTGGGGACACCTGCAGACCTCCATCCACAAACTTTAGCTGGTGTTGTGGAGGTTGGTGTCTCTCAACCACCGAGCCTGGAGTTGCCTGGTAAGTCAGTACTGCACATATAACACAACTATATTTCACATAGTTTCATGTGTTACTGTACAATATGTAATATAACATCATATGCAAGGCATGTATGCACACACGCCACATACTATGGTCTGCTACTCTATGTATGCACAGATGTGCATACTCCATAGTATAATGTATTGTACTGGCTTATGTGCTAATATGGACATTGCACCCTGTAGCTATCACACAGGTGTGGATAATGATCTTACTGCTGTGACACTCCTTTTTAGGTACCTATGTCGTTGTGCAGTGACAGCAGCTTGTGACAGGTGAGATTGTTATTATTTACCAGGCTTAATAATGCACAGATCATATTAATTTCATGCTATCTGACATAACACATGTACACATAATGTATGGTGGTCCTGTTAATAGACACTGGTTAGACCTGCAATGCATCACAGTGGTTACCCTTATGAAACAATGGAAGACTATATGAAACACCTACACTAAACCTTCCAAACTGTCATTGCCAGATGTGTGGACAATGGTGAATACAATGGTGGATGTGTGTTTCACTGTAGGGACAGGTACTACATATCAGCATTACATATGTTGGGATTACAAACAGTACTGTACAGAGAGCATATGTGTGCACACACTCTAAATGTGTTGGAGCTGGAGTATGACCAGCCCACAGGATACACCCTTGTGGATTATACCCTTGCTATGAATGTCACACAATGTCATGTGCTATCTGACATGTCCATGACATGTAGTGGGCTGACTGAAACACTGCTCAACTATCCTGCAAAACATGATGTCTCACATCCCATGCATATCACCCTTCGTCTGCACAACCCTGTCCTCAGTGGAGCATATGACATCTATGGGTGTATGTCATATGGGATAATACTGACATGTGAAATAAGATGGCCGTCATAACCATTAGACAGAACATGTGTACACATGGCCATGGAGGATGGCCAGAGACATGAAGCAACACAGACAGTAGAAGTGATGTACATGTGTATACATCCTGTTGTACATTGGCTCGACACAGTACAACTATGGCCTTTGTGTAATGGTAATATTGCAGATGTGAAACACTTAATATCATACAGTCCTGTGCACAGCTTGCGTAGGCATAACATGAAACCACCACATAACATATCTTGAAAATGTTGAGTGTGTCATGACATGAAAGCATTCACCTATACAGTATCCAAATACATAAATGTGTTGCACAACATACACATACAACCACATCAGGCCAGAGATAAAGTACATTCAACTTGCTGGTGTCAGACATCACTGTCATGCCTGCCCCTCATGTGTGTGATGTACACAGATGGCATGTGGGACATAGAGTACTGCTAAGTTAGTCATGTGTTGGCATAGTTGCCAGACATCAGTAATATGGTTGCAGATGTGCAGGGGTGTCATCCGTATACCCTTCTGTGACCTGTGTCACACATTCCACATTAGGGTTTAGCCAAAAAACAATGTTCCGTGCTAAAGCCAAAGTCTTCCAGTCCAAATGAAGACAAAATGTAAAGGAAAAAAACTGGCAAGACACCGCTATGTAGAAAACTATTTCAATGAAAACAGTTCCAAAACGTAAGCGCTTTCGGGTACAACAACCCTTCATCAGACAATGAACCACACAAAAAATTCTTAATTTAAAATCTAAAACAACCAATCAGCAGTTAATACATAACCCGCCTCTTCTGTAGTGCAGATACCTTTAAAACCTGCACTACAGAAGAGGCGGGTTAAATTAAGAATTTTTTGTGTGGTTCATTGTCTGATGAAGGGTTGTTGTACCCGAAAGCGCTTACGTTTTGGAACTGTTTTCATTAAAATAGTTTTCTACATAGCGGTGTCTTGCCAGTTTTTTTCCTTTACACATTAGGGTTTAGTGTGTATACACCTCAGTGATGTGGGTCACATTCCGCATTAGATATGTATTGTATGTGAACATAGTCTTGGCTATGAACTGTGTCAGTAGTTCACACAGTTTAGCAATTGTGAAGCCACATGATGCCCTGCAATGGCTATGCACATCAGCTCAATGTGCAGTATGTCACTGCATATATGTAGGGTGGACAGACAACATTGCATCAGCTGAAGGCCCATGTTAGTATAACACATCCCTGCATTGGGACACCATTACCGTACTTTAGATTGGAAAGGACACCATTGTGTTGCGCATGTATGCATGTCATACTACATGTGATTGGCAAGGTCATATGCCACACAGCAGGCCAGTGTACTGTAAACCTGTGCTGGTCTGTGGCACCATTGCAAAGTAGGGACAGCCATGTCAAACGTGTGTACAGCCACATGCGCAATGTCTAGACTCATCTCAAAGGTAGACAGAATAATGTTGAACAGATATGCACTGCTTTGGGGCAGATATGCAAGCTAGGGCTCAGGCAAACATAGTATGCAGTTGACATACCCTTCTGCTCATGTCCTCACACATAGGGGCGGTGGCCAACACAAAGCATCAGTGGCAGATGTACAAAGGTCAGCGATGGTCTGTTAACATGTGGTCTATGTTGCAAACATCATGGCACTGAGGTGCAATTGTGCAAAGTGCATGCATTGTATTGCAGGTATGGAGCATAGGCTACTAGCACAAATGGTGCAATACAGGTATGTATGATAACCACCACTATAATTGTGTAAGGTGCATGCTGTCTGCTATAACACATGCATGCTGTTGTGTGCAACTCAGGGATGTATGATAACTACCACTATAATTGTCTAAGCTGAAAGTATAAATGTCTAAGTTGAATTCCATCTGCATATCACCTGCATGTAGCGTGTTTGTCTGTGTGTCTGTGTGTCCATGTCTCTGTGTGTCTGTGTCTGTCTGTGACTGTCTGTGCATGAATGTGTCTGTCTGTCTGTGTCTGTCTGTCTATGTCTGTCTGTGTCTGTTTGTCTGTGTCTGGTATAAATTGTAATGTACAGTTCTTCCCCTCACAGTTGTTGATGTAGGTGAGTTGCCCTTCTGTGGTCCACCTGATGTTAGTGTCCCCACAGACTCTAGCAGTGATGATGATAGTATGATTGAGGCACAAGCAGGGTGTCAGGGGCTGAATCTGTGCCATTGGTTGCCATTCCACCTGTTTCCCCCTCTTCCTTGCATACAGTTCCCCTGCCTACACATACCCCATCACCACTGGCCATAGAGGAAGGACAGTTGGCGGGTGGTAGCATGGAAATGGGAAGTGTGGTGACTATGGAAGGTGTGCCTGTACACCATGATCCCAGTCAACTGACTGTTGATGTCCCACACAGGCATGTGCCCAGCACTGCTCATAAGAGAACCACTGGCCAACATGACCCTGCGAGACAAAGCACATCAGCTGGAGTCACCAGCCGCATGTTTTGGGTTGTAATGGAGGCACAGGCACATGCTGAATGGACAACAGAGAAGGTATGAGGCTTCAGAGGGCTGCTGTCCATTCATTAACTGACAACATCCAGGCACTTGCAAATGCTCACCATCAACTTGCAGATGTTTTGGATAGATGATTGGGTGACATGGTGGGAGTCCTTGACTGTGGCATGTCAATCCTTGAGCGTGGAATGTCTGTGCTGAAAAATCTGGTGGGAGTGAGGCGCCGGGCACATAGACGTAGGTCAGCTACATCACCTGCTGAAGGTCTACCTGAACATGCTACTGCACATGCCCGCTCCCATAGTGGCAGTAGCAGCGGCAGTGCAGATGGACGAGGACACAGCAGGCCACATGCAGGTAGTCCTGGACGATCCCAACAGGGACACGATTCCAGTGGATATGTGATATCAGACAGTACCCAATCTGGACCTCTGCCTGGTAGTGCCTGTGCAACCCCTGGCAGGCACAGGTCACGAGGCCATGGCCGGACACCGTGAACTGTGAAACCTGCCTTGTACAGTCTGCAGCTGTCAATAATACCCCTGTGTAGGCCGGCCACATGCCAGACCTGTGTGCATGCACACACAAACACACACACACACACACACACACACACACACACACACACACACACACACACACACACACACTGGAAACAAACGTAGGGCACCCCAACACACACACGCATAACATCCACATATACCCAATGATAGCACAGGCCCTAACACACACACATGATGTCATCCAATGGTGCAGCCTAGGCCTCTCGCAAACATTATCACCCCGTGCATATGATGATGCCTGTGCCGCATCCCTGTCATCCACACGATCGGTGCAGGGACATGCTCATATAGTCTGATGCACAGGGTAAACATACTAGGTAGGCAATTGTAGATTAATATTGTTGAATAGTGTTGACAGGCAGCAGACATACCATGTATTACAGTTTCAGAATGCATTTTGTCCATTTGGCAGTATGTATCATGTGTAACAACACTAACAGCATGTTGATTTTGACGTTCTGCTTTCCTCTTTCAATTGTAGTTGAATGTGCCGGGGGATGTCAGTGTTTGCGGTTAGTGTCCCATATGTACATGTTGACTACCCACAGGTCAGTATGACAATACCTGCACGCACTTTGTAGCTTCCACATGACAGTTATATTCTCCCATGTTTCAATTATATTTACTGTTCTAATGATCCAAGAGCATGATAGATGTGTAGTAAGCTACTGTGTTCAGAGCCATCACATCCATAGTGGGTGACATCACAGGGATGGTTACCTGGAGCGGGGAGGAGGTAAAAGATTGATATGGTAGATGACAAGGGTAAAGGCCAGTGGGAATAGTGGCTACTCATTGGGAAGCAGTAATACCCACTGCCATGACAGCATGCAAACACAGACAAACGCACACAATTAGGGATTCACAGACACAGTGACACACACTCTGACACATACACACAGATGTCAGTGTTCGGATGAGAACCCCTGCCTATGTGCATATCATTTATAGTACTACACAATTACAAGATGCGCCACAGAGATTACACATGTTCAGGTAGTCGGAATGGCCTAAGATCGAGGACATCGAAAGGGATACTACAGTGCAGTGAGTGTATGTGGGGAGGGGGGGTCCACCAGTAGGCTATGTAACAACAGGTCACACCCCTGGGTGTAAATGTTAACAGGTGGTTAGAATGCCCATCTACGACTGATGACATCAACAGGGATACCAGATTGCATTGAGTGGAATGGGAGGAGTGGGCATTAACATTTCACTATGGTGACAACCATACACATGGACAGCCATACACACACAAACATACACACACACACACACACACACACACACACACACACACACACACACACACACACACACACACACACACACACACTGTGGCATTCACAAAGATATACACCTATGTCACACACATACAGACACTTTACATCTGTGAGGTTCAACCACCTGCCTATGCCTTTCTTTCTACACTTCACTCTGTACTGGTGTCAACAACAGTGTTCAGGAGAGTGAAAACATGTGTGATGTTTTCCCAACCATACGTGACATATATGGACACACACACACACCCACATGTGCCAGTACTGTGAATCAAACACCTGCCTATCTCATGATAGGTATTAAAGAATGTACAACACTATGACATTTGCTACACAGCTTACTGACTCTTTCCTTTGCCAACTGTGCAGATATATGCACAATATATGCACAGGGGAGGCATTACTGTTACAAGTGTCATGAGGTTTGCCTTCAGTGTCACACTTACTGCATTCTACATTGTCTGTCTTCTACTTCAATTAACAAAACCTGACCTTAACAGTTACACGTTATTGTAGGAATGGTTGTAACACACCAGTGAGCTGTCCTCAGTAATCATTCATCTGCAAAGAAGCTCCACCACTTAGTAGTCATGTCCAAACATCTGTCCAAACCTCATGTATGGCTTACTGTACTTAGAGAATATCACCATATACAGTTGGCAATGTTGAGGCTGTATTGCAACAGCATGATGTACTAAGACAACAGTCACCTTTAGACATCAGACACTGCACAGACATGGAATCTACACAAACATCAATACATGTACACATATGCAATCTACATCAGTAAGTGCACTAGCAGGTCAAGAGGATACATTCCACACCTTCGCCATGCCATGTGTGAAACATAGCCGAGCATTGCACCATAATGGATGATGTATTCATGTACTGGTAGGACACCACCACCTTCACCGATTAGCCAAGTGTACATATATGAAAACAGCACATAGCGAGACACACACAGCATTATTCCATGTCATGCTGCTACAGACTGTTACTTGACAGTGCCATGGTGAAGCCAGGGCACGGTAATGGTCAGCAGTGAGCACATCATATTTGCCACACACACCTCATGTTTACTGGAAGAGTGCTAGCAATGTGCTCTGTTAGAGCTAGGCAGTACACTCATTCAAGTATGTGTGAGGTGTGTGGCTTGTAAACATCTCACCCCAGCATGTACTGGCTATTGGGGTACTAAGGCTAATGTCCAGACAGCACACAACATGCATGGCTTGCAATTGTTGACATGGGGTATATGTAGGAGCTGTGGTCATACATGGCTGTTCATGTCATGAACATATCACCTGTGATTACTCAGGAACATACAGAGCAGAGCTGGATTTCCCTGAGTCTGTCAATACAGGCCTTGTTTAGGTCCTATGATCCTGTTATTTGGATATGTTTGTAGGCATTGCATTAGGTGGACATGTCTAATGACATACATGCCACAAGGGGTGTTGTATGATATGATAGGTGTCATGGGTATCCAGTAGAGAGGGAATATTACTTCTGTTAACATATATATCAAACCTTATGTACTGTTGGCATGCTATCTGCCATGTGCATGTGTGTAATGACTGTAGCCACCTGTATATAGAAAAGATAACGAAAGCTATGGTAATGTAATTTATGTTGTATAAGTGTGGGATGTGCATATCCAGGGCAGGTACAGTTAGGTCATATCCAACCAGGAGGGGGTTGTTTACTGGTGTACAGCAACAGTTGACCATGTTAATGCTGACAACATCCGAGGGACCCTGGAATGTATACAACTGAGCTGGTTACAAACAGTGGTATTATTGCATTGCATAACACATTATGAAGCTGTGTCTGTACATGGGTACTTTGTATAGGTGATGTAGGCCTAGGTACAGTCCACTAACTGAGGGTTATCTGGGGATCTACCATACCATGCCATACCACATATGGATGTGTGTAGGTAGTCTGAGGACAAGGTGATGGATGTATATGAGGATACAACCTAGAATGCAGCCTTTGCCACTGTCACCAGTACCTGACTCATCTGTGAGTAGCCTTTATGAATATGTGGACACCACCACCTGGAATGGTCCATACCACTGTTATAGCCCACATGTCTTGATCTGAGTTATATGGTGGTAGTGCAATTGTGCACTACAGAGCCTTCAGCCAGGTGTTCCTCACTGCACAGATGTCAGTATTCCCCATTGTAGGCTCTACATTGAGTAAATGGATTGCTAAAGCCACACATCTAGCACTGGTTAGCATAAGCATTCAATGCAATTGTCTTGTAGGTGTCAGAGTGTTACTTCTGGGTGTACGACATTTGCCTTGGAATGCAGCTAAATGGGTAAATGCAACCTAGGTATTATCCACACACACGTGAAACATGGATCCACGTGCTCTGTGTTGATGGCTTGCCATTCAGTCATGACAGCCTGGAATGAGAGACAATGGACAACCTCATAATAACAGCAGGACATTGGCTCATTGTTTTGGTCTAGCAGTTGCCACTCGTACCATGACATCACTGCAAGTGGCAGTAATTTGCATGGTAGCAAATGTCTAATGTAAGGTGACGTACAGCAGCAGAAATTGTGTATATGACCAATGTGAGATATACTTAGGGTAGAAGTCCTGCTAATAATGACAACTACTAACACAACCAGGAGAGGTCATCTTGACACCTGCACCTCAGTACCATTACACAATGTGGCTCACACACTATGCTTGCACATGCCACTCTTCCACGTATAATGCCACAGTTCACAAACTGCTATCAATGTATGCCTTTCAGGGCAGCAAGGTGTGTGACACATGCTGTAGGTAGCATCTGCCTGTGTGTCCCAGGTAGCCTATTGTCTGTCAGGTCCACACATGCATGAAGGTGTATACTTATATATATGTCAGTACTTCATGTACATGTATTCATGTGTATCACACAGCACAGACACAGATATATAATTTACGGGCAATATACAGGTATCAGGTAGTAAACCAGTATGATGGGCATACATACTGATAGGTAAGATGTACATAGCTGTAAACCTGTGTGTTTACAATAGGAGTCCATTACAATGTGTACATGTAAGTGTATGAGCTTGCACACTGTGGCCTTCTGTGGTTAGAATCAGAGTACATCCCAAACAGCCCTGTGCTACTAAGTGTATGAGTGTACCCACTGCTACCTTGTGTAATTTGAGTCAGTGCATCCAACAAGCCCTTTGTTACTAAGTGTATGAGCATGCCCAGTATAACCTTGTGTAGTTGTAGTCATAATGCATCCCAAACAGCCCTGTGCTACTACATGTATAAGCATGCCCACTGTAACCTTGTATAGTGATAGTAGTTGTCCATTCCACAGATGGGCATACTCTAGTTCAGGTTCCTGTTGCACTACAATTATACCTCTTAGGCCTACCTGTGTATTACCTGCAGATGATGTGTCTTGTTTGTGCATACAGGTTGTAATGGACACCTACTTTAAACACACAGGTTTACAGCTATGTACTTTGTGACTGTCAGTCTCCCTGTTGTTGTCCTCAATCTTAGAAGTGCATTATGACTGCCTTGGAATGTGTAATCTCTGTGGCGCATTTCGTAACTGCATAGTACTGTAATAGTGATCTGTAGATATGCAGGAGTCCTGATCCCACCACTGGCAGCTGTGTTTGTGTGTGTGATAGCAAATGGCTGAGTGTGTGTGTGTGTGTGTGTGTGTGTGTCTCAGCAAATGCCTGAGTGTGAGTGTCAGCAAATGGCTGAGTGTGTTTGTGTGTGTGTATTTGTGTCTGCATCCTGTCATGACAGCGGGTTTTGCTGCATTCCAAAGAGATACCACCTTTTGCACTGGCTTTTATCCTTGTCAACTGCTAAACCTCTCTCTTCCTCCCTCCCCACTGCAAGTAATCAGTCCTGTAATGTCACCCAGCTCAGAAGTGGAATCAGAGTAAGTGTAATTGTATGTGTTCGCTGGCACATACCCCAACTGCATACCACTATACTAGTTACCTTTACATAGGCAAGACTTGTATGCACAATACTGGCGAGTGTGTGCGTGTTTATGTGTGTGACTACCCTGTAGCCAGGCATACAGGTGTAATGTCTTTTAGCACACCATGGTAGCCACCTGTGGTGACCGATGTCTACAAAGTATTACATAGTTAGGAATAGTAAAGAATACACAGTCAACCACGACTACAGTTGGGTATGTTATTTTCCTGTGCCACTGTTGAGCAGTGACACAGGAGTGGTTGCCAGGGTGTAAGTCCATACCCATCATTCCCCCACCCAAACTCCACAATCCCCGGGGTAGATTACATTAGCCATCATTCCCCACCCCAAACTCTACATACACAACAACCATCCCTGCTCTGGTGAACTGCTTAAGATATAAATGTTATAACACAAGAGATGCCTCTGTTTTGTGTACACGTCAGTTCCTTTGGAACCCTTCTGTGTCACAAAGGGTGTTCAGATGTGTTTGTGTGTGTGTGTGTGTGTGTGTGTATATATATCTATATATATATATATATATATATATATATATATATATATATGTGTGTGTGTGTGTGTGTGTGTGTGTGTGTGTGTGTGTGTGTGTGTGTGTGTGTGTGGCTATAGCTGTGTCTGTGTAGATGCATATATATATATATATATATATATATATATATATATATATATATATATATATATATATATATATATATATATATATATATATATATATATGTACAGTACATTCACGGTTACTGTACATATATACACAAAGTGACTGTCCCATGTGTTTTCAGTACTGTGGAATACCTGTAGTAAGATGTGCATTATAAACTCCATGCAACAAGTATACAACCCAGATGGCTTAGTGGTACATCCAGTGATCTCCGTGTTCATGGTCCAGTGTTCAAGACCTACAAGCCTTGTTGATACTGTCAATTAAGACTGCATACGACACTTTTAAGCAGTTGTAAGCAGGTGTAAATGTGTTTCCATGACAGTAAGCAGCGGGTACACGCAGGTAACAGACATGTACAAATCGCAGTACACTTGAAATGCCCTTCTTTAGAAATCATGCTGATGTCACCCACCTACGAATACACCTCTGGGACTGCTGTAACCCAGTAATCTCTATGGTCATGCTGTAACTGCGTAATGCTGTAGTGTGTAAAAAAAGTTTGGTAGGTGTTCTTATCCCAGACAGGCCAATTGTGTGTGTGTGTGTGTGTGTGTGTGTGTGTGTGTGTGTGTGTGTGTGTGTGTGTGTGTGTGTGTGTGTGTGTGTGTGCACGCGCGCGTAGATATATACACAGGTATACAGCTATGATAGGAAACAGCACACAAGAATTAGATATGTTCACAGGCTATGCCAATGGAAGTGAGGGGCCCAAGCAAGAAACATGAAACATGTAGCATGACCTTCCACCCCCCAGCCGGACACTAGAAACAGACACACAGACCCACAAGCAATGTAAATAGTCCACTGCTCCCCATACCACAGGCAGGACACAACTGGGGGGGGGCAGTGCACCCGTGAAATCTAATCTTGGAACACAGATGGGAGCATCCCTTGCAGGACACCCCAAAAATTGACAAAACCAAAAGAAAGTGATACACTGACCATTTTGGCTGGGGTGTATACATACCCGGAATACAAGGGTGGGAAAGCCTGATGACCCATGGGTCAAGACAATTGTATGACATGAGTCTCGTGAAGTGGAGACTGGGCAGCGTGTAGTGGTGTGTTCTGAACCGACCAGGACCCAGAGTAAGGATGGGTGCTGTATAGGAGGTGTGGGTGGGGGAACTATGAGTAGCTACTTATGGGTCTAGATGTGCAGGTGTTGGCTGATGTGGGCCTATATGGACAGCCCCAGGGATGTAAGCAAATGTGTTCACTGGGCAGAGGCATTGCCCAATGAGCAGCTGCACCCACTATGAGTCCCACTACAGTAAAGTGTAATCTATATGACAAGGAATGGAATAACCAGATGTAGATGTATATATGTAGATGGTACGTGAGTGCATATCTACCCATAGCGACATAAGAGATAAACCTCTCCCTCTCAGTAGTACAAATGTATAAATACAGAGACAGGATACATATACATACCCACATATAGATATATAAATATGCAGACACCCATAGACCCACATGTTGTTATTTATATATATATATATATATATATATATATATATATATATATATATATATATATATATATATATATATATATATATATATATATATGTAGATATATATATATATATATATATATATATATATATATATATATATATATCTTTATGGGTCTACCTGATAACACTGACACGCCAAAACACCGACAACGAAATAACCAACACGACAAAACTGAAAGTTCAAAAACACGAAACTTCACATGCCCGACAAACCACAATCCCGACAATCAACAAAACAAATAACTTTCCCGAAAAACACACACACAACACAAGCACACCAAAAACCTTACAAACCGACACTAAATCTTACATAGACAACTATATATGCACTAACCTTAACCCAAACCCTAACCCTAAGGTCCATCACTATCGCACACTTACCTTACCCGCACCCTAATCCTAACTCACTTAATCCGCCCCTAACCCTTAAGTCTGTCACTATCACACACTTACCTTACCCGCACCCTAAACCTAACTCACTTAATCCACCCCTAACCCTTAAGTCTGTCACTATCGCACACATACCTTACCAGCACCCTAACCTTAACTCACTTAACCCGCCCTAAACCTAATGTCCTTCACTTTTGCACACTTACCTCACCCACACCCTACCCTAACGTCCGTCACTATCACACACTGACCTTACTCACACCCTGACCCTAACGTCCGTCTGTATTACACACTTACTTTAACATGTCGGTGTTCTCAGCATCGGAATTCTCAGCAGGTAGACCCATATATATATATATATATATATATATATATATATATATATATATATATATATATATATAAAATTGTAAATATACACATGTATATAGCTAGGATATGATACAGCAGTTATGAATTACATATGTTCACAGGCAGTGCATATAGGGGTGAGGGGTCCAATAAACAAACATGTAATACATAGCATCAACCCCTCCACCACCCCCAGCTCGGCCAGTGAGACATACAGACACACAATAAAAGTAAACACACCACTGCTTCCCAGACCACTGGCAGGATACTACCAGTGGGAGAGACCTGCCAGGTCTAATCTTGAAACACAGACATCGATGTCCCTTGTGGGACACCCAAAAATTAATGATCATCAGAGTCAGTCCCAGTAATGATTCATCAAACCAGGCTGTAGACTTACATGGACCAGTAGGTTGTGCAAGCGTGATAACCCATGGGTCGACACAACGTACGACATGTGTCTCAACATGCGGAGAGTGGGCAGTGTGTAGTGGTGTGTTTATACCCCACCTGCACCCACAGTAAGGATGAGTGCTGTAGAGGAGGGGCAGGTGGGGGAACTATGGGTATGCGATTATGGGCTTAGGCATGCAGGTGTTGGCTGGCACAGTCGTATTAGGACCATCCCTTGATGTAAGTAATATTCTGAAATGGGCATAGCTGACATCCATACCTCTCAACCACTAAGAGCAAATCCACTGGAGAGGACATAAACCATTGGGGGGATAAATAGGGACCATACCTCTGAACTGTCCCCGATTTCCAGGGACGTCCATGATTTCGACTCAAATTCTAACTCTGTCCCACATAATCCCTCCTAAAACTAGTGGCTTTTGGAAGAAAGGTGGTGAATTACACATACAGAATAATGACAACAGTTAAGAGTTATAAACATCATTTACCTCAGAAAATGTGTATGAATTTGTATGCTCTGAGTCTGTCAATGTGTCAGGTTAATAGCACTAATAATTTAAATGTGTTTCTGATGTTGTTATGACATGTCCCTGATTCAGTTGATATTTGTCCCCAATTGTTTGAGAGGTCTGATAGGGTCAGAAAGCACATATTCCACTTACAACCTTAGAAAGATGATAGAATATTAGGTATGCAGTAGCATGACTCGACTGAAGGATGTGGGTTCCCATGTATTAGCCAGACAGGTGCAGATTGTAAGAGGAACACACCAATAATATGAATCAAACTCTGGACAGGCCGTGGATTCTGTACATTCGAATGGTATGCTTTTGCCTAATGGGCAGCCATTCCCGATACTGTAGGCATGGAATCCGATGTAATAGGCATCACAAGGTAATATCGTAGAACTCACTCCCACCCAGGGGTGTGAGTGTCAGATGCAAACACCAAATGAAGTGCATTTGCAAGTGCGGGAGCAAGCGGGTGTAAGCCTGTTTGGCCGCCAGTATGTGAGTATTACACTGGTGAAGCAATGTAGAGGCTAACTTAGTGTAAGAAACTGTAACCGGAAGTTATCATTGCTTAGCTCCGCGCAAACCAACGCACACCCGCTCGCAACTGCTTTAATGTGCCTTAATCATGCTGTATGCAATGGCCTTGTTCTGCCCAGCAACAAAATGAATGGCCTCTGCAAGGCTTGAAACCATGACCCTGCACACACAGCTAATGTGATTTTCCACTAAGCCATGGCAGATATACAGACATCGGATGTCATCACAAACATATCATCCAGCGCAGTCATTCAACAGTATAGGAAATGTATTCCATCATGTAGATATATGTGTGCGTGTTTATGTCCAGATATAGACATGTACATATATATATATATATATATATATATATATATATATATATATATATATATATAGATATATATATATCTCAAGAACATCCCATCTGACAACAAAGCATTACAAAGGAATGAAAAGGGAAGCACCAGCAACGCCTGTATTATGTAGTGGTGTTGTCTTATGTAATATCAAGTCTCCCTCAGACAGACATGTGTCATTAATACACGCACACATTTTTACATTGGCCAAATACATCACTCTATGCATTTTATTTACATTAACACAACAGCTCCTGTCCAACCATTATGGGAGAACAGTACTCTTGTAAAGTTCTGTGTGCGACATCATCATGAAAAAGCTAAATGAGGTAACCATAGTGGGACCGGGACCGGTAGTGTTGTGTGTACAATGGGGTCGTCTGCATCACATGTACCTGGAACCTTTAGGAGTCATGTGCATACCAGGATCATGTGCCTGGGAGACAAGGGTGAGGACAACTGGAGTATGTTGTGATGCATATTAAAAGGGTTACATGCGTCCAGTGGACATGTGTGTGAAATGGACAGCTATGTATGGGGCAAATGTTGTTCTAAGAACTGATTGGCCTTTAGTTTCCATAGGGTGAAAGTGGGATGTGGGGGAAGGAGAGTAGGTATGCTCATGGAGGATAGGTTGGGCAGGATGACCGACAAGACAGCATACAGGGTTGGTATATGACACATGTGGGGGGATACACCTTGGACAGGGAGAGGTATTTGGCAGTCACAAGCCCATAAGCCCCCAAATGGAAACAGTTGGACAGAGGTCCCCAGCCATGGGTAGCCACCACTACACCAAAATATCCACAAAGGTGGCAGTGCTGGGGGTTGTCTAGGAGGGGCAGGCTCACCCTGTAAATCTGGCACTCTGCCCTTAAGCTGGCGTATCTGGCCTCAAAACCCCTTATTGAGCCCCCTACACACCACATCCAGGACTGTACGACAGCGGACAAGTCCCTGTCTGGACCTGCTCCCATTGGGGACAAGCCCCATCCTCAGTGGTGGTTCCACCAGAAGGTGGTGCAGAGCCAACAGAGGTGGATGTCCAAGGCTGGGCCCCAGATGTGCTGGTGCCGGTGCCATGGCCAGCTGAAATGTTGCAGTTTTAACACAGATATGGCTTAGTAATAGTCAACAGCATTCAGGATTACTTATAACAGCATGCATAGATATGACCATCAACCCAACACAACAGATGGTATACATTTGCAGAGGGAGCACAACACATGCATATATACTGTATGACATCTGTACAAAATGTAGAAGACTGGTGACTGCAGCTATGAACAGTAGCCCGTTATTGGCATGTCACTGAGAACCCCAGACAGTGACTATCATACCACTGTTTCACGTGTCACATGTCCAATCATGGCTGTAACTCTCATCACTATCACCATGTACTGACTGCAATCATCACACTATGCTTCTGAAGTTCACAGATGTGTGTTCAGTGAGTAACACAGGAAACAAATGGTTCCACACACTGACCAGTCCACAGATGGCCATACAGATGGTGGTTCCCTCACAAACTTATTGTCAGTGTCTTGTCAGTTTTAAAACATGCAGAATAGCTATTACCACACACAACTTGTTAAACTGCCAGTAGTCTCAATGAAGCATAACTACACTTATATGCTGTAGTCATGTCTGGCACATCACCCTCCTGTCTTTAGGCTATTTTCCCCTGTGTATGTTGTTTGAGGAACATCCAGATATCATCTGTGATGCCGTTTACCAAACACCAGATCCAGGGTCCACTCACAGTGACTGCCATGGGCAAACACCAACATGATGTTCCTAGATATTGTACTGTGTTTCCATGCGATTGGCTTTGGGAACATCACCACAGCTGTTCCACATGCGATCAGCTAGAGGTGGACTGAAACAGGTGCAGAGGCCATCACCTGATCATGACCATCACTTATAAAACACAAGCTGCTGCTGAGCAGGTGTACAACTCCACATCCACCAGAGAGTGTGTGGGAGGGACAGACAGAGGCAAAGTACATCAGAGAAGGGCTTGGAGACTAAAACCTAAGCATCATCTGTCACACACCTACTAGTACAGGGGTACAACCCCCTGACTGACTAGTCATTAGTATTACAAGTGCATGCAGTTACTCCATGTGCCACAATACTGACATGTTGGTGTGCTGTAAGAACATATATGTGTGCTGGTGAGCGACATCTGCAACAGAGATATAGTAGACATACATTAGGTGTAGCACACATGGCTGTCCACGTGAACGGATGTCATTGTCAACACAACCACACTCTCCAATGGACTCACATTGCCACACTTTGCCAGGCCCACAAATACACTTCCTAACTACTTAGTTTTCCCCACTGCAGTAATGCATGGGTACTACATGCACCACAGGGGATATCCGGAGGTTCTATGGGCTAGGGCATGTGAACGTGTCTGACATCAGTTGGTATGCCAATGGAATTATACTGGGTGTGACTGTGGTTGGGAGCATCATACCCCACGTGCAGACACAAGGTGCCAGTGCTGACATGCATGTGTGCATTGCTTCATGGGTGTGTAGTGGTTGGCTGTGCAAGATGGCTGTACAAGGCTGCGTGAGGGATAATCCTTGACCTCACGCCACCTGACAATGGTGTGCAGTGTGGTACTGGGGTGTAGTCTCTGCAATGTCCCACACAGATTGGTATTGTAATGAACTGTCCTGACATCCTGGTTACTATTGTGTATGGCCATTCCTTTGCAATGCATGCCATGTCTGTGTTTGATAGTCCTTGACATGGACATTGCCTGGGATGTGCACGTCCCACAATAATGTACAGTGAACATTTGATGGCACCACATATGTTGCAGGCATTCATTGGGGAACATAGTGAAGGCACATTGTCCACAATTATGTGCCTATTGCACTGCTGTACAGGGTGCCATGCCCTCTGCAGCCCACTGTAATCACACCATGCCTACTACCTGCCATCAATGTGCAGGGTACTATCAACATAGTGGGATATTCTAGGCAAGTATGTTTGTGTATGACACATGGGTTCAGAATGTATTTCAGGTAATAGTAGGGTTGCATACTTTGTTCACCAGGCTTTTTGCCAGATGCAGGGGTATGGCTTGCCAAAAGTGTCCCTTGGCTGATTAGAATCTGTACTCCTCGTGAAGTGGACATAGTGACATATAATACAGACTCCATACAGGGAAAACTACAAAATCCGCTCCCCAACGTGTCCAATGGTCAGACACTCACAGCCACCTCCACACAGGCTCTGACTGTCAAACACACACACATCCCTACCTAACTAGTTTATCACATTACAACATTATGCAGTTACAGCACGTGCAACAGAGATTACTGGGTTATAGAAGTCCCAGAGGTGTATTTCTAGGTTGGTGACATTAGCAGGATTGCCAAAAGAGGTTATGTGAATTGTAAAGAGTGTGCATATTCTAAAAAGCATTGTTACCTTCTCAGACAGACAGACACACACACACAGATGGTCTGTCTTGGAATAGAACCCCTACCTAACTAGAATTATCACACTACAGCAATACACAGTTACAGCATGCGCTACTAAAAATACTGGGTTACAGTAGTCCCAGAGGTGTATTTCTAGGTGTGTGACATCAGCAGGATTGCCAAAGAAGGGCATTTCAAGTGTACATGTCTGTTACCTGCGTGTACCTGCTGCTTACTGTCATGAAAACACATTTACACCTGCTTACAACTGTCTTATGCAGTCCAAATTGACAGTATTAACAAGGCTTGCAGGTCTTGAACTCTGGACCATGCAAACAGAGGTAACTGGTTATACCACTAAGCCATGTGGGTTGTATAAATGTTGCATGGAGTTTATAATGCACATCTTACTACAGGTATTTCATTGTACTGCAAACACATGGGACAGTCACGTTGTGTACATATGTACAGTACCCTTAAATATACTGTACTCTGTGAAACAACAAAGACAAGTACACATCTGTACAACTGTCATAACTACATGTGTATATATATATATATATATATATATATATATATATATATATATATATATCTACATATGCACCTAAGGGATGTGTATATACACACACACACACACACACACACACACATACACACACACACACACACACACACACACACACACACACACACACACACACACACACACACACACACACACACACATATATATATATATATATATATATCTATATATATATCTATATATATATATATATATATATATATATATATATATATATATATATATATATATATATATATATATATATAGATCTAGATATACACGTCTGAACACCTTTTGTGACACAGAAGAGTTGCAAAGGAAGTGACGTGTACACAAAACAGAGGCATCTCTTGTGTTATAACATTTAAATCTTAAGCAGTTCACCAGAGAAGAGATGGTTGTTGTGCATGTGGAGTTTGGGGTGGGGGAATGATGGCTAATGTAATCTACCCTGGGGACTGTGGTGTTAGGATGGGGGAATGACGGGTATGGACTTACACCTCGGCGACCACTTCTGTGTCACTGCTCGACAGTGGCTCAGGAAAATAACATACCCAACTGTAGTTGTGCTGGACTGTGTATTTTTTACCATTCCTAACTATGTAATACTTTGTAGACACCAGTCACCACAGATGGCTACCATGGTGTGTTAAAAGACATTACACATGTGTATGCCTGGCTACAGGGTAGTCACACACATAAACACGCACACACTTGCCAGTATTGTGCATACACATCTTGCCTATGTAAAGGTAACTAGTACTGTGGTGTGCAGGTGGGGTATGTGCCACAGAATACATACAATTACACTTACTCTGATTCCACTTCTGAGTTGGGTGACATCGTAGGACTGATTACTTGCAGTGTGGAGGGGGGAAGAGAGAGGTTTAGCAGTTGACAAGGATAAAGGCTAGTGCAAAAGGTGGTATCTCTTTGGAATGCAGCAAAACCCCTTGTCATGACAGGATGCAGACACATACACACACACAAACACACTCAGCCATTTGCTAAAACATACACTCAGGCATTTGCTGTCACACACAACCACACGCACACAGTTGTCAGTGGTGGGATCAGAACTCCTGCCTATCTACAGATCACTATTACAGTACTACGCAGTTACGATATGCATCACATAGATTACCCATTCCAAGGCAGTCAGAATGCCCTTGTAAGATTGAGGACATCAACAGGGAGACTGACAGTCATGAAGTACATAGCTGTAATCCTGTGTGTTTAAATTAGGTGTCCATTACAACCTGTATGCACAAACAAGACACATCATCTGCAGGTACTACATAGGTAGGCCTGAGAGATATAGCTGTAGCACAACAGGAACCTGAACTGGAGTATGCCCACCTGTGGAATGGACAACTACTATCGCTATACAGGGTTAAAGTGGGCATGCTCATACACTTAGTAGCACAGGGCCATTTGGGATGCACTATGACTACAACTACACAAGGTTATACTGGGCATGCTCATACACTTAGTAACAAAGGGCTTGTTGGATGCACTGACTCAAATTACACAAGGTGGCAGTGGGTACACTCGTACACTTAGTAGCACAAGGCTGTTTCGGATGCACTCCGATTCTAACCACAGAATGCCACAGTGTGCATGGTCATACACTGACATGTACAGAACACATTGTAATGGCCTCCTATTGTAAACACACAGGTTTACAGTTATGTACATCTTACCTGTCCGTATATATGCCCATCATACTGGTTTACTACCTGATACCTGTATGTGGCCTGTAAATTATATATCTGTGTCTGTGCTGTGTGATACACATGCATTCATGTACATGAAGTACTGACATATGTATGTTAAGTATACACATTCATGCATGTGTGGACGTGACAGACAATAGGTTACCTGGGACACACAGGTGGATACTACCTACAGCATGTGTCACACACCTTGCTGCCCTGAAAGGCATACATTGATAGCAGGTTGTGGACAGTGGCATTATACGTGGAACAGTGGCATGTGCAAGCATAATGTGTGAGCCACATTGTGTAATGGTATTGAGGTGCAGGTGTCAAGATGACCTCTCCCGGCTGTGTTAGTTGTTGTCATTATTAGCAGGACTGCTACCCTAAGTATATCTCACATTGGTCATATACACAATTTCTGCTGCTGTACGTCACCTTACATGAGGAATTTTCTACCAAGCAAATTACTGCCACTCGCAGTGATGTCATGGTACAACTGGCAACTGCTAGACCAAAACAATGAGCCAATGTCCTGCTGTTATTGTGAGGTTGTCCAGTGTCTGTCATTCCGGGCTGTCATGACTGAATGACAAGCCTTCAACACAGACCACATGCATCTATGTTTCACGTGTGTGTGGATAATACCTAGGTCGCATTTACCCATATAGCCACATTCCAAGGCAGATGTCCTACACCCAGAAGTAACACCCTGACCCCTACAGGACATTTGCATTGGATACTTATGCTAACTATGCTAGATGTGTGGCTTTAGTAATCCATTTGCTCAATGTAGAACCTACAATGGGGATTACTGACATCTGTGCAGTGAGGAACACCTGGCTAAAGGCTCTGTAATGCACAATTGCACTACCACCATGTAACTCAGATCCAGACATGTGGGCCATAACAGTGGTATGGACCATTCCAGGAGGTGGTGTCCTCATAGTCATAAAGGCTGCTCACATGTAAAGATCACTACTCCAACATAACTCATCACAGATGTGTCAGGTACAGGTGACAGTGGCAAATGCTATATTCTAGATTGTATTCTCATATACATCCACCACCTTGCCCCAGACTACCAACACACATCCATATGTGGCATGACATAGTATGGTAGACGACCAGATAACCCTCGATTGGTGGACTGTACCTAGGCCTACATCAACTGTGTAAAGTACCCATGTACAGACACAGCTGCATAATGTGTTATGCATTGCAATAATACCACTGTTTGTAACCAGCTAAGTTGTACACATACCAGGATCCCTCGGATGTTGTCAGCATTAACACGGTCGACTGTTGCTGTACACCAGTAAACAACAACCTCATGGTTGGATATAACCTAACTGCACCTGCCCTGGATATGTACATCCCAACTCATGCAACATAAATGACATTACCATAGCTTTCGTTATCCTTTCTACATACAGGTGGCTACAGTCATTACACACATGCACATGGCAGATAGCTTGCTAGCAGTACATAAGATTTGATATCTATGTTAACAGAGGTAATATTCCCTCTCTACTGGTCACCAATGACACCTATCATATCATACAATACCCCATGTGGCATGTATGTCTTTAGACATGTCCACCTAATGCAATGCCTAAAAACATACCCAAATAACAGGATCATAGGACCTACACAAGGCCGATATTGACCGACTCAGGGAAATCCAGCACTGCTCTGTTTGTTCCTGAGTAGTCACAGGTGATATGTTCATGACATGTACAGCCATGTGTGGCCACAGCTCCTACATATACCCCATGTCAACAATTGCAAGCCATGCATGCTGTGTGCTGTCTGGACGTTAGCCTTAGTACCACAATAGCCAGTACGTGCTGGGGTGAGATGTTTACAAGCCACAGACCTCGCACATGCTTGAATGAGTGTACTGCCTAGCTCTAACAGAGCACATTTCTGGCACTCTTCCAGTAAACATGAGGTGTGTGTGGTAAATATGATGTGCTCACTGTTGACCATTACAGTGCCCTGGCTTTACCATGGCACTGTCAAGTAACAGTTTGTAGGAGCATGACATGGAATAATGTTGTGTGTGTCTCGCTGATATGTGCTGTTGTCATATATGTACACTTGGCTACTTAGTGAAGGTGGTGGTGTCCTACCAGTACATGAATGTAACATCCATTATGGTGCAATGCTCAGCTATGTTTCACGTATGGCATGGGGAAGGTGTGGAATGTATCCTCTTGACCTGCTAGTGCACTTACCGATGTAGACCGCATATGTATACATGTATTGATGTTTGTGTAGATTCCATGTGTGTGCTGTGTCTGATGTCTGAAGGTGACTGTTGTCTTAGTACATTATGCTGTTGCAATACAGCCTCAGCATTGCCAACTGCATATGGTGATATGCTCTATGTACAGTAAGCCGTACATGAGGTTTGGACAGATGTTTGGACATGATTACTAAGTGGTGGGGCTTCTTTGCAGATGAATGATTACTGAGGACAGCTCACCAGTATGTTACAACCATTCCTACAATAACATGTGTAACTGCTAAGGTCAGGTTTTGTTAATTGAAGTGGAAGACAGACAATGCAGAATGCAGTAAGGGTGACACTGAAGGCAAACCTCATGACACCTGTAACAGTAATACCTTCCCTGTGCATATATTGTGCATATATTAGCACAGCTGGCAAAGGAAAGAGTCAGTAAGCTGTGTAGCGAATGCAATAATGCCGTACTACCTATCATGAGATAGGCAGGTGTTTGATTCACAGCACTGGCACGTGTGGGTGTGTATGTGTCCATATATGTCACGTATGGTTGGGAATACATCCCGCATGTTTTCACTCTCCTGAACACTGTTGTTAACACCAGTACAGAGTGAAGTGTAGAAAGAAAGGCATAGGCAGGTGGTTGAACCTCACACATGTAAAGTGTCTGTATGTGTGTGACATAGGTGTATATCTTTGTGAATGCCACAGTGTGTGTGTGTGTGTGTGTGTGTGTGTGTGTGTGTGTGTGTGTGTGTGTGTGTGTGTGTGTGTGTGTCTGTGTGTGTATGGCTGTCTGTGTGTATGGCTGTCCAGTCCCTGGAGTGAGGCTGTATTTTACCATAGTGAAATGTTAATGCCCCCTCCCCCCATCCACTCAATGCAATCTAGTATCCTTGTTGGTATCATCAATTATAGATGAACATTCTAACCGCCTATTAACATGTACACCCTGGGGTGTGACTTGTTGTTATATAGCCTACTGGTGGACCCCCATCCCCACATACACTCACTGCACTGTAGTATCCCTGTTGATGTCTCTGATCATAGGCCATTCCGACTACCTGTACATGTGTAATCTCCCTGGCATGTCTTGTAGTGACGTAGTACTATAATGATGATATGCACATAGGCAGGGGTTCTGTTTCAAACACTGGCAACTGTGTATGTGTGTGTCAGAGTGTGTGTTACTGTGTCTGTGAATCCCTGAGTGTGTGGGTGTGTCTGTGTTTTCATGCTGTCATGGCAGTGGGTATTACTGCTTCCCATTGAGTAGCCACTATTTTCACTGGCCTTTACCCTTGTCATCTGCCATACCTCTCTTTTACCTCCTCCCCGCTCCAGGTAACCATACCTGTGATGTCACCACTATGGACCAATAGCTTACTACACAGCTATCACGCTCTTGGATCATTAGAACAGTAAATATAATTGAAACATGGGAGAATATAACTGTCATGTGGAAGCTACAAAGTGCATGCAGGTATTGTCATACTGACCTGTGGGTAGTCAACATGTACATATGGGACACTAACCGCTAACACCGACATCCCCCGGCACATTCAACTACAACTGAAAGAGGAAGGCAGAAGGTCAAGATCAACATGCTGTTAGTGTTGTTACACATGATACATACTGTCAAATGTACAAAATGCATTCCAAAACTGTAATACATGGTATGTCTGCTGCCTGTCAACACTACTCAACAATATTAATCTAAAATTGTTTACCTAGTATGTTCACCCTCTGCATCAGACCATATGAGCATGTCCCTGCACCGATTGTGTGGATGACAGGGATGCGGCACAGGCATCATCATATGCAAATGTTTGCCAGAGGCCTAGGCTGTGCCATTGGATGACATCATGTGTGCGTGTGTTAGGGCCTGTTATATCATTGGGTGTGTGTGGATGTTATACATGTGTGTGTTGGGGTGCCCTACATTTGTTTCTGGTGTGTGTGTGTATGCATGTACACAGGTCTGGCATGTGGCTGTCCTACACAGGGGTATTATTGACAGCTGCAGACTGTACAAGGCAGGTTTCAAAGTTCACGGTGTCTGGCCATGGCCATGTGACCTGCGCCTGCCAGGGGTTGCATTGGCACTATCAGGCAGAGGTCCAGATTGGGTACTGTCTGATGACACATGTCTACTGGAATTGTTTCCCTGTTGGGACCATCCGGGACCATGTGCACATGGCCTGCTGTGTCCTGGTGTGGACTGCACAGGACCAGCTGCACTGCTGCTGCTACCACCACTATGGGAGTAGGCATGTGCAGTAGCATGTTCACTTAGACCTTCAATAGGTGATGTAGCTGACCTACGTCCATGTGCCCGACGCCTATCTCCCACCAGATATTCCAGCACAGACATTTCATGCTCGAGGATTAAAAGGCCATGGTCAAGGACTCCCACCATGTCACAAAATCATCCATCCAAAACATCTGCAAGATGATGGTGAGAATTTGCAAGTGCCTGGATGTTGTCAGTTAATGAATGGACAGCAGCCCACTGAAGCCTCAGATCTGCTCTGTTGTGCCATTCTGCAAGTGCCTGTGCCTCCATTACAGCCCAAACAATGCATCTGGTGACTCCAGCTGATGTGCTTTGTCTCGCAGGGTCATGTTGGCCAGTGGTCCTCCTCCGAGCAGCGCTGGGCACATGCCTGTGTGGGACATCACCAGTCAGTTGACTGGGATCATGGTGTGCAGGCACACCTTCCATAGTCACCACACTTCCCTGCTCCATGCCACCACCCGCCATCTGTCCTTCCTCTATGGCCACTGGTGATGGGGTATGTATAGGCAGGGGAACTGTGTGGGAGGATCAGGGGGATACAGATGAAATGGCAACCAATGGCACAGATTCAGCCCCTGACAACCCTGCCTGTGCCTCAATCATACTATCATCATCACTGCTAGAGTTTGTGGGGGCACTAACATCAGGTGGACTGCAGGAGGGCAACACATCTACATCAACACCTGTGAGGGGAAGACAAGAACTGTGAATTACAAGTTATAACAGACACATACAGACACAGACAGAGGCAGACAGACACAGACAAAGACAGGCAGACACAGACAGACACAAAGACACAGGCAGACACAGACAGACAAACACAGACAGACACACACAGACACACACAGAGAGACACAGACACACACAGACACACACAGACAGACATGGACACACAGACACAAAAGCTACATGCAGGTGATATGGCAGATGGCATTCAGCTTCGACAATTATAGTTTCAGCTTAGACAATTATAGTGGTAGTTATCATACATCCCTGAGTTGCACACAACAGTATGCATGTGTTATAGCAGACGGCATGCACCTTACACAATTATACTGGTGGTTAGCATACATACCTGTATTGCACCATTTGTGTTAGTAACCTATGCCTCATACCTGCAACACAATGTATGCACTTTGCACCGTTGCCTCGCACTGCCATGGTGTGTGCAACATACACCACATGTTAACAGACCATCGCTGACCTTTGTACATCTGCCACTGATGCTTTGTGTTGGCCACCGTCCTTATGTGTGAGGACATGAGCAGAAGGGTATGTTGACTGCATACTATGTTTGCCTGAGCCCTAGCTTGCATATCTCCCCCAAAGTAGTGCATGTCTGCTCAACATTATTCTGCCTACCCCTGAGCTAAGTCTAGGCATTGTGCATGTGGCTGTGCACACATGTTTGACATGGCTGTCCCTCCTTTGCAATGGTGCCACAGACCAGCACTGGTTTACAGTACACCGACCTGCTGTGTGACGTATGACCTTGCCAATCACATGTAGTATGACGTCTTCTGCTGACGTGTTGAATGACATGCATACATGTGTAACACAATGGTGTCCTTTCCAATCTACAATATGGTAATGGTGTCCCAATGCAGGGATGTGTTATACTAACATGGGACTTCAGCTGATGCAATGTTGTCTGTCCACCCTACATATATGCAGTGACATACTGCACATTGAGCTGATATGCATAGCCATTGCAGGGCATCATGTGGCTTCAAAATTGCTAAACAGTGTGAGCTACTGACACAGTTCATAGCCATGACTATGTTCACATACAATTCATATCTAATGTGGAATGTGACCCACGTCACTGAGGTGCATACACACTAAGCCCTAATGTGGAATGTGTGACACAGGTCACAGAAGGGTATATGGATGACACCTCTGCACATCTGCAACCATATTACCGATACCTATCAACTATACCCACACATGGCTAACTTAGCAGTAGCCTATTTCCCACATGCCATCTGTGTACCTCACACACATGAGGAGCAGGCATGCCAGTGATGTCTGACACCAGCAAGGTGAATGTACTGTATCTGTGGCCTGATGTGGTTGTATGTGTATGTTGTGCAACACATTTATGTATTTGGATACTGTATAGGTGAATGCTTTCATGTCGTGACACACTCAAGATTTTCAAGACATGTTATGTGGTGCTTTCATGCTATGCCTACGCAAGCTGTGCACAGGCCTGTATGATAAGTGTTTCACATCTGCAATATCACCATTACACAAAGGCCATAGTTGTATTGTGTCGAGCCAATGTACAACAGGGTGTACACACATGTACATCACTTCTACTGTGTGTGTTGCTTCTTGCCTCTGGCCATCCTTCATGGCCATGTGTACACATGTTCTGTCCAATTGTTGTGATGGCAATCTTTTTTTCACATGTCAGTGTTATCCCATATGACATACACCCATATATGTTATATGCTCCAGTGAGGACAGGGTTATGCAGATGAAGGGTGGTATGTATGGGATGTGAGACATCATGTTTAGCAGGATAGTTGAGCAGTGTTGCAGTCAGCCCACTACATGTCATGGACATGTCAGATAGCACATGACATTGTGTGACATTCATAGAAAGGGTATAATTCACAAGGGTGCATCCTGTGGGCCAGTCATACTCCAGCTCCAACACATTTAGAGTGTGTGCACACATATGCTCTCTGTACAGTACTGTTCGTATTCCCAACAAGTGTAATGCTGATATGTAGTACCTGTCCCTACAGTGAAACACACCTCCAACATTGTATTCACTGTTGTCCACACATCTGGCAATGATAGTTTGGAAGGTTTAGTGTCGGAGTTTCATATAGCCTTCCGATGTTTCACATAGGTAACCAATGTGATGCATTGCAAGTCTGACCAGCGTCTATTAACAGGACCACCATACATTATGTGTACGTGTCTTATGGCAGATAGCATGCAATTACTATTATCCATGCATTATCAAGTCTGGTAAATAATAACAATCTCACCTGCCCCAGGCTGCTGTCACTACATAATGCCAGAGGTACCTAAAAAGGAGTGTCACAGCAGTAAGATCATTATCCACACCTGTGTGATAGCTACAGGGTGCAATGTCCATGTTAGCACATAAGCCAGTACAATACGCTATACTATGGAGTATGCACATCTGTGCATACATAGAGTAGCCGACTATAGTATGTGGCATGTGTGCATAAATGCCTTACATATGATGTTACATTACATATTGTAGAGTAACACATGTAACTATGTGAAATATAGTTGTGTTATATGTGCAGTACTGACTTACCAGGCAACTCCAGGTTCGGTGGTTTAGAGACACCCATCCCCACAATACCAGCTAAAGCTTGTGGATGGAGGTCTGCAGGTGTCCCCAGGTTGGCCAGTAGCCCCTTGGTATGTGTGAGTGGGAGCTGGGTGAGTGGCCTCCCCACCTGTTGCACCTTGTTCCCTGGCGATTGCATTAGCACGCTGTTTCACCCATCTTATGAGGTGAGTGCAGTGTCGGCACACCTGCTGATAGGTGTGATTTTGACCACCAATATCATTTACCCTCCTGCAGAGTTCCTCTCACAGGGCATCCCGCTGCTGTGCATCCTGTGGCACATGGCTGAAAAGTGTTGTATGGTTGTCAAGGAGGTATGGGACAAGGACCTCATCCTCCATGCGGCTCTATGCTGGCAGCCTGCTACGTGGCATACCTGGAAGATATAATGATGGAGCCAGGTCACAGTAACTCACAGAGAAGTACAGAAGTACACCTGAACATACATGTGTATCACATTTATTAAGATTACATATAAGTATTTTCAAATCTACATGACACTAACACCACTGACATGTATAAGTCACACACATTTGACACTTGCTGTTGATGTGATGTTATCACCATATATGTGTTTGTCATGTGATGACATTGCTCATACTCCATGTGGATGTTGTCTTGAAATGGGCAGGTCTGTTTGCCTGTACTGGTGTCTTTACCTATCAGCTCATGCCTGGATGTGTTCACATTAATGCAATTGACCTTAATGCTGTCTATATGTCCCATATATAGTCATACATAGCCATTAGGGACATAACCTGTGACCCTGAAGACTTGCAAGCATGTATGTGTTTTGCCATATACATCTACATGGTACTGCACAGCTGTGTAGCGTCCTGCCATGTATTGCCTGTGTTGCACATGTGTAACACATGGGACAATAGCTAGCCTGATTGTATTTGCAGGGTTGGATATCAACTATAACATGTATGGTCATAGTGATCTAGTAGGCTATATGCCCTGGGCCATTTATGAGCCTAGGCAGACAGGTTACCTAGCTGTAAGCAACAGACAGGTAAGTTTCAGTGGCCAGTTCAAGCAGTGCCACAGAAGTGATCCACAGTGTTACTGATATATTTGGCATGCGGTCATCACTCCATGTCACAGAGAGGGGTGATGTGCAGCTTCGCTGGACAGGGATGCATTGTATGGCAAGAGTATGTTAAGTGTATGGGACAGAGATCTGTCAGGTATGTTGTGATCCTTGTACTAGAAAGGTGGATGTCCAGGAAGTATGTATTTATGTGGGATCAGGATGTGTTAAGTATAGCATGTCCAATGCCTCTGGGCTGGACATGGCTTTATTCAGGGTAGGCTGCATGCTACATAGTGCAGCTATCAATTGGGAAGGGAAGTGTAGGCCATTTACTCATGAGCAATAACCCTTATAGGAAATATGTGATCTATTATGGGTCACAAGGGTGTTGAGTATGGCTGAGCAATTATTTCTATATTCCTGGATAACACCCTGTTATGATTAGGGGTGCCACATATGACTACCTGTCTGGTGTGGTGAAGTAACTATCAAAGGAAAGAGTACTGTCCAGCTGCATCCCATACACACAATTACCATTATGTTGACCGCTGCCTAGGTGGTAGTTCATGTTTTCAGGGTTTGTAACATAAAGGATGACAATGCAATACTTAGCTGTCAGATTGTGGCCATATGTCACACACCACACATCTGTCACACTAAGGCCCTTCTATATGTTGAACGCAGCACATATTGTGTCAACATTTGCTCCTAGTTCATAGTCATCTGCAAACATCAAAAGGCTGATGCCTTCTGTGTTAGTCTGTGTGGTATAGATAAAGAGGTGAATACCGGGAATGAACCCTGTATTACTGTGGCTGGCACTGGTTTGATGTGCGTGTATTAGTCAGACACCTTTGTAGTGTTGGTTCTGCTAGCGGTCCAGTTGCCAACCACTCCTGTGACATAGGAATATACACCTAGTTTACTGAGTCTAGCTGGAGTGGGTGATGGTGTCCTACGACCTGGCAAGGTCACGATATGCGGTGTGAATCAACCCTACTGTCATCTACATCTGTATTGAGTACATCTACATCTGTACTGAGTATATCAAATACGTTGATCATGGTGCATGGCCTTACAGACCAGACTCAGCAGGGTAGTTGTGCACTATTACCCATTATCAATGGTGTCTCCCCCTTAGTGGGGTGTGATAACTGTTGCTGTGCACCATTCAGTGTGTACACAGCCTGACATGGAGCTATGATTGAACATGATGTGTATGTGGATAGCTGATTGTTCTTACATTTGTGTAGGATACATCCTGGGATGTTTACAGGCCCCATGAAAGCTGTATGTATGGCTTTAGAGAGTGCAGCTTGTACCTGTATATTTGTTATTACAGGGGCACTGTAGTGTACATGGATATATTACTAAGTGTGCCTGTTGGTGGGGGGGGGGGGTGGGAGTGGATTTAGGTTCTCCAAGACCCTATCTGGATGAACAGGTGCTATTTCTGTAGGTGCAGTACTTCCCATGCCATAGTGCTGTGCAGCACGGCAGGTCTTGTCATTGCCATTACGATTAGTGACACAGCTATAGAATGCTCTGTGCTTGGCCTCATAATATGTGGCTGATTAGTTTCACAGTAGCTTTGTGTGGTTTTATATGGTGTATCTGCATCTTACTGATGCTAACCAGGGATCACCTACAGTCATGTGTGTTCACTCTTGCAACAGTTACTACCTTCTATGGTACAGTTTAAAGCATTGTACCACCAGTTTGCCTTCTTGATTGTGTTTGGTTGAATCCTGGTTTTGTTTCAATGGCACAATCACTGCATGTATGTGACTGCTTAAGGTTAATTTGTGTAGGATTTAGCATTTGTACATGTATTTTCCATCTGCATGGGTGCCATGACAGTCACCACTCTGCTCTTAGGAAACATAACATTGGCATTGGAGACTGACTATGCGTAGCATACTGTTAGCACTGTTTGTCTGACTACTGTGATCCAGGTCATTGGGGTCGATGGAATCCAACATGCATTGAGCGCAGGTGTTGGTACATGAGGAGTCTTCCCAATTCGTAATGGAATAGTTCAAAGTAGCCTTTATTATGGTTCTGTCTCAGACCTAATCTTCCCCATTACAGCACATTATAACAGTTGGGAAATCCGCAACATGGTGAACGATCTGTCGCAAGGTGCAATTTGAATTCCACTTTGGCACAAAGGTAGTTGCTCAGCATAATGCATCTGAAGTTATGCAACTGCAACTAACTTGGGGGTGTACATATCCTTCAGGAATATGGACACACCTGTGGCCCATGTGTTCCAATAAAGGATAATGATGAGGTATGTGTTATAACAAGGTCATGCAGGTGTGCTCTCCAGAGCATTGAAACATGTCTCAGCCACTGCACAGATATGTTCTCCATGTTAGGGATTGACATATGTGTGTCCATTTAGTGTTTCTGACATGTATCATTGTGTAGTGAGACCCGCAGTTTATTGCTTGGCTGTCTCTGTAACAGCAGTGGGCCTTCACTTGAACTGTGCATGATGAAGGCACTATAGGGGAAGCCTGAGCCCTAGTCAGTATCCAGATTCCCAGGGGTGACAGGTGCAGGCCCTGTCTGGCAGAGCATCATGGTCTGTCAACCATGTTATCCCAGGCAGACAGATACTGGATACCCTTTGACTTGCACCACTACACTAGACAATTGTGGAATACAATCCTTTTGTCCCTGTACTGCAGTATCATTCTGGTCAATGGCAGAATGCTACCCAGGCCTTGGGACATACCTGCATGGGCTACAAGACCTGACAGTTCCTACATGTGTTTCCATGCAGTCCAGGCTACTGCATCACATGTCCTACACAACAACATGGAATACGCCAGAGCCATGTGTATAGTTCAAAAGGTGGTCTGAGTGTATGGGTATGTGGCTAATCATGGCAGATAGGCAGCTGATAGTATGTATGCCCTCGTATAGGTTAGTGTGTAAAATAGTGGTAGGGTTTGCATTCACAAATGATTACTGTTGGGCATGTTTCCAGCCACGTGTTCTGAGGTGTGGCACAATTATGCAAACTATGTCATACACTTTGTGTATTTCGGTGTCTGTCTCTTCCAGCTTGGGAGATCACTTGTTTGGCCAGATACTTAGAAGCATCTGTGAATGTGTGTGATTTATGGTAGTGTGTGTGGATGTCTTTACTGTGTTCTGGTAAGAGTATGTGTTGGTTGTGTTGATGAGATGCATGTGTTAACCTACACCTCATGACTGTCCAGTCCAGTCATGGCTGTGGACTGGGCTGCCTTCCAGCTTACCCCTGTAGCTGCACCCCAAACAATGTGTGGGGTGTGATGTTAGGTGGGTTTGGCAGTGTACATGACATATAGATTACATTCCCCCAAGATGGCCACATACACAAAGCTGACATTAGTAAACATCAGTAGCTAACTAGTGGACAGGCCTGTATGAGCATTCAGTACTACAAGTACCAAGTACTGTATTTAGTTTACGTATTGCTTATGAAGATGTTTTAGACAGTGATGCTCACATGTAAATATTTGTGTTATGGACGTGACAACAACACTAGCTATTATGGAAACATTGTAGCTACCTTTAGCAGCAATCCTTCTCTGAGGAGCTCATCACATCCTGTTAGTTGATTACAGATGATGCAAGTGTCTGTAAGTCTGTTTCCTTCACTGGGTATATACTCACATATCCAACATGACCATGAGCTCTGTTGGGCACAGACACCCACTCTCCAAACAGAGTCATGTATCAATAGACTCTGATGCCACTATCAACATGATCAGGATATAATTAGATAGTGTAAGCCATCACCTATGAAGCAGCTATTACACATGGGCAGTTGTCTCCTACATCTTACACTCCTACTGCAGATGTTACACTGGAGTTAAAGATGGTACGCAACCTGTTTCATTACCAGTACTGTGCACTACCTTACATACAGTATGTGTAAGCGGTTGTTAGGTTGGCAATGAGAGGTTGGGCTACACAAACCTGGTAGTTCAACCAGTGTGTCTCTACTCTCAATATCCACTCTATGTAGGTGTGCACATAGTCATTTGGCACAGCCCTGTAAAAAGGGTCAATGCACATTTGCATAACATGTACACATGCACAGCTGTTATTGCTTGCAAATGATACTAGAGAGGTCCAGCCCTGTAACAAGGGTCACTACACATTTGCATAACATGTACACATGCACAGATGTTATTGCTTGCAAACAATACTAGAGAGGTCCAGCATTGTAACAAGGGTCACTACACATGTGCATAACATGTACACATGCACAGCTCTTATTGCTTGCAAGCGATACTAGAGAGGTCCAGCCCTGTAATAAGGGTCACATTGCTTGCAAATGATACTAGAGAGGTCCAGCCCTGTAACAAGGGTCACTACACATTTGCATAACATGTACACATGCACAGCTGTTATTGCTTGCAAACGATACTAGAGAGGTCCAGCCCTGTAACAAGGGTCACTACACATTTACATAACATGGAAATAACTCCACGAAGCTGAATAGATACCACTGAACTGTTTATTAGTAGATTAAGCGCTTTCGTCAGGTGTTCACCCCAAGACTTTATCAGAATAATAAAATAATTAAACATTTTCTTTGTATACAGAATAACCTATCACATGTCAAATCCATATATCCCAATTGGTTAAAACCTGCACTAAGCATTAAAACAAGCCTCTTATTCCTAATGTGTTGCAAATTGCCAGAATGAATCAAACATAATAGTCTCCCCCCTTTTTATATATCTATATATATATATATATATATATATATATATATATATATATATATACAAAAAAGTACCCGATGGTTCATGTTTAAATAAATTCATGTTTAACTTGAACACATTATTGCCTGAGTCATCATAAAAATGTTACACTCCAGTAATCCAACCATTCCTATCTTGTTCAATAAAACTTCCCATTCCATACAATACAATATTGGTCAAAACATTTATAGATGAAATTCAGACTTGAGTTTTAAATAACTTGAGATAGATAATGTGTCATTTAAACCATAATTGTTCGTAGCATTACATCTCAACTGCCAGAGTAATTCCCTATATTCAAGGAGTAACTCAACAGGTCCACCCCTGGTCCCTTCAAAACATACTTCTTCCAAAACAGAAAATGTAAACGTGTGTTGTGGGTTTTCAATAACATGTCTGGCCAGTGCATTTTTAATATTGGCCTTCCTAACATCATACATATGCTGGTAAATCCTCTTATGCAACATATTAATGGTTTTGCCAATATAGAATATTTCACAAACTTGACAAATTGCAATGTAAACAAGGCATTTAGTCTGACAGTTATATTTGTTAGCCAAAAAAAAACTTTTCCATAACCCCTGATGTGCACCATATTGGTTTCCAATATCAGATGACACTGAGCACACCTTCCACATGTATGCATATACCCATCTTTTTAACCAGAATGGTTAACTTCCAATAAGTTTTTTAAACACCTATCTCTCTTATATACTACACAGGGTGTTTCCCCCAACCTGTTTTTACATTTATCATCCGTACTAATTACTATCCAGTTGTTGTATATAACTTCCTTAATATTATAAAATAATGTGTTAAAAGTAAGTACCATAGCCTCAGTGTATGGACCATTATTGGTGACCTGATCTTCAGTCACCGAAGTCCCTCTATCCCCCATCAAACCACCAGGTAAGAACCCTAAAAGTGGGGAAACTTGACCATTATATCTGTTAATTATAACCTCATCAAAAATGAGTTCCATAAAGGTCCTAGGATAACCCCTTCTACTGAACATTGCCCTCAGATTCTCAATTTCTTGTAGAAAAACCCCATTGTCAGATATCATCCTTGATAATCTCATACCCTGCCCTTTCACTAAAGACTTATTTTGATGTAAAGTATGACAGCTGTCATAGTGCAACAGGGTGTTAGAATAAGTGGGTTTTCTAAATAAAGTAGAGGTAAATTTTTTGTTTTCCATATCCTTGTTCAAAGTAATGTCCAGGTAGTTAATGGTATCAACATTAAATTCCATGGTAAATGTGAGGAAACCAGTACTAGAGTTCATAAACTCAAAAAATTCCTGAAGTTGTTCTTCTGACCCGTCCCAAAAAATGAGTAGATCATCTAAAAATCTTCCATAAAATGTATAGTAACCAAACAGGTCATGTTTGAACACTGTATTCAGTTCCCACTGTGTCAATACAATGTCCGCAAACAGGGGGGCACATACCGCTCCCATTGCAACTCCTGTCTTTTGTTTAAATAATTGGTTCTCAAATAATATAAAATTATTCTGTAAAATTAACTCCATTAAGGTCCTGTACATAAGTATCCTGGAATAACTTTCAGAAGAAAAAGTACATAGGTGCTCATAGAACATATCAAGGCCCTGGTCATGGGAATAGCTGTAAATAGATATTTAATATCCATGGTCACCATTATTAAATTCTCACTATACATATCATTGTTCACTTTTTTCAGGCAATCCCATGAATCTTTAAGAATATGAGCCTGTTGTCCTAAAATATGTTTCAGATTTTGATCTATAAATTTGGCTAAATTAAAAGTTTTGGAAGCTTTCGTGTCAACTATTGGTCTAAAGCGAGGGTCTTCCATACATTTATGTATTTTGGGGATACCAAAAATTGTGGGAATACGTGGATGTTTTTGTGTTAAAAAAGTGTGTTCTTTCAGGGACAACTGCTCATTATACAATAAATCATTGAGTATAATATCTATATTTCTATAACAAATGTTTAGTTCGTTTCTAGATATTTCCTCATAATCATCCATAAACAAATGGGTTTGCATTTTATCTAAATAACTCCCTTGATTCATAATAACCAGCCCCCCTCCCTTGTCTGGTTTCATCACATGTATTGAAACACAGTTGACTGTTTCATGGAATAATCCCATTTCTGCCATAGATAGATTATGTAAAACATCCTTCCTATACTTCTGATGCAACCTTCTAATTTGTTCCATACAAAAATTGTGATGGATCTATTGCAACAGCTGTATGGAGATGCATAGTAATATATTGTGTGTAATGCCTAGAGGATTTGGTCTTAATGTGAGTACTGCTGTTATATTTCTGAACATTGCTACTTGTGCAGAGTTTGTCTGTACCTAATACTTCTGCATATGTTTCAATCTGGCCAGGTTGTTTGACCAGCTCAAGGCTGCATAGCTATGCATATAATGTTAGGGGGTTTACAGTGTGCTTACCAGACATATTTAGTTTGGTGTCACTGTGTATCATACTGTGCTGATAATCAGTACTCGGTAACACTTCCTGGTGTATGAACATTTCAACCCTCTGAAACGAGATTAGTTCATACAAACCCTGTTACATCAGTAGCTGTTCAATTGTAAAACAGCAACTATTTCACATAGGGCCATGTTAGTGTGTCTGTGCCCAGGTATGTTAAGGTTTCAGCAGATGTACAGTAGTTGAATAATTGGTTATGGTATGACAGTATGTATTGATGTAATTATTTTGGCTGTGGAGTAGATGTTGGTGGGTGTACATAGCACATGCAGGTGTATAGGAACCCCTTTTATACAATGTCTATATGTGTGTGGGTGTTCTTTCCCTATGTGAACACCTATCCCTTAATGGACTAATACTATGGTAATTGTAGACTGATTCATTAAGGCACTGTTAAATGTTTCCTGTATAGCATGCAGGTACTGTTAGTCCTTGAATCTTTTTGGCAATACATCAGAATGTAATAAAGTTGTGCAAAATGAAAGCTGTCTATTTCTGTCATGGATATTTGCAGTCATTGCGGTTGTGTTGGTGACTGTGTCCATAGAACAAATAGTGTATTGTCATATACTCCTCATATGTTATGTTCATATTGTTTGGGGGGGGGGTGGAATGTGTGATTGCTATGGTCCATGTTATACTCAGATATGAACACTTCGGATGCTATCTACAGACATGTATGTATGTATGTATGCATGTGTGTGTGTATATATATATATATATATATATATATATATATATATATATATATATATATGTTTGTTTGTGTCTTTTGGCTTTTCCCGGTTAGGGGTCGCCAAAGCGGAACTCCGGTCCGCTAATGATTGGCAGTTGATTTTTACGTACCAGCTTGCCAGGCCTGACTTACAACCTTCAATGAAGGTACGCCCATTCACACATGTCTCCATGCGGAAGACGCTCTAGCTGAGAATTGAACCGGACAGCGTCATACTGTGAGGCGACAACGCTACTGCAGCACCACCACAGTGACTATAAATATGTGTATATATATATATATATATATATATATATATATATATATATATAAATATACATATTATTGCATACATTTATCTGTACCTACATAGATGTGTAGATGTTTTACCCTATCTGTATATCTACATATATATGTAGACCTGTATATATCGACATGTCTCTATGTGTGTCTCTCTCTCTCTCTCTATACACACACCTATATATATATATATATATATATATATATATATATATATATATATATATATATATGAGCATACACCTTTAATTGGGTACATGGCGGGTTGTCCTACTTCAACAGATTCCTCCTTTTTGTGTTTTAACCTGTCTTCATGCACAACTGGGATAGGTACATCCCAGGTAGGTTAGTGTTAGGTTACTCTGAGGATGGAGTACATGGTTGTGGGTTATAATCCTTGAAGGTGTTATTATTTTACCTCTCAGAGTAGGCACTGGTAGGGAAAGTGTGAATAATGCACATTTACGTGGTTGTAAGCAGGTCTGCGTGATGTTAAGCAAAGGTTAAACCTGTGAAGCACTTCTCCGTTTACCATGTTTCAGCACCGCTTACCATTGCACAAACCCTTGGAAACTCACTTACAACTGCTTAAAAGTACTTTAATTTACCTGCATCCAACAGTCCTTATTCTGGCCCTCAGAATAACTTAACAGTCCTTCCAGGTCTTGAACCCGGGACCATTAACACCACAGTCAGTAACTTTATCTATAAAGCATCTCAAATACGTACAAATGTCATGGTGTTTAGAATATACATTTTACTACAGCCATTCCTCACTACTGAAAACAAATGTGACAGTCAGTTGGTATACATATGTCTGATACATGTTAATGTTCATATGTTTGTGAAATTAGGTGTTGCAATGTGACATGACAGGGTGTATTATGAATAAGAAAGGTTCTTGTTTTGTGTCCTTTTTATATTGTCCCCATACTCCATGTATACCTCTCCAGTTCACTTATTGGACATCCGACCCAGGCCCTCTTTGATGCATGATTGCATTACCCATCATTCACCCCCACCCCAGTCTTCACATACACAACAACCACCCCTTCTATGGTGAATTAGGTTAATATTAATTGTTATAATAACAGAGCTGCATGTGTTTTGTGTACACTCCAATTCCTTTGGAGTGCTTCTGTGTCACGAAGTGTCTTCATAGATGTTTATATATATATATATGGTTATTGATGTAACTGTATAATATATATATATATATATATATATATATATATATATATATATATATATATATATTTATATATCATATTAATTTGTAACAGTAATACATATGTAGACTGGAATGAGTTGGCTCACAAACTACAGTACATTACAATGTACTGTACATATGTACACAAAGTGACTGTCCCATTTGTGATCATTACAGTGAAATGCATATGGTATAAGGTGTAGTCTCAAGAACATGAAACATGTATACACCTAAGATGGCTCAGAGGTAAGTCCCATGACTTTAGTGTGCATGGCCCAGGTTTCAACACTTGCAATGCTTTATAAGTCTTTTTTAATCCAGAATAAGGCTCATGTAAGCAGTTGTAAGCATGTTTAAAAGTGTTTGTGTGACATTATAGCAGCGGTTAAACACAGTTAAACAAACTTTGTAGCGTATAACCTGTGTGCGCAAACACAGCCACATCCGTTAACTACTTAGGATATGTACTTGTCAGTGAAGTAACATCTCACTATGTGCTGACATAACATTACATTCTCTGTTGACTGTACTCTCCAGCACATATGGGTTTATATGGGTGTTTCGAATGTTTATTATAGAGACGATTACTACCTATATATGCAAGCTGTGGTTAAGGTGTACTTTTGAACATGATAAACATCCTTGCCTTTATCAGGATTGGAACCTCGAATGCACAGATACTATGCAGATGCTGTAACCATTACACTGTTGATATTAACGTTGCTTCTCCCTATTTCCTATTTAGATGATTTCTATGTGTAAGCTAGGCTAAGCAATGGGCGGAGGCCCCCAAACTCACTGAGCTTCACGTACTCTCAAAATAACAGCATATAACAAATGTACTGTGAGACAATACATTATATTCCTAACTACATTAGGCATAGCCCCTCACTGACACACTTCAATGGAATGGATAACAGAATATACACCCCTGGGATCATGTGTCCCAGAACCATACAGCCAGGGGGTGGGGGAGCCTGTCCAGTTTGATAGCTGCGAGACCTGTTGGGGGAATTGAATGCTGTTGAATTGTTACAATAACATGCCCTCTTTAGATGACAAAGTGCCCCTATCACCCTCCACAACTCCAGTCTTCAACAGCTTGAACTATTTTATTGGCTATGCTTGACAGAGGCTCAGTTACTTCATCAATGGTGCAGAGAAAGCCAACACACTGTAGCTATGCTTCTAATTGCACTTGTGCAGATAGGTAGTAGGCTATCTGTGTACCTCTAAAGTGCAGGCCATCACAGCCATAACATGTGAATAAACAGACCTTCAGATCACAATATACAGTGAGAAATCACCATGTAGTCAGGAAACAGTTAAGTACAGCAAGAACATACAGAACACTGCTACTTAGTCACTCCAAAAGCCTATCTTGGAAGCTAGAAGACCTATATAAGTTTAAGGCTTTCTATTGCTTACCAGTAGGTTACCTACAGGAGAGATGAAAAACAAGCACAGATGGGGAACATGCATGTAACAATACCATACCGGCCTATGTGTCAGACTTGGAATACTGGCCAAGGCTATTTGCGCCCCCATGGTGCCTTATTTAGGAGAGTCTTGAAGGTGAATCCCAGCTCTGTAAATGGCACAATAGATTATTCAATGAGGGTTATGCTACTCAGCACCAGGGGTTGTGATCACAACATGCATGCACTCACAGCACTCCTCAGGATGGACAACATCAACAACTGTGCAGTAACTGAGATCTGTCTTAAGGCTCCTGAGAGCACAGCAGCACTACCAGACTACAACCCATACCACACATTTCAGCCACAGAACATGGACTGACACAGACATGGAGGCACTGTATCCATATTCATCAGGGAGACCTACACCTCCAGGTTAGTGGGGCAGCATGATACCTCTGAGATCATCCATGTGCAGCTAACATCAGGCACAACTGCAATGTAAACTGTGGCCTGCTACGGATCACCCTCCATGACCCAGGACCACCACTCCATGTACCTGGAGGCAGTGGAGAACATGATAGTCCTAATGCACACCCTGGCATTGGTCAATGTCAACTACCATGCCATTAACTGGGAAACTTACTCCAGTACTCACTTCCAGGCCCAGCACTTCCTGGAATTTATCACCTCATATGCCCTGTATCAGGTGGTAATCTCCCTGACAAGGGGTGGAAACTACTAGAAATGGTCATCACCAACATGGGCAACAGGTGCACCACAGCGGAGGTTAACCAGTCAGTGGTTAGATCTGACCATGCACTATTCACTGTTGCCACACCCAAGCATCTCCCCCACCCATGGATACCACAGTGTCTACCTTTCCTGCAGCTAAATTTACACTACAAGTGACAGGGGTGGGGGGATTCACAGCTCCCATGCTAAGGGGAAACACAGAAGTAGGACAGTGTTCCAGACAAACAGCAAATCCCACAAAGGGCAGACATCCGTGACCACTATTAGTATGATACGTAGGTCCCTCATGACATCATCCAAGGCTAACATCAGCAGGAGAATACACAAGGATTCAAAAGATAACCACAAACCCTTATTTGGCTATGTCAAGGATCTAAGTGGTGACACACAAATTTGCACTGTGCCGGTAAAATATAGCATAAAATATGCTGACCCTACAGATATTGCCAACATCCTTGCAAATACATTCAGTGCATGCTTCAACCCCTAAAGAGCCCACAACACTACCCAAAAGGTACAGTATCCCACAGGTACAGAGACACACAGGTGAAAATGGCCCTCTCTAACTGTAGAACACAGTGTCAATGGAGGCAAATGTTGTCCCAGATTGCATCTTGCAAACTGTACAAGACAACCTGATCACCCACCTAATTAAGCTTTCCAACCTCAGCCTCTCCACAGGCTACATGCCCATACAATGGCACGTGGCAATGGTTATTCCATTCCATCTAGGTGAAATCACAACTGAGCATGGTAACTACCACCCCATATGCCTGACTAGTCTGGTCTGTAATGGCATGGTTTGCATCCTCATGGCACTCATTAACACAGACATTGGTATCCTCCGAACACATGACCCATCCCAGGTCAGCTTGGTTGAGTGCAGTTCATGCCTACTGAACCTGTTTGATGTCTTACATAAAGTCACAAAGACGTTAGATGATGGGGAGGTGGTTCACACATACTACTTTGGCCTCGCCAAGGCTGTTGACACCATGCCCCACTCAGGTATTACTGATAAACACACCAGCCTGTACATACACCCATACATCACAGGTTGGGTTGCCAACAGGCTTACATACAGAACCCACAGAGTACAACTAGTGGTCTCCAGGTCCATCTCTTGACCAGTCATGACTGGTGTCCTGCAGGACTCAGTCCTGGGAGTCCTACTGTTTGGCATATACATCTCAGAGGTACAGGCAAACATAGGTGGACCACAGCATTCCATGTTTGGCAATGACTGCGAACTGGGAGCCATGATTGATTGTCCAGCTGACACGGACATCCCTCAAGAGGCCTCAGAGAGAACGTCACAGGGTGCCAACGTCACAGCCTCCAGCCAAGTGGCACTAACTGCATGGTCATTCCATTGTGGAATATTAAGCATCCACATATTAACACATAAGTGGAAGCCACTTTAATACGGAAGAGGTAATGGGATATCTGGGGAATAAGGTAGATAGTGATCTCCACTTTGGCAATCACATCTCCACAGTAGTTAGGAAATCCTTCTATGTAGGCCATCTGATTACTAAAGGATTCCCATCTAGACATACTGGGTTTATAGTGCCCCTTTACTCATCACTCTTCAGTCCCATCATAGGGTATAATAACCCATGTGGGTGTACCTTGGAAGACACTTTCAACAGCTGAGAGATCCACAAATGTACCTCACCAAGGGGAATACTGGCCTCCAACATATGGCCTATGCAGCCAGACTGAATAAACTCTTGAGTTACCCAGTGGCATCTCATTAACCCAAAGATGATCTCCGCTGGCCAACACAGCCATGTCGAACTCAGGCTTGATGGATATGCTCCACCTATGGGAATCCATGTCACAGTAAGCCACACACTGTAGTGAGCTGAACCTTGCCACAACAATAACTGGAAGATGCTGGAGGGACAGATTCCTGTCACAGACACTCCCCATACTTTGGAATAACATCCCTAACTACATTATACAGAGCACCTCACTAACACTCTGCAAGAGAAACCTTGAAGAGTGGATGGGGAACAGTAGATGCACCCCAGGGATCTTGTCATTGGCTCAGCTCCACAGAGGGACAGTTAATGAATCAATAGGGTGGCAAAAGCTGACACATTTTGGTTGGACTTATGAATGGTCTCTGGCAGTTGGCCAAGTACCTACCTATGAATCTATACATACAGTATCTGCCTATGCTGATAGCTTAATTTACTGTTTAGGCGTTGACTTACCTTGTGCCAGTGGCAGTTGTGTGTGCAACAGTTGAGGGCTGCCTATGTTGGATGCAAACAGTAGACTGCCTATACATGACAATTTACAGGTAGTCTTTTGTGTGTGTGCCATCCATTTTTACTGTGTGTGCAGGTGGAGAAAGGTGTCAGTCCCCAGGTGCCTACACTGTCAGAGTGTGTGTGCTATATTTTCCATCTTTGCCAAGGCATGGGCATACTGGGCACGCCTCCGTCTGCCTACTGGGGCTGGCTCAGGGTGTTCATGGTCTGAGTACCTCTGTGCATGTGGGGCCCTTGGCAGTGGCGGTGGGCTATGAGGGCCTTCACCATTCTGTCCCTGCTGCAGCTGTTTCCTCAGGACCATATTGAGTAGCATGGCACACACTATGAAGATGTGGGCACACATGCCTGGAGAGTACTGCTAGGATCCACCAGATATGTCCAAGCAACGGAACTGTGATTTCAGCATCCCACACACATGTTCTATGATGATTCTGGTTTGTGCATGTGCCTCATTATGGCATTCCTGCATGGGTGTGTGTGCATTTCTGATGTGAGTCATCATCCATGGTTCCAGTGCATAGCCAGCATCCCCCACCAGGTGGCCATTTGGGATGTCCCCACTGCCAAATAACTGATACAGTTGTGAGGCATGCCAGATGTGGATGTCGTGATAGCTTCCAGGGCTACCAGCACACACATCCATGATAATGGCCTGGGCATTTCACATGACCTGGCTGTTGATGGAGGGGTATCCCTTGCAGTTTATGTAGCACCTACCCTGCTCACCGGGTGGTGACTTGATGTGTATGTGCGTGCAGTCTATTGCACTCAGTTCCTCTGGGTATTCTGCCACAAGGTGGAAGAGACACATATTGCTGGCCAACTCCTCCTGCATTCGTAGGAAGTATATGTGCTCATTGGCATATGATAACATGGCATCCAGGAACTGGTGTAGTACCCTGAATGCTGATGCCTGTGAGATCCCCATGATATCCCCAGTTGGTCTTTGAAAGGTACCTGTAGCTAGTATTCTCAGGTTTACACATACCTTCATATCCACTGGGATGGGTTCCCTTCTGTTTGTTCTGGCTCTGAGGAATGGCCGTCACAGCTCCACAAGTTGCTGTAGGATGTCCCTGTCCACCCTGTAATGCTCTACTATCTCCAGATCATGTAGCCCCTGGTAGGTTACCCTAGGTTTGAACACTCTCCTCCTCCTCTGGTGCCTGAGTTGGTCATGTGCATCATCCTCCACATCAGCTTTAGTCTCCAACACATGCTGGTGGATCAAAGCTATGACAGCCCCTAACATGGACATACTAAAAGTTCCCTGTCTGTATACACCACTGGTGCAGAGTGTATGGGAATACACAAATGTTTGTGAGGTTCTTTCACACTTTATAATATTGTGTTATGGATGCTGTTGATGTCATCGGGTGTGTATGAGCTATTCCAGCTGCAGCGTGTCTTTATTTTGGGTTTTGTAATGAGGACTGTAAGTGTGGGAACTTTACTGTGGAGATCTACTTGCCTGCTTTGATTAATCTGTTGCCCTTTAATTCACTTTTAAACCTGGATCACCTCCCATTATCAGGCATGCATCCACCTGCCGTCTTTCTTGTTTTGTACTTTCCCTACCCAGTCATGGCAAAATGTGCCTTGTAGCTGATATACTGCAAGTCGGCTTTGTTCTGCTTTGACACTTTACTGTTTTCTTTGCAGTACAGCCCGTCCCCTTTCCAGTTCTGCAGGTAGCTGCTTGCAGCCTTGTTAACTTTTGTCAATGGCCCACTGTAGGCTCCTAGGTATTAATTAGTCATTTGTACTCCAATTTCACTGCTGCAACATTTCCTTATTTCTTTTCTATATCCTTCCTGTTTCAGCTGCAGTGCATGCTGCACATACCCGTTCACTGGGTTTATGTGTGTTTTCATCTCCATTCACATACATACTCAGTTACTTTGTATACTCTCAGCTAAGCATAGCTATGGCCAATTCAACACACCCCTATCCTGCAGTTTTGCCTAGCTAGGGGCAAACCGGTTTATCAATGCTCCAATGTGCTTACAGCAGTGGTGACACACCCCTCTCTTGATGTCATATTTATCTCAAGGGCACACCTCGGTGTTATAATGCTACGCTATGAGGTGCATCCTTACACGAGCGGGAAATCTGCGATTCACTATTACTCCTCCCATTTGCTTGGCATTTCCTACTAATTCCTAGCTACTGTGCATAACACTGTCACTGCCACTTGCACCATAGTATGGTGTAGCATGCCTGCCATTGACTATTATGGGGAAATCGTGATATGTGTTTCATTGTGGTTTTATTCTATATTTTTATATATTCCTTGTGATCCCCTTTGCACATCACTGACCTGCACTTCCACATCGCAATAGTGTGACTATATATATTAAATGTTCATTTTATATTTTGTACATGTTTATGCCAATGGCTATATATTTAGTCAGTGGCATATCCATTGGCATATATTAACGATATAATTGGTTGGCTGTCATGGCTTCGATTTTATGTTTGCAAAAATGTAAACCATTTTCTACGGTTTACATTTCTGTATGCTTACACTATGCCTGCACTACTTCCTGAATCGCTACATACCTTCATTTTCATGCTACACTGCTGCACATTGGGTAATTAGCATACAGGGCCCAGGAGTTGTGCGGGCGTAGCGTACGCAGGTAGTGCACATGGAAACAGCTTGTAACTGAATTGCTGGGTGGCCATATTTGGTGTTAGAATGCCGACGCTATGCCTGCATCTGGCACAAGCTTCATGAATCCCAGGGAGTATCAGACAGTGTACTACTGATTCTAGGGAACAGTTCATTAACATGTCAGATGCTTAATCCGCTGCATTTATGGCCAGACTGCCATTGGTTTGTGCATGCAGGTAACATGCATTGTACACAAGTTTTGATTTCCAAACAGACCAACAAATTCATTCAGCGAATATGACAGCATTAATAATGGAGTTCTAATAAGTACTAGTAATACTTACTTGGGAACATTCTCTGGGTTTGTGAACTTATTCCCAAGGATTTATGATACTTCAGGAGTTATGCCTTTTGTTGTAAAGCATCTGTTACTGCACTTGAGCTCAACACCAGTTTGTTTTATATTAAGAGCAATTTATTCTGCACTTTGGTGGTAAGAGAGGGGTGATTCAAGTACTCAGAAACACAAAAAACAAACTAAGAGTGAGAAATACTGACAACTAGTTCTAGGAAAATAAAATGGTAAGCTCCAAATATAACAACAAATGTAAAAGATTTAATGAGTAAAATTAAGTGCTTTTCATCCAGCATTGTTTCTTGAACTTCTTCAGAAAAAAAGCAAGCACAAATTTCAGTTTTAAATACCCCTCCATTTTTCCCATGTGATTAATCAATAACAGGCTGTTAAAGAAACATTACTACAATAACATTCAAAATAAACTATCATAACCACATGACTTTAAAATGAGATATAAAATATACACATATTAAATAAAATATATAAGAAAAGATTTTAAACATTTATCTTCTCAACTTTTTTATTTTTATTATACAATAAATTGAACACGTCATTAAGTCCAGTGGTGATGTATGCATTCAACCGAATTTGCTACAGTAATTCTAACTGTTCAAGAGGGCTGATTCAACCCATCTAAGTTGGGAACTGCTGGTGGAAGCCTTATTGTGTGTTTATCTGATTGAACACGAACCCAGTAGCACAATAACAAGTGCCGGACAGGCGTTTTTATTCAAAATAAATTTATTATAAAATTGAATGGTAAGCGCTTTCGGCTATGCAATACAAGCCTTCATCAGACAATCTATTAAACACATTGCTTCAGTTTTTAAACCTTGTAGCATATGACCAATTAACTAATTAGCCAATGATGTTCCAGTTCATTAACATTAAATGAATTTCTAATCCTAATTTAAACATAAAATATTTCATAATTAGACCATTTATATGATTATAATTATACATACTATGAATTTATTTAAAACATATGTATAAAAATAAATGAATGATACTTAAAAACATATTAATATGACTTATATTCTGAACAAAGAATATATAAATAAATATATGAAATTATTATCTATTGAAAGCTCTAAGCTTTAATATACAAGTAATGGAAATAGAGTAATTTAATCCTGGGAAATGTGTGGCATTCAAATGAACCTGCCACCAATATTCCTTAGACTCTAAAATTAATTTCCAAGGACCTCTCCTAAGAGATGGTCGTACTTGTTCTAGTATTATAAAGCCAAATCTGTGTGTATCATTATGCAAAATATGCCTGAATAGAGCATTATTAGTAGATTTCCTAGCAATATCATGAACATGCTCATAAATACGTTGTTTTAATTTTCGCTCAGTTTTGCCTATATAGAAAACCGAGCACTGTCCACATATTGCAGCATAAACTACTGCAGAGGCATTGCAATTGTATTTATCTTTTACTTTGATATAATTACCATTAATATAGACATGTTCAGCCTCAATAACATATGAACAATAATTGCACATATTGCATTTTCTCATGCATCCGTTATTAAAATCTAATGTAGCTCCCATATTGCACCAGTCCTTTAAATTTTTGTCCCTTTTATATACAATTGAAGGCTGCTTTCCTAATACATTTTCCAATAGCATATCACCACTAAATAAAGTCCAATTTTTCATAACTAAATCTTTAATATAATCAGAGTCTTGCGTATATGTGGTGATGAACGCCAAATTGCCTTTTATATTATGCCTGTCATCAGTGGTAGTATCAACATTTTTACCATTATTAATTTGTGTAATTGTTGTGGGTTGATTAAAGACTATAGTATCTTGATGGCTACCACAAGCAGTGACTGTATTTTCTAACAATGGTTTATAAAATCCATTAGATCTTTTGATTATAACTTCATTTAATATTCCATCCATAAACTGTTTTGGATAATCTCTATTTAAAAACATGTTTGCTATAAATTGACATTCATTTACAAATTCATCAAATGTTGTAACAATACATGCATCTCAAACCAATTGACCTTTTAACACTGCTTTGTTTATGTGTGGAGGATGATGGCTGTCAAAATGTAAAAATTTATTGGAATAAGTTTTTTTACGATAGATATTAGCCTTTAAGGAATTTTGATGTGTGTCTTTCTGTAAATGTATGTCCAAATAGGCTATACTTTCATTTCCTATTTCATGAGTGAAAGATAAGAATTCAGTAGTATTATTTATATATTGAATGAAAGCCTCAATTAGTTGTGCTGGACCCTTCCAGATGAAAAACAAATCATCTAGAAAACGACTATGCAACTCAACATGCTGCATGAATTCAGATGGAAATAGATATCTATTTTCCCAAACTGCCATGGTGACATTGGCATATAAAGTACCTACAGGAGAGCCCATCGCTACTCCCTTTATTTGTTTGAAGTATTGACCATCATGAAAAATATAGTTGTTAGTTAATACCAATTCTAACAAATCCACCATAGCATTAAGATGATCCTGAGGTATTGGTACTATTTCAAAAAAGAAGTCAGAAAACCAAGTAATACCTAACTGGTGAGGTATACAAGTGAACAAGTCTTTGACATTAACTGTGATGAAAATAATATTGTTAACATTACTGATGCTTAAATTGTTTATCCTAGTGAGAAAATCCCAAGAATCCCTACAAATATATGCTAAACATTTTATTTTTTCTTTTAATATAGTATCAATGTATTTTGCTATGTAATAAGTTTTAGAACCACCTGCATCAACTATGGGACGCATTAGTGGAGTCTGCAATTTTTTATGTAATTTAGGTGCTCCAAACATTATAGGAATCTTGGGATTGTTCACTTTCATATACAAATATGCTTCATTGGTTATCTGCCCCTGTCAGAGCATGTCCTCAAGACTATAGTCAATTCTGGAATAAGCAATATTAATTTCATTAATTGAGACTTCTATATATGCTTCATCAAACAATATATTTGTTAACTGTTGATTGTAATCAAACAAATTCATTATGACAGGTCCACCACCTTTGTCCGGCTGCATGATTCGGATATTACCATTGATTTTTAAATCATTTATCATGTCCCTTTGAATTTTCGTGAAATTTGTTGGCATCTTGCTGTTGCTTCTATTTTCTCTTTTATTGTTAGAACTGATATGATGCCTGAAATCAAGTTCACATATATCCTCGAACAATTTTATTTTAGGATGAAGGGGTGGATTCATGATGCTAGGTATACGACAAAAATTATTATTATTTGATTCCATAGATGTAGCTTGTTGATGTAAAACAGCTAAATTGATTTTCCTGGCGAATAATTTTAACTCTGTGACCAAATCAGTTATTTTAGCCCTGCTTGTAGGAACAAAAGTGAGGCCTTTGCTGAATGTATTCGCTTGTTCAGTTGTAATAACAGCCTCACTATAATTATAAATATGGAAGTCACCCTTAGTATTGGAAATTAACTGGTATGAATTTATTGCACTTTGACTGCTATTTGAACTGTTATTTAAACCATTGTTTAAACTTACTGGACTTAACTGCGATTGCTGCATGAACCAGTCCTCTGTTTGCTCCACACCCTGGAGCTGTTGTTCCTCACTGTATAATTGCCCTTGTTGCGAAGACATTCCGAACGTCGCAAACTGCCATCCTCTAAAGGGAATTCTTGATTATTACCATTTTCTTGCATTAGTGGTTGAAAATCATCCCCAAATTGTGAATTGTTCCATGTGGCTTCCTTGCGCCATTGCCCTCACGACAATAGTTGGTCATTTTGGAATTTTTATTTGTTTATCTGATTGGATTGATGGCTTAACTGTATAAAAGTCTTTTATCCAGCTGGTATTTCTGTATTTGGAAACATTTCTTAGGGTTTGTGAACTCATTTCCAAGGATGGAAAGAAGGCAGAAGTTCTGCCTTTCGTTGTAAAGCATATGTTCCTGTATTTGAGCTCAAAACCAGTTTGCTTTACTTTAAGAGGGTTTTATTCTGCACTCTGGTGGGAGCAGAGGGCCGATTCAACACCATGCGAATTGGGAACTGCTGGTGGAAGACTTATTGTGTGTTTATCTGATTGACCTGTTGACTTAACTGTGTAAAAGTGTTTCATCCTGCTGGTATAAAAGCCGATGCACAAACACAATTACCTGTACCTTGTATATAAGCAAACATCACCAGTTTAAAATCCCCTATAGGAAATGTTCTTCATAGCATCTCATTGTTCCTAGCTACTTGAAAAGCTGCCAGTTTGTGCAGAGGGCAGCACCACTGCATGTCATCTAATAGTATACTACTAAACACTGTCACTTCAACTTTTAAGTGTCTCTGCTTTACTCCTTTCCATCTACTACGGATCTGGTATAATGGGTAGACACTTCTCTGTCATCTTTGTTTCTGGCCTGGTGGATATGGGAATCCTGAGACAGAGTAGTAACTGCCTCATGTTTACTGACAACCATTCCATTTTAGAACAGACAAATGCAGAGTGTGTGCGTGTGTGTGTGTGTGTGTGTGTGTGTGTGTGTGTGTGTGTGTGTGTGTGTGTGTGTGTGTGTGTGAGATGTAGATACACAATGTCATTGGTGGCAAAGGTCTCACATGCACACATGAAAAATACAAACCAGGTTGTCAGAATTACATCTAAAACACTCAATACCAACACTAAGGAACAAACACATAGACCCACATGTGTGGAGATACTCACATGTAATCTACCCTAACCTCCAAGACCTCTCAAAGGCATCTCATAGTGGCCCAGTGAACACTCAAAAAGTCAGCACCTCATATAACACATAAAACTGAAAATCATACTAGCCCCACTTCTAAGCCCATAAAGCAGCACACCACAGAGCCAGACATTCTAGTTACTATGGATTCCATTTAAGACATGCTGATGTCCCCCTTACTCTGCTAATCAAGGAGAAGATCATAGTCAGCTGTCCGTCTGGAGCAAGGATCTGCCAGATCACGATGCAGTTAAGTTTTTAAACCACAAGTGCCAGTATGACATGGTTATAGTCCATGTGGGCATAAATGACCTAAGACGCACCTCACTGGACTATATGAAGACAGACATGATGGAGATCTCTGAGTATGTGTCCCAGGCTGGTGTGAATTTATCATGGAGTAACATCCTACATTCATCAATGCTGGTGGCACAGTACCAAAGTAACTGACTTCAAAAATTGGCTTAGTTTCTGCTGTCACCACAAAGGGATCCAATATCTGACAATGCTTTGCCAGAGAAGGTTTGAATTTGTCCCCACTTGGATTCTGGATACTTGCAAAACTTTTAGCTGTCCCCATAGTGCCTTTTTTAGGCCATGCCAAATTGTTAAACCCTCCAACATACCAAAAATTGCTCATGGCTACCTAAATGTACTGCTGCAATATGCTAGTAGTTTAAATAAAGACCTGCAATCCCTGTAAGCACTCCCTAATCTGGGGAATGCAGACATTTGAGCAGTCATGGAAACATGGTTCAGAAGCTTGGAAAGCACCATGGCTATCAAAGGCTACAATGCCTTTCACACATTTTGATCCTCCTCAACTCAGGATAAAACAAAGGGAGGAGGTGTCTTAGTGTTCATAAAGGACAAGTACACTACTAGACTGGTCCAATTGTGATTTGCTTGATCTGCTCCATATCCAACTAACCATAGGTGGGACCCCCTATTACATCCTTGCTAGCTACAGTTACCCTAACATGAGTCTGGAAAATCACACCTCTTACCTACACCTATTGAAATCTCTTAAAATGGTTCCACTTTGAATCATCGAAAGCTTGAAACATTGAAATTCTGATCATCGAGACCAGAACATCGAGTTTCAAACCATCGAAGATTCAAAGGGAATGTAAAAAAAGGAAAAAAAAACTCTAAAAACTATTTTATGCAGGGGGGCTTTGCCCCCCTGCACCCCCACCCCCCTAACTTTAATATGCCAACTCCAAGATTGCACTACAGTGGGGTAAGGGAAATCTCCATTTTAGCACTATATGCAGAAGCTCTAAATGGGAGATTTCCAGTATCCTGTCTGCAGTGCCATCACAGAGATGGCACATTCACAGACACAGTGTGCAGGGCACATTGCTGCCCTGCAGAAACACTAGCTTTTTCCATTTTTTACTTACTTTTTTCTTCCCCTTGACAACATCGATGTTCTAAACACTCGATTATATGGTCTCGACCATATGAATTTCGATAGTTTAGAATTTTGATGTTTCAAGTGGAACCCTTAAAATTCAACCCAACACCATACTAATGGGTGACTTCAACTACTCCTCCATAAACTGGGAGAGTTATACAACCCAGAATGCACTTGCTCAGAGGTGTTTGGTCTTCATCAATGCAAACACCCTGCAGCTGACATCAAAGATTGAAACAATGCTAATTTCATGAACTTCAATAGTACTTTGACTTAGGAATGGGGACCATTCCCATCATGGTATTAGAAACCCAAAAGCCATGGAGAAATTAAAAAAGGGAGCAACAAGTTAGCTCTCCAACTAAAGGTACAAATATCCTAGACCTAGTACTCACAAACATAAGGGATGCTGCTCCCATCTCATGCATTAACTCCTCCCTGATAACATCCGACTGCAAATGATCTCCTTTAGTATTAAAACTAATGCAGAACCTCCATCTAGCCCCATACCTGGTAAGAACTTTGCTAAGGCCAATTACCTCAAACTAAGTGACACTGAAGCCTACTCTGAGATGTACACAAAATTACTGTACAACCACATTCATAGCTGCATAGACGCAATGCCTGTCTAAATCAAACCTATGATTACTGACAAAAATAAACCATCCTGGTAGACCCCTGACATAAATAGGCTATTCAACAAAAGGAAAAAAATCCTCTCCAAAGCCAAGAAGGAACAGACAAAACAGTGCAAAAAGACACTTCCCAGACTAAACAAACAAATATGAGAGCTGGTCAATTCTGCCAAAGAAAATAGTGAGGCAAAAATAGCCTCCCAGGTGAAAGATAACCATAAGTTTTTTTTAAATTATGTTTTTAACCTCAGGCGAAACAGTTAATCATGAATGGCAACACTTACACCGTGCCTGAAACTATAGCAAACCTGCAAGCTGACAAGTTCAGTTCAAACATCTTTCCCCCTTCACCTCCTACCACATCAAAAGAAATACCTGCAACCATCCCCATGCCAGTTATTATGATGTAACAGGTCCTTACTGCACTCACTAAAGCAAAAAAAAAAACATCCTCCATAGGTTAGGACAACATTCCGGGATGCTTCTTAAATAGCTTAAAACAGCATCTATCAAGGATGCTAGAAATCCTCTTTAATCATAGCCTCCAGACAGCCTTTATCTCAGAGGAATGTTGGACTGCAACAGTTGTCCCTCTGCACAAGAAGGCCCCATCAACTAACCCAGTGAACTACAGGCCCGTAAGCTTGATCAGTCTTCTCTGCAAGGCCATGGATAGAATTATCCTGGACCTGATCAATAACACAACAGGAACTCTTCAAACACTGGACCAGACCCAATTTGGTTTTGTCAATGGAGGTCTTACCTCTCAATCTAGTGGACTTCTTCAAGAAAGTCACCAGGGCTGTGGATGAGGGTAAAATGGTTCACACGGCTTATATTGACCTCACCAAAGCTTTTGACACAGCCTCCCATTCAGGGATCATAAATAAACTTACTGAGTAAGGCATAAACCCCTGCATCATCAGATGGATAGCAAATTATCTCACTGACAGGACACATGTTGTCCAGATATGTGGATCCACGTCCGAGAAGAAACCTGTTACTAGTGGTGTCCCACAGGGCTCAGTGTTGGAACCTCTCCTGTTCAGTATATACTTCTCAGAAGTGAAGGCCAATGTTGGGGGCCTCCAGTTTTTTGATCACTGTAAGCTGGGAGAAATCATTGAATCTCCAAATGATGTTGACATCTCACAAACAGGCCTAAAAATTATAAACAACTGGTGCCAAAAGTGTGGTCTGAGATTAAATAGTAAAAGATGCGTAATCATACCCTTCAGTAAATCAGATAGATCTTCAAATTATAATATTGGTATTACACTCCTAAAAGTAGACCTAGTGGTGAGGAACCTAGGGACACAGATAGATAGTAACCTGATCAGGCCCATGAGTACAATGCTCATTTCTGCATGTATCTAAATAAGCACTTATACCAACAGGAGTGGCTCAGAGGTTTCTTACTAAAAAAATATGAAGTGTAAGACACATGTCTTATGCAGACTGACTAAAGGCCCTATCACTTTACTCCATCTCACATTGTTTATTGAGAGGTGACTTACTCCTGCCCTACCAGAAATTGTCTGAGCCAGCCTTGATGAAAATTTGCAAGAAAAACTATACAAGGGTTACAAGTTCCATGGATATGAACCTTATTTGTGACTCTACCAGAACTTGCTGGAGAGACAAGTTCATATCCCAAAGGCTACTTCATCTATGGAATAAACTTCCCTTATTCATAAAGCAAAGCCTGGGTCTCTCTCTCTCTCTCTCTCTCTCTCTCTCTCTTCAAAAAGAATTAGGATAAATGGATAAGGAACCATAAATTCAGAACCACAGTAATGCCCATGCCCCTTATGGACAGAGGCAGTCTGTAAAATGACTCAGGGTTCCAGCATCCAAAGACCCACTACTATGATAGTAACCCATCACATATCTGGGGAACTAAGATATAATATTGTCATATCCTGGGTATTATTGGCTATGTTTGTAAAGGCTCTTGCACCATTAGCCTAGTAATCACCTATGAAATTATGCAGGAGATGCAGTCCCATTAAAGTTACATGATATGCTAACAGGAACTTCCTAACTCTCCCACAAAAAATTCTTCTAGGAAAAACAATCCCTGGGATTCATGAAGCTCAGTGCAAGGATGTTGTTAGCCTTGCACTGACCGTGCGGTGTAGAGATGGTGCAGCAGCACCACATGCATATTAATGAAGGCACACTGCCGTAATGTCCACGTGCAAAGGAACCATGCACGAGTGCAGGGGGCGTGTCCAAGCACTGCACGGAGGCATGAACATGCCGGCTACATACGTGAAACCTAAAATGCGGACTAGTACAGCCTGCCTCTAATAGTAATCATTCCTGTCAATGTCCATGGATACTGAAATGTATGCAAGGCATACAAGACAGTTTTGTGAATACCAAAATAAAAAGTAAACACAAAGGCACGTAGCTGAATATTGAGTCCCCGTCCCTCTAACAAATGACATTTAAAACCCCATGCCCATATTCCATTGTAGTGTCGATAGTTATACCAAGTGGAAGCAAAATGCATCGTGTTAGCATGCCACCAATTGCTAATCCTAACCCAATGGTTAGGGTTACCACCTGTCCCACATTGTGAAGGACAGTCCCCCTCTAGGCAGTTGTGTCCATACCAAAACCATTATAAATGTCAAATGTTCTGCGATTGTAGGACATAATTATGTCCCATATTTTATGTAATAGTCTCATACAATACTTATTTCTATATGTAAAATATCTAAATGTTACAAGAAACAGAATAAGCAAGTAAACGAAATAGAATAAGCAACTAAACTGCTACAACAATAAGCTTATATTTAGGCATAAAACTAAAGTACTATCCTTTGTACTGACTGTGGGGATGTGTCAGCCTGTATAATCTGATGTGTGTCCCAAAAATGTCCCATCCTGGTCATATGAAAAGGTGGCAACCCTACCAATGATCAGAGCATTCGCCCAATATCTGTCCATTCATGGTCCAAGTCGTCCTTGTCAGGACGGCCAAAAGATGAATGGGTATTACCCGGGTCCAACTACCATGTCATGAAAGATAAGTTTTTGCATGTACTTATGTGCGTGAAGTACAGCATGTGGAAGATCAGAAATGCTAGGGTAGTCCTCACAACCATATTGGTACCAGAGATATGTAGTGTACACAATGTGCTCTGTTGACTGTGCCATGGGCCATCAAACAGAGAAGGGATGGATGGTGTCTGTGGAATATGGGGGTGGGGGGTGACGGGTAATGTAATAATTCACCAAGGGGAGACTGGGCTGGATGCACAATAGGTGAACTGGAGGTGTACAAGGGAGCAGTGGGTGAATCAGAAAGATAACCAAAGAACAAATATTCACATCCGCAATACAACCTGACAGGCCATACTGTAGAACACAATCCCACAAACATATGAACATTAAAATGTGCGATACATATGTACAGAAATGTTACCGGCACATACCCACATAATGGTCTGGCCTGAACTGAGCCATCCAACCCCAACACACCTGGATACATAATTGAATACTCATCATCCCCTCCACAGCACACCACCTCCCCTTCCTGAACTTCCACCAAAACCACCCATACTCGGTCTGCTAGCTAGGCGCAGCCATATCTGCACATAGTGACCCCTACTCAAATATAGTAGGCAGTCTCACCCTAGGCAGTCTCAGGATTGCAAACTATGTATCCCTTGCATGTATAACCCTGCCTTATTTTCATAAAGCCAAAGGAATCGAGGTCATCGGTCCCCCCAATTTTTGGATATCCCTCATGGGATAAGTATCTGTTCTAAACATTAGACTTGGTGTCAAGACACATGTCCAGTCCTGTAGATATCTGGACACAGGTTGTATGAGCAGTAGTTGTCCACAAGACTACTCAGCCTCCAGCCGGTCCTGCAGAACCTACGACCTGGGATTAAACACCTGACTGTGATGCATGTCTCCCAACGTGCATTATTGGGAATATATACCTTACACATTCGCATAGTGGCAGTCGGATATAGGGTGATTAAGGTGCTTTAAAGCAGATGTAAGTAGGGTTACCACCTGTCCCACTTTGTGAGAGACAGTCCCTTTTTGAGCAGTTGTGTCCTGACCAAAAATAATACAATGGCAAATGTCCTGTGATTATAGGAAATACTTATGTCCCATATTTTATGTAACAGTTGCATAAAACAGTTATTTCTGTATGTAAAATACTTAAATGTTTCATGAAACAGAATAAGCAACTAAACTGCTACAAGAAGAAGCTTTCATTTAGGCAAATAAGTAAAGATCTAACCTTTGTACTGACTGTGGGTATGTGTTAGCCTGTAAAATCGGATGTGTGTTCCAAAAATGTCCCACTTTGGCCATTTGAAAAGGTGGCAACCCTAGACGTAAGTGGGTATGCAAGCATGTATGCATGATGGTAAGTGGTGGTGATTCAATGGTATGGGAAATGTAAATAAGTTTGTAGGTCTATATGCATGTGTATGTACAGACCGATATATATATATATATATATATATATATATATATATATATATATATATATATATATATATATATATATATATATATATATATATATATATATATATATATATATATGTAGATATGAAGAATGAACATGGTCACAATATAGCAGTCATAACAAATGTGAAGGGAAACAGCAGCAAAACCCCCCATAATATTTAGTGCTGTTATATATCAGGATAGCCAGAGGTGAGCACACCTCTGCATCCCCAACCATAGGTAGGACGCTAAAAGTGGAGCTAACTATGTCCCCGTGCTAAGTTTGACTTTCAACTAGGTACAATGCAGTTCCAGTCCCCAGTCGGACAAGCCTAAACCTGGATGACTACATGAACACCCTGACAATCAAATACACGTATGTGCCAGGACTATAGGATTTGGAGGTCTGAATATACTTTGAGTGAGTCAACATGTGGCAGGGGTCCAGAGCAGTAGGGAACGGCGCATGTGTAGTAGTGTGGTTTTCCCAACAGGAAAATAGATGCCTGCTGTGTTAGTGAAGTGTTAAGTCATGTATTCGGATAACTATGAACCATGGATATACATATAAATGAAGCAGAACACCAATAGTGTAGTGGTTAGAGCATCCGACTATCAAGCAGACGTTGCCAGTTCGTCTGCAGCACACACCATTTATGAAGCATAATCCGTATATGAGCATATCTTGCTAATTTTATGCTGTATAATGATATAATATCAATTAAATGTGAACTGGGGTGATGTATCACATTAAGAATGTAGACGGATTTTGCGTGATTTGAATCAGCAGTCAAACAGAAAACTGTAGCTGAAAAGTGTTGTACTCACTCTTTGTCCAATGGCCCTTGTTC
>NC_056741.1:1470326349-1470406349 GCF_019279795.1 Protopterus annectens | reverse complement strand
TGGTCTACCTACACCAAATAAATGCTGAAAAAGTGCCCCTACTAAAGTGGCGCCCTAGGTGGCCGTCTAGTTGGCCTATGCCTAAGGCATGTAGTCTGATGTGATAGGCATCACAAGGTGGGAGCAGATTCATAGAATCATAGGTTAGAACTAAGCTAATTGCCCTTGTGAGCCATTTTAAGCCTAGCTAATTATCCCTTGTGAGACTCAATCCCTGCACCTTGTGTTTCTAAGGCAAACACATTAACCATTAGGAACACACAAATAATATGATTGATTCACCGGACAGGCCGCTGAATCCATACAGTCAAATGCCATGCCATCGCCTAATGGGCAGCCATTCCCAATACTGTAGTCACATAGTCTGATGTAATAGGCATCACAAGGTGCGAGCAGATTGTATGAGGAACACACAATTAAAATGATTAATTCACTGGACAGGCCACTGATTCCGTACAGCCAAACGCAATGCCGTCGCCTAATGGGCAGCCATTCAAGATACTGTAGTCATGTAGTCCGATGTAATAGGCATCACAAGGTAATATTGTGGTCCTCGCTCCCACCCTGGGGTGTGAGTGACAGATGCAAGCACTAATGTCAGTGCATTTGCAAGTGCGGGAACAAGTGGGTGTAAGCGTGTTTGGCTAACAGTATGCGAGTATTGCACTGGTAAAGCAATGTAGAGGCTGTAACCAGAGGTCAGCAGTGCTTAACACTGTGCAAACCCATGCACACCCGCTCCCAACTGCTTTAATGTGCCTTACTCCCTCCGTATCCAATGGGCTTGTTCTGCCCTGCAACCAAATAAATGTCCTTTGCAAGGGTTGGAACCAAGACCCTGTGCACCCAGCTAATGTGTATTACCAATACGCCATGGCAGATATACAGACAATGGACAGTACCACAAACATATCAAACAGCGCAGTCATTCAACAGTATAGGAATATATCCCATCATGTAGATGTATATGTGAGTGTTTATGTCCAGCATATAGGTACATACATATATAGAGATGGTTCTACCTCAGTTAGTCAACACGCCGGAACATCGACATGGAAATCGCGAGCCCCAGAAGATCGAAAGTTCCGAAGACCGACGTGACGGGCCCCAGAAGAAGATCGACAGTTCAGAAGACCGACTCGACGGATGAAAGCACCGACGCCAAGGATGCCGACATGGGAAAAGGCTGTGTAAGTATGCGGTAGTGACGGACGTTAGGGTGCGAGTAAGGTAAGTGTGGATATTGACGGTCTGTGGGGATAGGGGTGGGTTAAGTGAGTTAGGGTTTAGGAGCTGGTCAGGTAAGTGTGCGGTAGTGATTGTGTTTGGGTTAGGGGCGGATTAAGTGAGTTAGGGTTAGGGAGCAGGTCAGGTAAGTGTACGGTAGTGATTGTGTTTGGGTTAGGGGCGGGTTAAGTGAGTTAGGGTTAGGGAGCAGGTCAGGTAAGTGTGCGGTAGTGATGGACCTTAGGGTCAGGGTTTGGGTTAGGGTTGTAGGTAGTTGTGTATGTGAGGTTTAGTGTGGATTTGTAGGGATTTTGGTGTGCTTGTGTTGTGTATGGGGTTTTTGGACAGGGAATGTGTTTTGTTTGTTGATTGTTGTGATTGTGGTGTGTGCAGTGTATGAGGTTTCGTGTTTGTGTACCGTCGGTTATTTCGTTGTCGGGCATGTGGGGTTTCGTGTTTTTGTACTGTAGGTTATGTGGTTTCGGTGATTGTGTTGTCGGTGTTTTGGGGTTTCGTTTATGTCAGGTAGAACCATAGAGATATATCAGGAACATATAATGTGGCAACAAAGCATTACAAACGAATGAAATGGGAAACACCAGCGATGCCTGTATTATGTAGTGGTGTTGCTCTATGTGACCTCAAGACTCCCTCAGACAGACATGTGTCAGTCATACATGCAAATAGTTGTACGTTAGCCGTATACATCACTCTGTGCATGTAATGCAAATTGATGCAATAGTACCTGTCTAATCATTATGTGTGAACAGCACTCTTGCAAGGTGATGTGTGCAACATCATCATCATGATAAAGGTAAATGGGGTAAACATAGAGGGACCGGTAGTGTTGTGTGTACAATGGGGTCGTCCTCATCACTTGTACCTGGACCATGTAGGAGTGATGTGCATACCAGGATTGTGCACCTGAGGGAGAGGGGTGAGGATAACAGGATATGTTGTGATGGATATTACAAGGGTTTCATGTGACCAGTGGGCACGTGTGTGTAATCGACAGCTATGTATAGGGCAGATGCTGTCCTAGGAGCCGATTGGCCTTATGTTTCCATAGGTGAGGGTCAGATGTTGGGTAAGGAATGTAGGTATGGCCGTGGAGGATAGGTAGGATCACAGAAAAGACAGCATACTGGGTTGGTATATGACACATGTGGAGGGATACACCCCAGACGGGGATAGGTGTTCGGCATTCACAAGCCCATGGGAACAGTGGGACAGAGGTCCCCAGCCATGGGCAACTGCCACTACACCCACACAGCTGCAAAGGAGGCAGTGCTGGGGGCTGTCCAGGAGGGGCAGTATCACCCTGTAAATGTGACACTCCGCCCTTGAGCTGGCATATCTGGCTTCGGAACCCCTTAGTGAGCCACCAACGCAACATGTCTGGGACCGCACGACAGCAGACATGTACCTGTCTGGTCCCGCTCCCAGGGGGACATGCTCCATCCTCAGTGGTGGTACAACCAGATGGTGGTGCAGAGCCAACAGAAGATGATGTCTATGGCTGGGCCCCAGATGTGCTAGTGCCCAGTGCCATGGTCAGCTGAAGTGGGACAGTAGGTTCTACCGGGACCTCCCAACCCATTCAGCCTATGGTGTTGTGGTTTAAAACCACATATAGCTTAGTGATAGACAACAGCATACAGAATTACCTATGACAGTATGCATACATATCACCAGCAACCCAACACAACAGATGGCATACATTTGCAGAGGGAGCACAACACATGCATATATACTGCATGCCATCAGTACAATGTGTAGTAGACATGTGACCACAGCTATGAACAGTTGCCCATTATTGGCTTGTCACTGGGAACCCCAGACAGTGTCTGTCATACCACTGTCTCATGTGACACATGTCCAGTCAGGGATGCGATGGCATTAACACATCCCTAGCATCATGTATTGTCTGCAATCCTCATACCATGCTTCAGCTGTGCACAGATGTGTGTTCAGTGTGTAACACAGGAAACAAATGGTTTCACACACTGACCAGTACACAGATGGCCCTACAGATGGGGGTCCCTCATGAACAGAGTATTGTCATGTCTGTATTATAACATGCAGAATTGCCATTACCACACACATGTTAAACAGGCAGTAGTCTCAATGCAGCATAGCTACACTTACATGCTGTAGTCATGTGTGGCACATCACCCTCCTGTCTTTAGGCTATTTCCCACTGTGGAAAATGATTGAGGTACATCCAGATATCATCTGTGATGCCATGTCAGAACACCACATCCAGGTACCACTCACAGCGACTGTCATGGCCAAATAACAATATGTTTTCCCTAGATAGTGTACTGTGTTTATCATGTGGATGGCTATGGGAACACCATCACAGCTGTACCACATGCAATCAGCTAGAGGAGGGCAGCAATAGGTGCAGAGGCCATCACCTGACCATGTCCGTCACTTACAATACACATGCTGCTGTTGCACAGGTGTACTCCTTCACCTCCACCAGAGAGTGTGTAGGTGGGACAGGCAAAGTACACCAAGGGAAGGGCTTGGAGACTTAACCATAAGCATCATTTGCCACATGCTGAACAGTACAGGGGTCAAACCCCTGACTGACTACTCATTACTATTACATGTGCATGACGTTACTACATGTGCCAAAAATGTGACATGTTGCTGTGCTGTAAGAACATATGTGTGTAGGTGAATGACATCTGCAACAGAGATATAGTAGACATACATTAGGTGTGGCACACATGGCTGTCCACATGAATGGATGCCATTGTCACCACAACCACACTCTCTAATGGACATGCATTGACACCTTTGCCAGGGCCACAAATACACAACGTAACTACTTAGTTTGCCACACTGCAGTAATGCACAGGACCACATGCACCACAGGGGATATCTGGAGTATCTATGGGCTAGGGCATATGAAAGTGCTTGACATCTGTTGGTATGCCAATGAGGGTTATACTGGGAGTGACTGTGGTTGGGAGCAGTACAACCCACATGCAGACACAGGGTGCCAGTACTGGTATGTAGGTATGCATTACTTCATGGGTGTGTAGTGGTTGACTGTGCAAGATGGCTGTACAAGGCTGTGTGAGGGGTAATCCTCTGCATCGTGTCACCTGACAATGGTGTGCAATGCAGGGGTGTAGTGTCTGCAATGTCCCACACAGATGGGTACTGCATTATCTGGCCTGACATCCTGGTTACCAATGTGTATGGCCATAGCTTTGTAATGCATGCCATGTCTGTGTTTGATAGTCCTTCACATGGACATTGCCTGCGATGTGCATGTCCCACAATACTGTAAAGTGACATGTACAGGTGTACCTGGTTTGCCAGACACATGCTGTGTACACAGCCTGTTATACTCCAATATGCCAATATTGGCCTGGTGTGGCAAAACCTGCTTATAGTGAGCAAGTCAACCCTGCACCTGCATGGATAGTATGATACAGGTATTCCATGGTGTCAGTGGCATGGGTCCATACAGGGCACATGCGTACAGCATTGTCTGGCCTCTGTGGATCACATTTGATGGCACCACATATGTTGCAGGCATTCAGTGTGGAACATAGTGAAGGCAAAATGTCCACATATATGTGCCTATTGTCCTGCTGTACAGGGTACCATGTCCTCTGCAGGCCACCGCATTCACACCATGCCTACTATCTGTCATCAATGTGCATAGTACTAGCAACATAGTGGGATATCCTAGGCAAGTTTGTGCATGGCACATGGGTGTGGGACATATACCGGGTACTAGTAGGGCTGCATACTTTGTTCACCAGGCCTTTTACCAGATGTATGGGTATGGCTTGCCCAATACAGTCCCTTGGATGACTGACAGCTGTACTCCTTGTGAGGTGGCCAATGTGTCATAAAACAGAAACCATATAGGAAAACTACAAAATCCGCTCCCAAACATGTCCAATGATAAGACAATCACGGCCACTTCTACACAGGCTCTGACAGACAAACACACGCTTGTCATGTCCTGTATACAAACCGCTACCATATCACACTGCAGCAATACACATTTAGTGCATGCGCTACGGCAAATACTGGGTTGCACCATGCCTACATGTGTATACCTAGGTGGGTGCCAACAGCAGGAATGACAAAAGTGGTCATGCGATTTGTATAGAGAGTACATACTCTACAAGGCACTGTACTTGTCTCACACAGGCAGACACACACACACACACACACACACACACACACACTTGGCATGTCTGGGAAAAGAACACCAACCTAACTACATTATAAAACAACAGCATTACGCAGTTACAGAATGCGCTACTGTGATTACTGGGACACAGCACTCCCAGACGTTTATTTGTAGATGGGTGACATCATCAGTCTTGCCAAAGGTGGGTATAAGAAATGTAAGGAGTGTGAGCAGTCTAAAAGCATTACTTAGTCCTCAGGCTGATGGGGACACACACACACACACACACACACACACACACACACATGGCAAGTCTGGGATTAGAACACCAACCAAACTACTTTATTACACTACAGCATTACGCAGTTACAGAACGCGCTACCGAAATTATGGGGACACAACACTCCCAGAAGTGTATTTGTAGATGGGTGACATCATCAGCCTTGCCAAAGGTAGATATAAGAATTATATGGAGTGTGAGCAGTCTTAAAGCATTACTCAGTTCTCAGGCAGACTGTGACAAACACACATAGATGGCAAGTCTGGGATTAGAACACTGACCTAACTACATTATTACACTACAGCATTACGCAGTTACAGAACATGCTACTGAGATTACTGGGACACAGCGCTCCCAGAGGTGTTTTTGTAGATGGGTGACATCATCAGCCTTGCCAAATGTGGATATAAGAAATGTAAGGAGTGTGAGCAGTCTAAAAGCATTACTCACTCCTCAGGCAGAAGGGGACACACATGCACATGGCAAGTCTGGGATTAGAACACCAGACTAACTATTTCATTACACTACAGCATTAGGCAGTTACAGAATGCACTACCAAGATTACTGGGACGCAACACTCTCAGAGGTGTATTTGTAGATGGGTGACATCATCAGCCTTGCCAAAGGTGGGTATAAGAATTGTATGGAGTGTGAGCAGTCTAAAAGCATTACTCAGTCCTCAGGCAGACGGTGACAAACACGCATACACACAACAAGTGTGGGATTAGAACACTGACCTAACTATATTATTACACTACAACATTACGCAGGTACAAAATGCACTACCAAGATTACAGGGTCACAGTACTCCCAGAGGTGCATTTGTAGATGGGTGACATCATCAGCCTTGCCAGATGTGCGTATAAGAAATGTAAGGAGTGTGAGCAGTCTAAAAGCATTACTCAGTCTGCAGGGAGACAGGAACACACACACATGACAAGTCTGGGATTAGAACACTGACCTAACTACTTTACTACACTACAGCATTACACAGTTACAGAATGTGCTACCGAAATTACTGGGACACAGCACTCCCAGAGGTGTATTTGTAGATGAGTGAAATCATCAGCCTTGCCAAAGGTGGGTATAAGAAATTTAAGGAGTGTGAGCAGTCTAAAAGCATTACTCAGTCCTCAGGCAGATGGAGACACACACACAAACATGGCAAGTCTGGGATTTGAACAGCGAAGTAACAACTTTATTACACTACAGCATTATGCAGTTACAGAACGTGCGACCGAGATTACTGGGAAACAGCGTTTCCAGAGGTGCATTTGTAGATGGTGACATCATCAGCCATGCCAAAGGTGGGTAAACGAATTGTATGGAGTGTGAGCAGTCTAAAAGCAATTTACAGTCCTCAGGCAAATGGGGACAGACATACACACACACACGCCAGTGGTGGGAACGGAACACCTGCCTATTTACAGATCACTATTATAATACTACATACGTATGAGTTGCACCACATAGACTACACATTTCAAGGCTGTCATTATGACCTTCTAGGAATGCGGACATCAACAGGGATGCTGGCAGTTAAGATGTACATACCTGTGAACCTGTGTGTTTAAAGTAGGAATCCATCCTGACCTGGAGTATGCCCGTCTGTGGAATGGATGACTACTACCAGTATACAGGGTTACAATGGCCATGCCCATACATAGAGGCACATAATTGACACAAGGTGTCACTGGGCATGCTCACACACTTAGTAGCACAGGGCTGACTGGGATGCACTCTGATTCTCAACACGGAAGGCCACAGTGGCCATGCTATTACAGGTAGACGTAAAGAACACATTGTAATGGGCTCTGGTGTTAGTAGTTGTCATTGTTAGCAGGAACACTGCTCTACATATATTTGACACGGTCTTATACACAATGTCTGCTGCTGTCCATCACCTTAGATGTACCATCCTATACCAAGCACAATATCACCACTCACAGTGATGTCTTGCTAGGAGTGGAAGCTGCTTGACCAACACAATAAGCCTTGCTAGAGGTGGCAACTGCTTGAACAACACAATGAGCCAATGTCCTGCTGTAAGTACGAGGTTGTCCAGTGTTTGTCATCCTGGGATGACATGACTGACATATATCACATACATCCATGATTTAAGAGAGTGGGGATAATACCCAAGTCGCATCCGCCCATACAGTGCCATTCAAAGGCAAATGTTCTAAACACAGGATAACACCCTGACACCTACAGGACAACTGCATTGTTTTCTTATGCTAACCAGTGCTAGATGTGTAGTGTCCATAATCACAGCTGCTCAGTGTAGATCCAACAATGGGGAGTACTGACATCTGTGCAGTGAGGAACACCTGGCTGATGGCTCTGTAGTGCACAATAGCACTAACACCATATACCTCAGAACCAGACATGTGGGCCATAACACAGGTGGTGGTGTCCCCACATACATAGAGGCCACTCACATGTACTGACTGGTACCCCTACGAAAGGCATCACAGATGAGTCATGTGCAGGACACAGTGTCACATGCTGCATTCTAGGATGTAAACCTTAGACACCACCATGCCCTCGGACCACCAAGATGCATCCATACATGTTGTAAGACATATAAGAGTACACCACTATGTGACCCTTGACCAGTGGACTGTATCAAGCTCTACATCAACTGTAGAGAGTACCCATGTACTGACACAGTTGCATCATGTGTTATACAATGCAATGATACCACTGTCTGTAACCAGGTCAGCTGTACACATACCAAGGGCCCTCAGTACTTTACAGCATTAGCAGATGACTGTTGCTGTACACCAGTACACACCCTCATGTATGGATATGACATACATGTACCTGCCCTGGGTATGTACATGCCACACACACACACACACACACACACACACACACACACACACACACACACACACACAACATACATGTAAATCGCATAGCTGTTGTTCTCCTTTGTGCAAACATGTGGCTACAGCCATTACACACATGCACATGGAATGTAGGTCCATGGCTGCTGAATACTAACAGTACATAAGGTGTGATATCAGTGTTGACAGAGGTAACATTCCCTCTGTACCGGTCACCCATTACACCTATCATATCATACAACAGTCCATGTGTCATGCATGTCATTACACATGTCCACCAATTGCAATGCCTACAAACATGCCCAAATGACAGGATTGTAGGACCTACACACATGGACATGTAGTGTTGTGCATTCAGATAATGTCTGTGTGCAGTTGCTGATGTAAGCAGGTGACGTGTATCCTAGTACGTCATGCAGTTGCAATGCAGCCTCAACATTGCCAACTGTATATGGTGATATGCTGAATGTACTGAAATATGTACCTCAGGTATGGACAGATGTGTGGAAATAAGTAAGTGGTGGGGCATCTTTGCAGATGGATGTTTGCTGAGGACAGCTCACAGGTGTGTCACAAGTGGTCCTACAATAACCTGTGTAACCAGTAAGCAATGGTTTCGTTAATTGAAGGACATAACACACAACTTAGACAGCAGTCAGGGTGACAGCAAAGTTAAATCACTTGACACCTGTTAATAGTTAAGACGTCCCATGTGCATATATCAGCACTGTTGCCAAAGGAAGCTTCAGTATAGTTTGTACTGTGTGAAATACTGCTGTAAGTCTGTCATACATATCATGAGCTAGGCAGGTCTTTGATTCACAGTACTGGTATGTGTGGTTGCGTGTGTGTCCATGTATGTCTCAATTTTTACTCACTCTCCTGTACACTAGTGTACACATCTGTACATACTACAATGTAGAATGCAGGACATAGGCAGTGGAGTGTATCTCACACATGTGAGGTATCTGTATATGCATGACATAGGTGTATTCAATACTGAATGCCACAGTGTGTGTATGTGTGTGTGTGTGTGTGGATGTATGGCTGTCTGGTCCCTGGAGTGAGGATGTATGTTACCATACCGAACTGATAAGACCCCTCCCCCCATCCAGGTGATGCATTCTACTATCCGTGTTGATGTTCCCGATCTTATATCATACTGACTACCTGTGCATGTGTATTCTCTGTGGCGCATCATGTAGGTGCACAGTCCTGTAATGATGATTTGCACATAGGCAGGGGTCCTCGCCTCACCAGTAGCAACTGTGTGCGAGTGTGTGTTATGTGTCGGTGAATCCGTGAGTGTGTGGGTGTGTTACTGTGTCAATGAATACATGTGTGTCAATACCTGAGTGTGTGGGTACAGTTGTGTGTTGGCATCCTGTCATGGGAATGTGTATTACTGCTTCCCAATGAGGCATCACACTTCCAACTGGCCTCTACCCTTGTACTCAGCTAGACCGCTCTCTTACCTCACCACTCCATGTAACTGTACTTGTGATGTCACCCTTTATGGATGTCATGTCTGTAGCCACAGTAGCTTAACACACAGCTATCATGTTCTTGGATCAGTAAACATGTTTGGAACGTGGGACATTCTCACTGTTATGTGGCAGCTACATGGTGCATGCTGGTATATTCATACATACCTGTGAGTAGTCCACATTGACATATGGGACACTAACAGCAAACACTGACATCCACCGACACGTGCAATTAGACCTGATGGAGGACAGCAGAACATCATGACCAACATGCAGTTACTGTTGTTACACAAGACACATACTGTTAGTACGAAATGCATTGTACATCTGTAGTACATGGTATGTCTGCTGCCTGTCAACAGTACTCAACAATTGTAAACTACGCTTATCTTCCTAGTCTGTTCACCCTGTGCATCAGACCATATAAGCATGTCCCTGCTCCGATAGTGTGGATGTCAGGGATGCAGCACAGGCATCATTATATGCACAGGGTGATAATATTTGCAGAGGCCTAGGCTGCACCATTGGATGACATCATGTGTGTGGGTTAGGGCCTTTGATCTAATTGGGCATGTGTGTGTGTTGCGGTGCCCTACATATGTTTCCAGTGTGTGCGTGTATGTATGCACACAGTTCTGGCATGTGTCTGGCCTACACATGGGTATTATTGACAGCTGCAGACTGTACAGGCCAGGTTTTGCAGTTCACAGTGTCCGGCCAGGGGTTGCATGGGCACTACCAGGCAGAGGCACAGATTGGGTACTGTCTGATATCACTTGTTCACTGGAACCGTGTCCCTGTTGGGACCATCCTGGGCCATGTGCACATGGCCTGCTGTGTTGTGGTGTGGACAGCACAGCCCCAGATGCACTGCTGCTGCTACCGCTACTATGGGAGCGGACATGTGAGGTAGCTCGTTCACGTAGACCTGAAACAGGTAATGTAGCAGCCCTACGTCCATGTGCCCAAAGCCTAACTCCTACCAGATGTTCCAGCACAGACAGCTCATGCTTGCAGATTGTCCTGCCACGTTCAAGGACTCCAACCATGTCACCCAACCATCTATCCAAAGCTTCAGCAATAAATGCAGTATGATTTGTTAAAAAGTGTGCTTTTATAGGTTTACATAAAGGAGTGCATAGCACCAAGATATCCATCGCTCCTTTATGGACAAGTTGAGTCTTTCTGGCAGTTGGTTAATTGTTTAATTGTAGTTTTCTAATGCTTTAAAAACCCTGTTAATTGAATTGTATGGTATCTGTAGGAGGTAGGACACTGATCCTACCAAAAGCGCTCAGTTTACTGTGTTAGTGTATTGTTTTTCATTATTAAACTGTGTTTATTGGAAAGTTATCAGTCCTACGACTCTGCTTACAGTATTGCTTGCCATTTTTGGTTTTACTAGTTTGTGGTTTCGCATTTTAGTTTTGTCAGTTTTCCACATCTACAATATAACCATTACACACAGGCCATAGTTGGACGATGTGTAGCCATTGTATGACAGGGTGTACACACAAGCACATCACATCTACTGTGTGTGTTGCTTCATGTCTCTGGCTATCCTCCATGACCATATGTGTACATGTGTTGGCCAAATTATTGTGACGGGCATCTATTTCACTTGTCTGTGTTGTCCCATATGGCATGTACCCATAGATACCATATGCTCCACTGATGACACGGTTATGCAGACAAAGGGTGGTATGTGGGATATGTTTGCAGGTTAGTTAGGCAGTGTTGCAGCTAGGCCACTAGATGTCATGGACATGTCAAGATAGCACATCACATTGTGTGACATTCATAGCAGGGCTATGATCCATACCAGTGAATTCTGTGGGCTGGCCATACTCCAGCCCACTGTGTAGTATTGTTTGTATTCCCCACATGTGTAGTTCTGATCTGTAGTACATGTCCCTACAGTAAACAGCATATCCACCATTGTATGCACAGCTGTCCACACATCTGGCAATGACTGTTTGTGAGGATTCATGTCGGTGAGGTGATTCACATAGTTTGCAAGTATTGCTCATGGGTAGGCATTGTGATGCATTGCACGCCCGACCTGTATATTATGACAGGACCATACATTACGTGTACATGTTGTAAATAGCCACATGGCAGATAGATCTGTGCATTACGATGTCTGATAAATAATAACAGTCTCACCTGCAATGGGCTGCTGTCACAGCAGAATGCCAGAGGTACCTAAATAGGAGTAACACAGCAGTATGAGCATTATCCATGCCTGCACGATGGCTACAGGGTGCAATGTGCATGTTAACACAAATACCAGTACATTAGACTATACCATGGTGTATGCACATGTGTGCATACACAGAGTAGCATACTATAGTATGCGGCATGTGTGTATACATGCCTTGCATATGATGTTACATTAAATATTGTACAGTGACACATGCAACTATATGGAATATAGTTGTTATAGGTGCAGTACTGACTTACCAGGCAACTCTAGGCTCAGTGGTTGAGAGACACCCACCTCCACAATATCAGCTAAGGCTTGTGGATGTGGTTCTGCAGGTGTCCCCAGGTTGGCCAGTAGCTCCTCGGTACATGTGAGTGGGGGCTGGGTTGGTGGTCCACCACCTGTTGCACCTTGTTCCCTGGTGATTGCATTCACACGCTGTTTTGCCCATCGAATGAGGTCTGTACAATGTCTGCGCGCCTGCTGGTATGTGCGGTTGTGGCCACCCACATCATTAACCCTCCTGCAAAGTTCCATCCACAGGGCATCCCGCTGCTGTGCATCCTGTGGTACATGGCTGAACAGGATATCATGATTGTCAAGTAGGTATGGGATGAGGCCTCATCCTCCTAGTGGGTAAAAGGGAGTAGCCTTGCACGCTGCATACCTGGAAGACTTATTGATGGAGACAGGTCACAGTAACTCACAGAGACATACAGAGCTACAGCTGAACATACATGTGTATCGCATTTATTACATTTAAATAGTTGTATTTGCAAATCTACATGACATTGACGTGTTTGTGTCACACATGTGACACTCAATGGTGAGTGGTATTATCACCATATATGTGTGTGTCACCTGATTACATTGCTCATACTCCATGTGGATGCTGTCTTGATGTGGGCATGTCTGTTTCCCTGTACTGGTGTTCCTACCTATCAGCACATGACTGGATGTGTCTACATTAATGCAGTCGACCTTGATGCTGTGTATATGTCACATATAAAGACTTACACTGCCTTAACGGACATGACCTGTGACCCTGCAGACTTGCTCATATAAGGTTTTACATGTATGTGTTCTGCCATATACATCTACATGGCACTGTACAGCATTTCAGCATCCTGCCATGTATCACCTGTGTTGCACATGTGATACACATGGGACACTGGCTAGCCAGATGGTATTTGCAGGGATGGATATCAACTATAGCATATACAGTAAAATTCAACTATTAGGCTATATGCCATGGGCAATGTATGAATCTAGGATGAAAGGTTACCTGGCAGTAGCCAACAGGTTGGTCTCTGGGGCCAGGTGGAGCATTGCCACATTACTGATCGACAGGGTTAATGATACATTTACCATGCGGTCATCACGCCATGTCTGAGAGGGGAGCGATGAGCAGCTTTGATGGACAGGAATGCATAGTATGGCAGGACTATGTAAAGTGTATGGGACAAGGATCTGTCCAGCATGTGGAAGGTGGATGTCCATGAAGTATGTGTTTGAGATCAGGATGTGTACTCGTAGCATGCCCAACATCACTGGGCTGGACATGGATTTATTCAGGGTATGCATGATGCTACATAGTGGAGATGGGGAATGGGAAGGCTGATGTAGGCCATCTGCACATGGCCAATACCCCTTAAAGGATATATATGATCTGATATGGGTCACTTGAGTGTTGGGTATGGCTGGACAATGATCTCTATATTCATGGATGGTACCATGTCATTATTAGGATTGCCACATATGACTACCTGACAGGTGTGGTGACGTAGCCATCACAGGAAAGACAACTTCCCAGCTGCATCCCTCACACATAAGTGTCCAATATGTTGACCACTGCCTGGGTGGTAGTTCATGGGTACAGGGTTATTAACATAGGGGTGACAATGCAATATGTAGCTGTCAGATTGTGGCCATATGTCCCATACACCTCACCCACAAATCCCCTTCTGTATGTTGTCGCAACACTCTTGAGTTGGCCATTGCTCCTAGGTCATAGTCATTCGCATACTTCAATAGGCAGATGCCTTCTGTTTGTCTGTGAGGTATGGACTACAATGGGGGGGGGATACAATTAATTAACCCTATCTTACTTTAGCTGCCACTGGTGTGATGAGCATGTATTATTCAGACACCTTCTGTAGTGTTGGTTCTGCCAGCAGTCCCATTGCAAAACACTCCTGTGACATAGGAATGTACATCTAGTATACTGAGTGTAGGTGGAACATAGTATGGGTGATGATGTCCTATGACCTGGCAAGGTTATGATATGCAGTGTGAAATCAACCTTACTGTCATCTACATCTGTACTGCTGACATCAATTATTTGATCAAGGTTCATGGCCTTTCAGACCAGACTCAGTAGGGTAGTAGTGCAGTACTTCCCATTATCAGTGGTGTCTCCTCCTTTGTGGGTTGTGATACCTGTTGGTCTGCACCATTCAGTGTATACACAGCCTGACATGGGGCTATGTTTTACATGATGTGTACGTGGAGAGCATCGTGTTTTGCCATATGTGTATGATACAATCTGTGATGTGGACAGGTCCCATGCAGCCTGAGTGCAGCTTATACCTGCATAGTTGTGAGTACAGGGGCCCTGTGGTGTACATGGATATATGATTGTATACCTGTTGGGGGGGCAGTGTGTTTATGTTATCCAAGACCCTATCTGGATTGCTTATTCATGCTCAGCACATGATCAGAACTTGTAAGCACTGCGTAAGCTACTAATTACTATAGCACTCAATCTCCCTCATTACCTAGAGGTAAACAGGTTTTGTACATACTTTTATCACTTGCTTAGAGTAAAATAGCTCTTGTACTCACTTTCCTCACTTATCTAGGGGAAATTAGTTTTATATTCAGGCATGTCCAAGGGTCAGTGTTCTCTCCTGTCTATCTGATGAATCTGGACATCTTGAGGCAATGCAGACATTGCCTCATGTACAGAGACAACCCTCTCCACCTACAACCCAACACTCCAACCTGTGAGAGATGCACTTATCTAGCCAAACTGGAGGTAAAGCTCTCTCCAACCAAGCTTGACCCTGACAGTCACATGGAGAAGGTAAACATTCGCACCACACCACACTCATCACATAGTCTCACTGAATCTACTCCACCATTAACTGGGAAAGCTACTCATGTACCAACTCATTAGCTCAACGCTTTCTGGAATTCATAAACACCAATGCTCTGGATCAACATATCCACACACCTACCAGGGGCAACAATATCCTAGACCTAGGCATTACCAACATGAGTGACTGGTGTTCCACACCTGAAGTCAACTCCTTGTTGGTCCGATCCGACCAGGAGCTGAACACCGTTGATATCCACATCCCACCCCCACCCCCCATTAAGGGAACCACAGTATAATATGTCTATAAAGTCAACTTCATGCTTCTTAAGACAGATGTGGTGAACGTCTGACACTCATGCAGATGGACAATACTGTTAAAACTGCTGAATCCTATGCAAATGCACTCTATTAGCACTTACACGAGTGCATGGATTGTGCTATCCCAAACAGAACCAAGACGCTATACTCCTAATTAAGGAAACCAATCTGGTGGTCCCCTGCTTTAAACAAACTGTACTACAGGAGGAAGACACTGTTGCAAAAGAGAGTACAATCACATGCATGGAGGAGCTCCCTGGTCAGCCTCAGTAAGAAGGTGAGATCCCTTATAAGATCCACCAAAGCTAGCTACGGAAACAAAACCACCACTAATTCCAACAACAACCACAAAGCATTCTATAGCTATGTCAAATATCTTGATGTCAACACCCAGATCTGCTCTGAGTTACAGCACAAAGGCATGAACATTACAGAACCAACTGATATTGCCAACATCCTGGCAGATAAGTTCAGTGCTACGTTTCCCTCCTCCCTCTCAAAGCTGCACACTCTAAAGCCAATATCACACATCCACGGGACCGGACAACATTCCGTTTTACATGAACTTCAGAACGTACTGGCTCCCCACCTATGCACCATGTTCAATAATAGCCTCGCATCGGGCTTAGTGCCCCCTGAATGGTGCACAGCAATTATCCCACGCCACAATGGACCACAGGACCTATTGCCCTATAGGCCTGACTAGCCTGGTCTGCAAGGCTATGGAGCACATCATGGATCTCAGTCACAGAGACATTGGGTACCTCCAAACCTTTGACCCCTCCCAGTTTGGCTTTGTTAAGGGAAGACCATGAATTCTAAACCTGGTGGACTTCTTAGAGACAGTTACCAAGGCATTAGATGAGGGTAAGGACGTCCACACTGCCTACCTAGATCTCTCAAAGGCTTTCAACACCATTCCTCATTCTGGTATTATCAACATACCCATCCACCTGAACATTAACCCCTACGTCATGTGATGGTTTGCAAAGTGGCTCACGGACAGAACCCACACAGTGGGAGTTGCATACCCTAGGTCCAACTGTATACCAGTTACAAGTGGCGTCACCCAGGGCTCAGTCCTAGGACCTCTCATGTTTGGTATATAATTCTCTGACATACAGGCAAGCACAGGAGGGCTTTGGCTGAAAAGGTTTGCAGACTACTGCAAACTAGGAGAAATAATTGTTTCCCCAGCTGTTACAGACACCCTCAGGAAGGGTCGTACTGAGATGGATACCTGGTGTCAATATCTTGGTCTCAAGCTGAATGCCAAAAAGTGCATAGTCATCCCCTTTGGATATAACTAATTACCCATGGACTACCACATATGTGCTAGTCCCCTACATACAGAAAAGGTAATAAGGGATCTGGGAACCCAAGTAGATAGCAATCTCTCCTTCAATACCCATAATGCCAAGGTGGTTAGAATATCCTTCTATGTGCCCCCCCCCCTAATCTCTAATGGGTTCACATCCAGATCAAAGGAAGCCATTGTGCCTCTCTACTCATGACTTATTAGACCCATTAAAGGATACAACACCCCATTTGGGATATACCTTACAAGACAACTGCAACAGCTTGAAAGACCACAACAGTACCACACCAAGAGGATTACTGACCTCAAACAGATGACCTATGCAGCCCAACCTAAGAAACTCCAGCTGTACTTGGTTGCATACCACATACTCACAGGTGATCTCTGCTTGACATACAAGACCCATGTCCAACCCAGTACTGCTGGATATGCTTCACCTAAACAGAGGCCTCTGAGAGCCACATGCTCTAGGAATATACACCTAACCACAACGATGACTAGGACATGCTGGATGGACAGATTTCTTACCCGGACACTCCCCATGCTTTGGAACATGATTCCAATGTACATCAAGCAGGGCTCCTCACTAGCACTCTTCAAGGGAAACCTTGACGAGTGGATGGGAGACAGACATGTACCCCGGGGATCACTGCAGTGGCTCTGCTGGACAGAGGCACAGGGAACTAATGGCTCTGCCATTCAGAGACACAGGGAACTAACCTATGGGGGTGGCAAAAGCCAACACACTCTAGCTAGGCTTATAAATACCCTTGGTAAGAAGTAACTACCTTTGCACTTATTACATGTCATATGTGCATGGATGGTTAACTACCTCATCCATTTTACTTTGCTATCATGCTGATAAACTGTCAGGTGACTACATGTCATATGTATCCTGTTATTGTGTACTGTAAATGCCAATAGACATAACTAATGTTTGCCTAACATAACAGTAATGCTATGTAACTTGTAATATATATCTGCCTACAATACTGTACATTACACAGTTATTGGCACAATATCCCACAATGCAAATCATAATTGCACAGTGGGCTAACCTTCGACATGTTATTCTCAGTAATACACGCATACATATGACTACTGTTACAATATATCAACATATACTATCCCCTGTTATAGCACATACTTGTTGGACCAGCCCTGCCACTGACAGTGGCTGGTGAGGAATATTTGTGTTCAATGCCCTTATATAGCTTCCCTTGTGGTGTATGCGGTGTTTACCTTGTGACTTACAACAGTACACACATAAATAGAAGCGTTACTATGCTCAACAATACATCACTACAAGATAACTGTTTCCACTATATGGATTGCATGTAATTTAAATATTACAGAAGAGGTACTACATACACAGACATACTGAGTGTTCTACATGCCTTATTAGTAACCCGAGGTGTCGTTGACTGTTGATTCAATCCTTTTCAGTTTGTGTTTCAATCTTCTTTGTAATGTTCTGCTAGTATATATGGATGGTTTGAATGTGTGATAAGCCATCCTTTTCTAGTTAAATATCGATAGCATGTGGTATCCTGACCACCAATTGGTGTAACAAAGTAGTTAATCAAATGCACATCAGCTGTGCAGCTACTCCATTAGCCGATACCATGGCAACAGTGGTGTATAACTGAGTACTCCTTTTGGGCATTGTCCATTTGCCTTACTTTCGAGGAAGATGGCCTTGATGTGTTGTTTGTGATGTATTTCAACAGCTATATGGAGACAGACAGAGATATATTAGCTTTATGACTCCCGTGGATTGTGTGTAATGGCTAAATGATTTTGTTCTACATCTGACTACAGCTGTTATATTTCAGAACATTGCTACTTATGCAGGGTTTGTTTGTACCTGATACTTCTGCAGATGTTTAAGTCTGGGAAGGATGTTTGGGCAGCTCAAGGCTGTATGGCTATGCATGAACTGTTATGTGGTTTACAGTGTGCTCACCAGACATCCTTGATTTGGTGTACATGTGTATCATATTATGCTGTTAGTCAGTAATTGGTAACAAATCCTGGTGTACACACAACTCTCTGAAACGGGGTTAGTTCAAATAAACCCTGTAATATCAGCAGCTGTTCCATTGTATAACAGCAACTATTTCACATAGGGCCATGTTAGTGTGTTTCTGACAAGGTATGTTAAGGCTTCTGCAGATGTCGTACAGTGAGTGAATGATTTGTGATGTTATTACAGTTTGTATTGTAATTTATTTGGGTGTGGGGGTGATGTTGGTGGGTGTGCATAGCAGATGCAGGCGTGTAGGAACTGCTTTTATACATAATTGATATGTGTGTGAGGGTTCCTTCCCTATTTGAACACCTATCCTTTAGTGGACTAATACTATGTTAATTGCAGGCTGATTCATTAAGGCACTGTTAAGTGGTTGCTGTACAGCATGCAGGTGATGTTAGTCCCTGAATCCTTTCGGCAATACATCAGAATGTAATAAAGTGTTGCTACATGAAAGCTGCGTATTTCTGTCATAGGTATTTGCAGTTATTGTAGTTGTGTTGGTGACTGACCCTCTTTGGGTAGGGTTGCCACCTTTTCATATGGCCATAGTGGGAACTTTTCGGGACACACATTAGATATTACAGGCCGACACAAACACACGGTCAGTACAAGGGATAGAACTTTCCTTTCTTGCCTAAATATAAGCTTATTCTTGTAGCAGTTTAGTTGTTTATCCTGTTTCTTGTAACATGTAGGTATTTTAGATACAGAAAGAACTATTGTATGCAACTATTACATTACATATGGGACATAATTATGTCCTACAATCTCAGGACATTTGCCACGTTTAATATATTTGGTCAGGACACAACCACCCAAAGATGGACTGTCCCTCGCAAAGTGGGACAGGTGGTAACCCTATCATTGGCTCATGTCCATAGCACATATTTGTAATAGTGTATAGGCATATACTCTCCATATCCTTTGTTCATAAAGGTTGGTCGCGGCAGAATGTTTGATTGCTATGGCCTATGTTATACTCATATGAACACTTCAACCGCTGTATACAGGATACCTATGGAATCCCAAAACCACACAGTTCTGATGCCCACAGTACCGGGCCCAGACTCCCATACCCCACATTACCGACAGTGACAGTAACTCACGAAAGTAACACAAACGTGGAACACACACACACACACACACACACAGACACACTGCTACCCACCACATCCAAACAAACCATCCTATACTACGTATGAGCAGGTGGGCAAGCCCCCCTACACCCCCCATGTAGGTGTCTGCACCCCCCACACCCCCTACTTTAATATTCTACCACCTAGTTTGTGCAAATCGATGCACAAAGCTAACCCACACCCACACATTACAGTCCCCCAGAAACACACACCACACTCAGAACACACACTTGCACATGCTACAGCCCTCAGAAATACACTTACACACAGTAACCTACCTGAACTGCAACACCAGAAGCACTAACTGTCCCTTAACATCGTGATTTTAAACCTCGCACATCTGGTGTTTCAGTACTGTGTTCTTTCGGACCTTAAGCTTCTGTATTATGTGCGTTGGTATGTCAAGTAGTCAATATGTGGTAGGTATCCCATTTAAATGTACCTCCATGGTTATGTAGATGTTGTTAACCTATCTATATATCTACATATATATGTATATCCCCATATATCGACATATATTTCTCTCTCTCTCTCCCTCTCTCTTTCTATATATATATTTGATGATGTATATATATATATATATATATATATATATATATATATATATATATATATATATATATCTATATATATAAAACATACACATTTCATTGGGTACATGCCGGTTTGTCCTATTTCCACACATTCCTACCTTTTGTATTTTATCCTGTCAGTATACACAACTGCCATTGGTACATCTCAGGTAGCTTAGTGGTATGTTAGTGTGAATATTGTGTACATGGTTGCATGTTGTAATCCTGGCAGTGGTATTTTACCTCTCAGAGCAGGCACTGGTAGTGCAAGGGTGATTAACGCACATTTCAGTGGTTGTGTGTGCCACATGTTTATTATTCTGTGGAATACTACCTATATATGCAAGCTGTGTTTAAGGTATACTATGTCACATGTAAACATCTGAGAAGATTCCTGTCAGGGATACTCCCCATTATTTGGAACTACATCCCTGTTACATTATACAAAACCCCTCACTAACACTCCAGGGAATCCTTGCAGAGTGGGTGGGGAACAGTGGATACACCCCAGGGATCCCGCAATTGGCTCTGCTCCACAGAGGGACAGTTAGTTAATCGATGGGGTGGCGACAGCAGACACTTTTTGCCTATGCTTATGAGTGGCCTCGGGCAGTTAGGCATGTACCCACCTATGTATCTATGAACCTCTACATAAAGTATGGACACATGCTGATAGCTTAATTTACTGTTCAGGTATTGACTTACCTTGTGCCAATGGCAGTTGTGTGTACAATACTTGATGGCTACCTATGTAGGATGCACACAGTAGACCATCTATACATGACAATTTACAGGTGGTCATGTGTGTTTGCCATCCATGTTTGCTGTGTGTGCAGGTGGAGAAGTGTGTCAGTCCATGAGTGCCTACACTGTCAGTGTGTGTACTATACGTTCCCTCTTTGCCAAGGCATGGACATACTGGGCATGCCTTCGACTGCCTACTGGGGCTAGCACAGGATGTTCATGGTCTGAGTCCCTCTGTGCCTGTGGGTCCCTTGGCAATGGTGGTGGGCTGTGAGGGCCTTCACCATTCTGTCCCTGCTGCAGCTGTTTCCGCAGGATCATATTGTGTAGCATGGCACATACTATGAAGATGTGGGCACACGTGCCTGGAGAGCACTGCAAGGTTCCACCAGATATGTTCAAGCAATGGAACTGTGATTTTAGCATCCCAAACATGCGCTCTATGATGATTCTGGTTTCTGCGTGTCCCTCATTATGGCATTCTTGCGTGGCTGTGTGTGCATTTCAGATGGGAGTCATCATCCTCAGTTCCAGTGCATAGCCAGCATCCCCCACCAGGTGGCCATATGGGATGTCCCCCTTGGCAAATACCTGATACAGCTGTGAGGCATGCCACATGTGGGAGTCGTGATAGCTTCCAGGGCTGCCAGCACACACATCCATAATAATGCCCTGGGCATTACACATGGCCTGGCAGTTAATGGAGGTGTATCCCTTGCGGTTTATGTAGTGCCTACCCTGCTCAACAGGTGGTGACTTGATGTGTATGTGTGTGCATTCTATTGCACCCAGTACCTCCGGGTAGTCTGCCACATGGTGGAAGAGACGCATATTGCTGGCCAACTCCTCCTGCATTTGGGGGAAGTATATGTGCTCATTGGCATGTGGTAACATGGCATCCAGGAACTGGTGGAGTGCCCTGGATGCTGATGCATGTGAGATCCCCATGATATCCACAGGAAGGTACCTGTGGCTAGTATTTTCAAGCTTACAGATACTTTCGTGTCCACTGGAATGGGTTCCCCTCTGTTACTTCTGGCTCTGAGGTGTGGCTGGCACAGCTCAACAAGTTGCTGTATGATGTCCCTGTCCACCCTGTAATGCTCTACTATCTCCAGATCATGTATCCCCTGGTAGGATACCCTGGGTCTAAACACTCTTCTCCTCCTCCGGTGCCTGAGATGGTTGTCAGCATAATCCGCCACACCACTGTCAGTCTCCAACACATGCTGGTGAATCAAAGCTATGGTGGCCCCTAATATATACATATTAAAAGTTCCCAGTCTGTATAAACCAATGGTGCAGAGTGTCTGGGAATACACAAGTGTGTGTGTGGGGCTTTCACACCTTATGCTATTGTGCAATGGATTATCCTGGTGTAATTGGGTGTGTTTGTGCAATTCCAGCTGCGGGGTATCTTAATTATTGGTTTTACAGTAGGTACTGCTATTGTGGGGCCTTTGGTGTTGACTTACCCTTGGCTGGAGTGATTCATCTATTGCCCTTTACTTCACTTTTCAACCCAGTTCCCCTGGCTTTCTTGTTTTGTACTTTCACAACCTAGGATTGTGTTGGGAAATCTGTTATGTAGCTAATCTACTGCAAGTTTGCTTTGTTCTGCTGTGACAGTTCTCTTTTCTTTGCTGTACGGCACCTCCCCTTTCCTGTTCTGCAGGTAGCTGCTAGCAGCCTTGTTAGCTGTTGTCAATGGCCCACTGTGAGTTCCTAGGTGTTAATTACTTATTTGTACTCCAATTACCATGCTGCAGCATTTCTGTATTGTCTTCCCATATCCTTCCTGTTTCAGCTGTGGTGCTCACTGTGCACAGCTGTTTACCGGGTTTCAAGTGCGTTTTTATCCATGTTCACATGCACTTTCAGTTACCTTCTGTGCTCTCAGCTAAGCAAAGCTATGGCTACTTCCACACCCCTATCCTGTGGCTTTGCTTAGCAACAGGTAACCCAGATTAGCAATGATCCAATGTGCTTACAGTTACAGTGGCGCATCCCTCTCTTGATGTCATGTTTACCTCCAGGCCACTCCTCAGTGTTGTACCGCTATGCCGTGTGGTACATCCTTATGCCGGCGGGGCATTTAAGATTCAGTATTACTTGACTCATTTACATGACATTGACTACTAATTCCTAGTTACCGCGCAGAACACTGTCACAGACCCTTAGCAACCCTTGCGCCATGGTTGTGGTGTAGCATGCGTGCCTTTGACTATTATGGGGAATTCATGAATTGTGTTACATTGTAGTTTTATGACATCTAAATATATTTTCCTTGTGATCCCATTTGCACACAGATGCACTGCGGTTTTACTTTGCGTTAGTGTGGCCATGACATTAAATGTTATTTTTTAATGTGTTGTGCATGTTTTTTTATGCCATTGGCATATATTAACATTATAATATGTAAGTTTGGTCCACTTTCATAGCTCTGATTTGAAAAAATGTAAACCTTTTTTTTTGGTTTACATTTCTTCATGCTTACACTACGCCTGCACCACTTCATGAATCTTTATATACCTTCATTTGCATGCTACAGTGCTGCACATGGGGTAATTAGCATACATGCACCGGGAGCTACGCAGCTCTGGTGTATGCTGGTAGTGCATGTGGAAAATGCTCGTACCTGAATCGCTCAGCGGCCATATTTGGCGCTAGATCGCCGGCGCTACTCCGGCGCCTGGCACAAGCTTCATGAATCCTGAGGAATGTTATGTTGGTTGCTTAGAGGGAATAGAAAAATAAAATCATTTCACAAATTTCCAACAAAATCTGGCTTCTTTTTAGTTTGTAAACAACAAAAGTTGAGGATATCAGGCTGTGTGTTATGATTTAGTATACTCACTCTGTAAAGCCATTATGATAAACCCCAGGAATTGTGAATATATTATATCATACCACACACTATAGTCATTTTTACAGCTATGATGTATTACCTCTGCTTATGTTCTTGCTCCACTAATATCTTTCTCAATTAATATTCCATGCTATGTAGGGCATCAAGGCTTTAAAGTAATAATGTTGTTAAAGCATGCTATACCTTTCTGAATGGTTGATTTTTGCAGCATCTACTTGTATGCTATGTGACTCTGAACACACTATGCATCTAAATGAAAACTGCTTGGTTGTCCTTGAAAAGTTGCACTTTTTTATCTCCTGTTGGTCTTACTAAGCTAACAAAGTTTAAATAATCTGAATGACAAGAAAATGTGCACATGGAACTAATCGTGTAGTTTCATACACATCACTTATGTAAACCTAGAAGTAAGATTTACTTATTCTGATACCATGAGGAAGAGAGGGCAAATTACTAGAAACGACCAGAGAAAAATCTTAGATTTAACATCTGTATGTGTTAATCTATTTTGGGGCTTACAGGCTTTTTAACAAACTACTGATTTAGGTCTTTTCTGAAAGGGACGACCTCTTAAAAAGAGCTCTGCTAAGTTTCTTGCTATCCGAGATGCTGTCTACATCTTTCAAAGGTGCTTTTGCAGCCCAGAGTTTCTATACATTTATTTTCTGATATCCACTTTAAGCTACTGATGGGAGCAGGGGAAATGAAGGCTATATAAGCAGGCAGAGCACATTTCTGGAAAGGATGCCAGTTCACTGTAGTATGCACACACACACACACACACACACACACACACACACACACACACACACACGCACACACACGCACACACACACACACACACACACACACACACACACACACACACACAAAATAACTATACAATCATACTGTGAACTATTTAGATGGATTGCCAGTCACTATGTCTTTGAAATGTGGGAGGAAAAAAGCTATAACAACTGCTCAGAATCACAAGTTCATGTATACTCTGAACAAAAGGCATAGAAATGCAAACAGAAAACACACTATACTGAATTACTGATGTTTCATGTTATCTCATCAAAAACAAGTTTAGTTATAGTCATTTATCAATTCTGCTTGCATCTTTCCCATAACACAGCTGAATCATAAAATGTACTTTGGGGGTTTGGTACCCTAGTACAAATATGAATAATAACTATTTGGGGGTATTTCTAAAGTTTGTAAAATATACATAAGAGTGGATTAAAACTGTGTGACAAAACAAAGCAGAGCATGCCTTTGCATTAGTATGCATAAGTTCATAGGTTGCTACTAGCTTACAACCACTAGGGCCCTTACTAGCCTAGCCACACACCCCAAACCATTTGGGTCTCAAGTATGATATTATGGGGGCCGGGCATATTAGTAGGTGGGTAGATAAGGATTTATAGGGAGGATGTTAGTTTGGATAATACTTTTCTAATTGATGGCCTCTGTCCATAAGGAACATGTGGACCAGACTGGGAGTAAATTTATGATTTCCCATCCAATTGTCAAGGTTTTGTTTCAGTGGTGAACTCTGTTTTACAAGGATGGGGAGTCTATTCTATAGTGCAGGGATCCTTTGGGATACATATCTGGCTCTCCAGCATGTTCTGTTTATGTCACAAGTGAAGTTCGAATCCCTGGATCTAATGTTTCTGGTACTGTTTGTTTTGTGCATGTGCAACAGATCTGTCAGTTCTAGGTCTAAAGAAAACCTGTTAACCACACAAACGTCCTCTCTCAGCAGCCTCTAGGAGACTAAATACAGAGACTTTAAACAATCAGTGTAAGACAGGGTATTCATGCCCTGAATTCACCAGATGAGAAACCTTTGTGGACGTCCCAACTGTTGCAAGTGGCTGGTTAGATACATGCCGGAAGTGACATTATATTCAATGACAGGTGTGACAAGGGCCAGGTAGAGTGATACTATAACTTCCTTGAACCAGGATTCCATACCTTTACCTACAGGTTGGTTATCATAGAATGACTTTCTTTTTATCTTAGCTACATGTTGTTCAAAGGCCAGATTGCTGCCTACATATATTCCCAGATCCCTTAGTACTGGATCAACTCTTAGGGGTGTTTTATCCATGGAGTAATTAACTTGCATTGACAGTTTCTCAAAGGACATTATAAAGCATTTTTTGGCATTGAGTTTTTGGCCATGACTTTGGCACCCTTCACTTGTCTGTGTTAAACCCACTTGCAACATGTTTATGTCTTGGGGGAATCTATAATAGCTCCCAATTTACAGTCATCTGTGAACTTGGTGAGCTAGAGGCCTTTAACATTAGCCTTGACTTCTGAGAAGTAGATGCCAAACAGGAGTGGGCCCAGCACAGATGCCTGGGGTACTCCTCTGGTGACCTGTCTCTTGGTAAGGAATGTTTACATATATGACATACTAGCATTTGGTCAGAGATAATACAAGGTACAAAGGATTGCCAGTGCTCCCTTTGGAACTGCTGCACATCTGACATGCTGCACAGTAACTCAAGAAGCCAAGATTAGTGAAAGCCCTGTAATATTAAAACTATTATTATAATTATTTTTCTTATGTTGATTAGAAGCCACTGGATTCTGTACTCTTGTAGATTTTCTCCCCAGCCTTAATATCAAGCATACGTCATCTCTGCTCATGATTTTAAAGTAGTCATGTCCCATGGGAACTGCAGAACCATGCAGTGTTTTCAGATATTGTATACAATACATGATTTTACCTTTCTTTCATGCCTGAACGTTCTCTAAATGATACGCTGTTCGTTCACACAATTAGTGAAAGGCTATGCTTTTTCAGGGATGCATAACAGGAGAAGCTACTGCCAAATCAATAATTTAGTATATCCTTTCACGTAATAACTATACTTACCAGATTCAGCCACTTACATATTTCTCTATTTGGTGGCTACTGGTTCTATTGCTGTTTCCTTTTTCTTTCCTTAGGCTGATTCCAGCTTTGTCTCATTGTTGGTACGTTCGTGTGTATCCTATTTCCTATTGAATGTATTAACGATTGATATCAATCAAAGTTCTCATTAATGTATAGTGGTATTTATCGACTCCCTCGTGAATTATGTTACTGCTTGCACAATTGAAATACATACTGTACTGATGTATATTATCCCTTTACTTTTTTAAATATTCTTAATATGTTCTTAAAATATGCATCCTGAACATTGAAAACACTCACTATGCTGTCATTCTTCATGTAGCTATCCTTCTTGCGTCACATTATACAGTTCAAGGTCAAATTGATTTAGGATTGGCCTACTTCCAGAAAAGAAGCAACAGAATTTTTTAATCAATGTAATCAAATGTGAATTTCACTAATAATGCCAAAAAATAAGGGCTATCCCTTTGTCTTCTTAAATGAACACTATATCAGAATCAGGTTGCTAGCTCCTTCATTTTACTTACTTATTTATCCTCTGTTGACTAGGTTGGTCCACTAGGCTGCTGTCCTCTTTTCAAGAGATTAGTATTTATACTAGTACAAAATATTTGGCCAAGGCATTGGGGAAATTCCATTACTCTTTTCAATAGGTGCTGTGGGATCTTTGATATTCACCTGAGTTACCACCAATTCAATCAGATGGATCTCGGTTTGACTTCTCATCTGAAGCCTTCAGAAGTCTTTCAAGAATGTGAACAATCAGTGGTATGTTCGAAGTCCTTGATGCAGTCTCTGTCCCCCTGTACTCATCACTCATCAGACCAATGATTGAGTACAATGCCCCATTCGGAATGTATCTGACCCGACACCTGCAGCAGCTGGAAAGGCCCGAAAAGTTCCTCACCAAAAGGATAAAGGGTCTCAAAAATATGTCTTATGCTGCCCGACTGAAAGAACTCCAGCTCTATTCAGTCGCTTACCGCTTGCTCAGAGGTGACCTGTGCCTGACATACAAGGCCATGTCAAACCCAGATTTGATGAACATGCTTCACCTCAAAAAATCTAGATCCCTCAGAACTACAAGGGCGGGAGACTTAAACCTTGACACGGTTATAAATAGGACATGCTGGAGGGACAGATTCATCACCCAGAGACTCCCTATGCTGTGGAACAAAATCCCGGTACATGTGAGGCAGAGCACCTCGCTGGCCTTGTTCAAAAGAAATCTTGACCAATGGATGGGAGATCGCAGATATACCCCAGGGATTACCTCAGTGTCACTGCTTGACAGAGGCACAGCAAAATAATGGGCATAGTATCCTTCAACTAAAGGGGTGGCGAAAGCCACAAAACTCTGGGCTAGGCTTATAAATGCCCTTGGGCAGATAACCTAGTATGAACCTATGAACCCATGAACCTATGAAGACAGCACTGATGTTTAGTCTTTTGTCCATTACTAGTTGCATCTCAGTGGAGACATAATACCACGTTTGTTCATACAGGAACACTACAGATACCTTGGTCTTTAAATAATGGCAATCCCTTGAGCTACCATCTTATTCTTCTACTTCATTTTTGTTTTCAGTCCTTAAAAAGTAAACATTCACAGAATCTTTCTCTTGATTACTGTAAGCACCCGTCTTCATTCTTAGAACCAGGACTGAGACTGGAGGAGTGCTGTCCCTAAATCAGATCAGCTGCTCTTTGAAATCTTCTGCCCCATCTCTGAAACACTCCCATTCTGCTGTATCCTCTCAAATCCTGCCACAAATCTCAGTTTTGAATTCTAGATTGCTATCATTTTTTTCCACTCTATCTTCCCCTTTCTCCTTTTTTTTTCCTGGTGACCTACCCTCTCCTTTCCTTTTATAGGTTCATAGGTAGGTACTAGGCTATCTGCCCGAGGGCATTTATAGGCCTAGCCAGAGTGTGTTGGCTTTCACTGCCCCATTGATTAATTAACTGATCCTCTGTCAAGCAGAGCCAATGAAGTGATTCCCAGGGGTGTATTTTCTGTTACCCATCCACTCGTCAAGGTTTCTCTTGAAGTGTTTTAGTGAGGGGCTCTACCTGATGTAATTTGGAATTTTGTTCCAAAGCATGGGGAGTCTCTGTGACAGGAATCTATCCCTCCAGCATGTTCTATTTATTGTTGTGGTGAGGTTTAGCTCACTAGAGCGCGTGGATCGCAGTGACTTGGATTTCTTTAGGTGGAGCATGTCCATCAGTTCTGAGTTGGACATGGCTTTGTAAGTCAGGCAGAGATCACCTCTGAGTAAGGGATATGCCACTGAGTACAGCCAGAGTTTTTTTAGTCGGGCTGCATAAGACATATGTTTGAGGCCAGTAATCCTCTTGGTGAGGTACTTTTGTGGTCTTTCCAGCTGTTGGAAGTGTCTTGTGAGGTACATCCCAAATGGGGCATTGTACTCTATGATGGGTCTAATGAGTGACGAGTTGAGGAGCACTATAACCTTTTTATTTCTGGATGTGAACCCTTTAGTAATTAGATGGGCCACATAGAAGGAGTTCCTAACTACTTTGGCAATATGATTGTCAAAGGAGCGATTACTATCTACCTGGGTCCCCAGATCTTTTATTACCTCTTCTGTATTAAGGGGGCTGCCACCTATGTGGTAATTTGTGGGTGTTTTGTTTTTCACATATGGGATGACTATGCATTTTTGGCATTTAGCTTGAGGCCATGACTTTGACACCAGGTGTCCATCTCAGTAAGGCCCTTTTGGAGGATGTCTGTGTCAGCCAGAGAGTCAATTATGGCTCCCAGTTTGCAGTCATCAGTGAACTTGGTTAGCCATAGTCCTCCTGTGTTTGCCTGTACTTCTGAGAAGTATATGCTGAAAAGTAGGGGTCCCAGGACCGAGCCTTGTGAGACACCACTTATGACTGGTTTAGAGTCGAACCTGGAGCCCACTATTCTTACCGTGTGAGTTCTGTCTGTAAGCCAGTTAGCAACCCATCTCGTGACATAGGGGTTTATGTTCAGGCTGGTGAGTTTTTCTGTAATACCTGAGTGGGGAATGGTGTTGAAAGCCTTGGCAAGTTCAAGGTAGGCTGTGTGAACCACCTTTCCCTCGTCTATGGCCTTAGTGACTGTCTTGAAGAAGTCAACCAGGTTTAGTAGGCATGATCTGCCCTTAACAAAGCCAAACTGGGTTGAGACAAGTGTTTGGAGGTTCCCAATGTCTTTGTTAATGAGTTCCATGATGATGCACTCCATAGCCTTGCAGACCAGGCTAGTCAGGCTTATGGGGCGATAGTTACCAGGGTCAGTTGTGGCCCATCCTTTGTGGGGAGGAATAACTGTTATTGTGCACCATTCTATGGGCACGTAGCCTGTGGAGTGGCTGAGGTTGAACAGCATGTTTAGGTGGGGGGTTAGTTCATTCTGTAGTTTGTGCAAGACACAGCCTGGGACACCATCTGGTCCCATTGATGCTGTGTTTTTGGCTTTTGAAAGGGCTGTTTTCGCCTGTGCGTCTGTGATTTTTGGGACACTACATTTTCCGGTATTGTTGTGGGCCCTTTTGGAGGTGGGGGGAGGGGTGAAGTTTGCACTGAATCTATCTGCCAGGATGTTGGCAATATCAGTAGGTTCAGTATATTTTGTGATATTTTGCACTAGTTCAGTGCATATCTGCGAGTTGCCACTTAAATTCTTAACATAGCTAAAGAAGGCTTTGTGGTTATCTTTTGAATCCTTGGCTATTTTTCTTTCTGAAGTTAGCCTTGGATGATTTCACAAGGGACCTTAGTTTCTTATTGATACTGATCAGGGATGTCTTTCCTTCTTGGGATTTGCTTTTTTTTCTGAACTACTTTCCTCCTTCTATTGTATAGCCTGTTTATTGCAGGGGTCCACCAAACTGGTTTCCTTCTCTTAGAGGAGTGAGTCTTGGTTTTGTTAGGGATGCATGATCCATGCATCCTTGTAGGTGTTCATAGAGTGTATTTGTAAAGATTTCTGCATCTTGGGCAGTGTTATCCTTTAGTGTGGGGGCTGTGAAACTTACCACCTCTGTCTTAAGTAAGGTGAAGTTTGCTTTAGAAAAGTTTTTTACTGTGGTTTCCTTAGTTGGGGATGGTGGTGGGGTGTGGACATCCAGAGTGATTAGTTTATGGTCTGATCTAACCAGTGACAGGTTCACCTCCGGTGTGGAACACCTGTCGCCATGTTGGTGATGACCAGGTCCAATATGTTTTCACCTCTGGTAGGGGAGTGTACCAGCTGATCCAGGGCATTTGAGTTGATGAATTCCAGGAAGCGCTGGGTCTGGAAATTTGTACTCAAGTAGTTTTCCCAGTGAATGGTAGGGTAATTGAAATCATCCAATATCAGGGTGTTCGGTAAGACCTTCATGTTTTCCAGTGTCTCCAGAAAGGTGGAGTGGTGGTCCTGGGTCATGGAGGGTGATCTGTAGCAGGCCGCAATTTGCATTGCAGATTTGCCCAATGTTAATTGCACATGGCTGATCTCAGAGGTATCATGCTGCGCCACTAACCTGGAGGTGTAGGTATCCTTGATGAATATGGATACACCCCCTCCTTTTGTGTTTTGGTCCATGTTCTGTGGCCGAAACGTGTGGTATGAGTTGTAGCCCAGTAGTGTTGGGGTGTTCTCTGGAGCCTTGGACCAGGTTTCAGTTACTACACAGATGTTGATGTTCTCCATACTGAGGAGTGCTTTGAGCATGTGCATTTTGAGATATAAACTCCTGGCGTTGAGTAGCATAACCCTCAGTTTTTTGTTAATTGTGCTGTTTACGGAGGTGGGTTTGACTTTTGAGCCTTGCCTAAAAAAGGCACTATGGGGGCAGCAAGAGCCTTGGCCAGTATTCGAAAGCCTAGGGGTGACAGGTGCAAGCTGTCTCTTGTGAAGCAATGCGGATTGTCGTGCATGTCGTCCCAGGCTGACAGACACTGGATCCCCTTTGAATGACACCAGAAGCTTAGCCAATTGTTGAAATTGATAATTTTTTCTTTATACTGAGGTATCATTCTTGGTGAGGGCAGGATGCTACTCAGGATCAGGGTCATACCAGCCTAGGCTGCATGATCAGAGAGCTCTTCCATGTCTCTTTTCATGCAGTACAGGGAGGTACGTCTCAGGTCATTCACACCATCATGAACAATGACAGAGTCATATTTGTACTTGTTCTGGAGTGACCTGAGTGCTTGTGTTATGCGGTGGATTCTGTCTCCCGACAGGCAGCTAACAGTAACCTTCTGCTTGTCCAGCCTAGTGAGTGGGACATCAGTGTGCCTGACTACAGAATCACCTATTACTAGTGTGTTAGGTATGTTATTTCACCTTAAGGGCTGTGATTGTGCGGCACACTGATTTTGTGTTTTATGTGTTGTCTGGTTTGTGATGTGAAGTGCAGGTTGTTTGGATGTCTGCTTTGGAGGTCTCTGATGCTTTTGCAGGTTTTTATTTAGAGCCTCTGAGAATGATTTTGTGTAGTTATGTGTATTTTTTGCCAGTGCTGTTTTAGTAGGTCTGTGTGTGGCTGGAGGTGTGATGCAAGTGTTAACCTTCTCCTCTTGACAGTCTGTTTCAGTCTTGGGTGGAGACAGCTTAGCTTTCACTTTGGCTGTATAATTGCATCTCTCGCATGTGTTAATGTTTTGTGGTAGGAGAAGAGGGTTGTCTGTGTACATGAGGCAGTTGTAACATTGCCTCAGGATACCCAGATTCACCAGCTGGACTGGAGAGTGCACCTGAAGTTGCCCTTAGGTCATGCCTGAATAGTAGGGTGAGCTGCTTAGTCACTTGGTTGGTGAGGGGTGAATAAAGAGCCTTGCCCTGCTGGGCAATCAGTGTCAGGGTATATTAGTGCTTGCTATTAGGTCTGAGTAAGTGCTGGGCTGTAAGATACTTTTTGAGTGTTTAGGTTGAGAGTTAGACTAGTTTCAAGGGAAAAACTGAAGAGGAGACTTAGTGGAGCCGGGAATAATTTAACCGTAGCTAACCGGCACTGCCCAGTGCGCAAAACTGTGCAAATGCAGTTTTTATAGTAGGGAAATGAAAGAGATAGAAATTAGCTCAAAATGGCCAATAAACTACTAACTTCTGGGCTGGAACTACTCCTCCAGGGACAGATATGCTGCTCAAAGCTCCTCTCTCTCACAGGTGAACAGAGAAACTTCCTTCTATCCAAGTAAGGTATGGGCAACTCAGAAACTAGTATCACAGCCCTGAATTCAGCACTAGCCTGAAAACTGGACTATACTAGCTTAGAAAGGCGGGAAACAAGGAATGTTTTTGTTTGTTTTGTTTTTGTTTTGAAAAGATAAGGCAAAAACAGTAAAAAATACACTTAAAACAGTTTTAAATGACTACAAACTATCAGAAAAGGCTATCGCACTTTAATGTGTAGCCTACAACAGTTAAAACTAATTATTTAAACAAAAAACAACTTTTTAAAAGTGCAGGCAGTCAAATAAGTACAATATGTGAAAAAAAAACAAGCTTTTAAATCACAATAAACGCTGGAAAATCTGCGTTTAGGCAGAAAACAGTTAAGTACAGCAAGAAAGTTACAGAAAACTGATACTTAATCACTCCAAAGTCCCTCTTCTAAGCTAGAAGGCTTGTATCAGTCTAAGGCTTTCTAGTGCTACCCAGTAGGTTAGTTACAGGAAAGATGGGAAACAAGCACAGATGTGGTCTTTTAAACCAAAAAGTTGAAAGAGATGGACAAACTGTCCAAATGGTCAATAAACTCCAATTTCTGGGCCAAGAACCTCTCCTCTCATGGTAGACAGGCTACCTAGTGCTTACCACTCCCACTGATAAGATAGAAGGCTTTCTTCCAACACAGAAAGACTTGCAGGGCACAGAAGCTTACCAACAGTCCTGGATACAGCAACTCTGTATTTGGACTAGGCTAGTTACAGGAAAGTTGGGAAGCAAGCGCAAGTGTGGCTTTTAAACCAGAACATTGAAAGAGATGGAAAAAACTGCCCAAATGGCCAATAGCTACAATTTCTGGGCCAGGAACCACTCCTCTTGTGGTAGATAGGCTACCTAATGCTTACCACTCCCACTGATAAGCTAGAAGGCTTCCCTCCAACACAGAAAGGCTTGGGGGGCTCAGAAGCTTACAAAGAGTCCTGGATACAGCAAATCTGTACCTGGACTAGACTAGTTACAAGAATGGTGGGGAACAAGTACAAATGTAAGCTTTTAAGCCAGCAAGTTGAAAGAGATGGAAAACTGCCCAAACGGCCAAATAAACTACAATTTTTGGGCCAAAACTCACTCTTCCCGTGGAGGATAGACTACCTAGTGCTTACCACTCCCACTGATAAGCTAGAAGGCTTCTCTCCAACACAGAAAGGCTTGGGGTCTCAGAAGCTTACTAACAATCCTAGATACAGCAACTCTGTAACCAGACTAGGCTAATTATAGGAAAGGCGGGAAACAGGCACAAGTGCGGCTTTCAAACCAGAAAGTTGACAGAGATGGAACAAAACTCCTCTTGTGGTAGCTAGGCTACCTGATGCTTACCACTCCCACTGATAAAGCTAGAAGGCTTCCCTCCAATGCGGAAAGGCTTGGAGGGCTCAGAAGCTTACAAAGAGTCCTGGATACAGCAAATATGTACCTGGACTAGATTAGTAACTGGAAATGCAGGAAACAAGCGCAAATACAGACTTTTAAATCAGAAGATTGAAAGAGATGGAAAAGCTTCCCAAACGGCCAATAAACTATAATTTCTGGGCCAGAAACCACTCCTCATGTGGTAGATAGATTACCTAGTTCTTACCACTCCCACTGATAAGCTAGAAGGCTTCTTTCCAACACAGAAGGGCTTGGGGGGGGGGCTCAGAAGCTTACCAACTGTCCTGGATACAGCAAATCTGTACCTGGACTACACTAGTTATAGGAAAGGCAGGGCCAAAAGCAAAATGGGCGTTTAACCAGAAAGTAGAAAGAGATGGAAAAACTGCCCAACGGCCAATGAACTCCAATTTCAGGGCAAAACCCACTCTTTCTATGGTAGATAGGCTACCTAGTATTTACCACTCCCACTGATAAGCTAAGGCTTCCCTCCAACACAGAAAGGCTTGGGGGCTCAGAAACTTACCAACAGTCCTGCATACAGCAAGTCTGTATCTGGACTTGACTAGTTACAGGAAAGGCAGGAAACAAGCTTAGAATTTTTTTTTGTTACAGAAAAGCAGCTAAAACAGCAGTAAATACAATTCAAATTGTAATGCAGGCCAGCACACCTGACTGTGTAGCAACACTACGACAAATACAGTTCAAATAAATGCAATTAAATTAACAAATGACTAAGAAACAAGTGCAGAAGGCAGTAAATTAGATGGCTACTAACAAGCAGTAATAAGTGCAGAGTAAGAGTGACTGAACAGATAACAGCACGCAGAAGAGCAACTAAGACAGTTACAGTAAGAGCAGCTGAATAAAAAAAAAAAATATATATATATATATATATATATATATATATATATATATATTTTTTTTTGAGGGAGGGAACAGAGCAGGATTAAGAGGCTACAGGGGTTGTCCTTCCCAGATGCTCTCTTTGTACACAGTAGGAGTGCTTGAAATCAGAATATGATCTCACTGCACTCAGTTGAGTTAGCAAATGAGATGGGCCCAGAAGGAGTATCCAAATACAAATCTACAAGAGGGGTGCGCAATTTCAAAACCACCAACATTAATGCCAAAACAAGAACAGGGAGGGTGGGTGAGGAACTAACTGTAGAGAGACAGCCACAACTTCAGTTGAGTTAATATTCAGTGAAAAACACAAATAAATAAATTAAATACAGTAGTATATGCAAAAGAGCAGATGAAAGTGTACTTAAATTCACTTATACGTCCAGCTGATTTCAGGTAGATGTTAGCCGGCCAAAGCTCTGATATTAAGCAGAGATAACTCAAAATGTACCACTTATATAAGGCACGACAGAATGTCAGTGATGAGCCAAAACTACCCCCCACTGCTATCAATGGCTACACAGAAATTCTAAAAAGTACTTATGCTTTCCTCATCTCACCTTTTGGTTCACTTACAGGTCATAGAGAGTTCCTAACATTCTCAGTTGTTCTGTATCTTATGTCACCTTTAATTGTTCTATTGTCTCCAATGCCAAAGTACCTAATTTCCATAATTTACTTTTCATCCTCTCTTTTGGGCCTAACACGTTCCATCATGTGATGCTTCCTGTCCTTACTCTTAGCTTTGCTGTTATTTATTTGTATTTGTTTACCGGGATGTCTACTGGGCCATAGTGAGCCCATTTTCAGTAGGGGCCCGGGGAGAAAAGCTCCAAAACAAGCACACAATCAAACAGGCATAAAAACAAACAAATATGACATAGTTACAGAATTAAAAAAAAAATAATAATAATAACATACAGATAGGTAATACATTACAGTGGCTAGAAATACAATAAAAAGAGTACTAGTTTACAGTATTTAATAATAAAGTGGGTTTACGTATACAAGACCAGCATGAGTGTAACTGGTGATATAGAATATTAGTTTAGGTGTAACATGCAATAATGTGGAAGGGAGGAACATGAAGGAGAGTAGCAGTTAATTAGGCTGAGAGTAAGGTGTTCTTCGTGCACAGATGGAAATCTTGTTGACTCATTTGTCTTCTGTTACGTTGCTCTTTTTTATCTTCTATGTACATCATGAATAACCAATTATGCATTTGTTCTACATTGCTACTGACCAGTGTTCTTGCTGTTGGATGCTATAATGACCATTTGCAAGAGCCTGTGGACTTTACATTAGTCCCTATCCCTTAAATACCAGGAAATCTGCCACAAGGCACACCTCTGCAAAAGTTTTCATTGAGAATATTGTCACTCTGCAACAGCATGTGGACATTACATTGGTCCCTGTCCCTTAAATAACAGGAGATCTGCCAAAAGGCTCACTTCTGCAAAAAAATTCACTGCAATATTGTCACTTTGCTAAAGCCTGTGGATATTACATCTGTCCCTGTCCCTTAAAAGGCAGGAACTCTGACACAAGGCACATCTTTGTGAGGGTTTCCACTGAGAATATTGTCACTATGCAATAGCCTGTGGACATTAGATCAGTCCCTGTCCCTTAAATAACAAGAGACCTGCCACAAGGATCACCTCTGTAAGTTTTCACTGTAAATATTATCACTGTGCAACAGCCTGTGGAGATTACATCAGTTATAAATCCAAAAGAATAGTTCCAGTGACAGGAAACACTTAAGCAGATAAAAAACATTTATTCACCAATAACCAGAAAGCTTTCAGGCTAAAGCTCTTGTTCAGTGTGTATTCAAAATGCTATTAACCAACGTCATTAATTCATACAAATTCAAAATAAAATCATGTGACACAGCCCCAACAAAAAAAGCAGAATTAAACATTTTTCACATATGATGACTTGACATAAACATGCTTGTTTAAAAACATTTTAAAAAACATTTAAAAAGCACTTGGAAAAATTAATATGTTAGATATTATTAACTCTAAAGTATCAAAACTTTCATTTTAATGTTAATGCTTTAAAAGCATTTGTCTCCTTTTCAAAACTGGTTTGAGACTAGCAGCGACATTGATTCCTGGGGGGGGGGGGGATCAGCCTGCAACAACATCACAATCCATTCATATTCACTTAATTCCAGTTTATTATTTAGATCTCCACCCCTTTTATTTTTATAAATATCAATCACCCTGGACTGAAATTTGTATTCTATTCTCTTTTCTTCTGTGTGCTTGGCAAGTGAATTTGTATTAACTTTTCTTCATATTTCTGACTTTTGCTCTATAATGCAGTCATTTAACCTCTATGTAGACTTTCCAACATAAAACGCAGAGTATTTCACACAGGTTGCCAAACAGACCACATTTGTAGTATTACAAATAGCAGGACACCTGAATGTATATTTTATCTTTGTTATAGGGTGGGTAAACTCATGATTGTTCAATATATCTCTACAACATATACAATTATAATAGGGAAAAGCTCCTGACTTCTGTACATGTAAAATTTTCGATTGTTTCAGATCTTTATAACATAAGTGCTTTTTTAGATTTGATCTATTCTTATAAGCAAAGCTAGGTCTTTCTCCTATTAATGGTTTAATCTCTGGCTTTGTAGCCAATATGCCCCAGTTTTTTGAAATAATGTCTTTCACCCCATTAACATTCTATTCTGAAAAATATGATTTGGCACTAGTCTGTCTGTCATTCATGGCAGCTGTTTGCAATTGTTCTAACATTGCAACCCATTTCTTTAAAATCATCTATCATAATTGCCATTTGCTCCAGACACTTTGTGTTATCCGTGTTTAGATGACTAACCTGCATAAGTTGACTTTTAGTTATGCTCTCAAATATATGAGTAGCATGCATACTTTTTCTGTGTGTAGCTGTTAGCCTACACTTCTTTTCTAAAGATAGAAGTAGTAATTTCACTATCAGGTTTCTCTAATCTGATATCTAAAAAGTTAATCTGACTAGTTGATACCTCAGGGTAAATTTAAGAAAGTAAGTGGTCTCATTCAAATATTCAACAAATGTGCTTACACAGAAATTCACAAAGAGCATGTACCCCAACTCATTGGGGATTACTATGAATAGGAACTTAATATCAAGCGTTACAAAGACAAAAACAGTATCCTTGTTATTTTTATGCCACTAGTACAATTGTGTTAAAAAAATCACCAGCATCCTTTATATAGCTTCTGACTTTTGGTAACATATTGCTAAGAACTGATTGAAGGTATATAGAAATTGGTTCAGTTCTTCATCCACTTCCAGACACTACTGGTCTCATAAGTGGATATTCCAAACTTTTATGTATCTTGGACAAACCATACAGTACTGGTGTAACTGGGCAAGATACAGTAAAATAATTAAATAAGTCAACAGAGATATCACCATTAAATTGCAGTTCATAAATGCACATGTTCACCCTGCTTATATACTGTGCTATATCAATATTACTAATTCTAGTCAATGTAGTCTCATCATTTAAAAACTCTAGCATAAATGCATCATAGTCATTCCTATTTAATATTACTACTGCACCACTCTTATCTGCTTGTTTTTCATAATATCCTTATTATTCTACAACTTTTAAGTGCTTCATGTTCCTAATATGTTAAATTATATAATTTTTCTGTTTCTGGGCACATAATTCCCATATTTCTTTTTCATACATACTGCTAAAAGCATTTACTAAAGCAACATTTATGGGTATAAAAGTACTTGCTTTTTTACAAGCATTAAGTGTACATGACTGTGAGTCTTTAAATATAAGCGTTAGGCTAAGGTTACCGCCTTTCTATGTGGCGAAAACCAGACCAAAGCCACACCCTCTTGCATTTCCAACAACCCTGGCCATAAATCCAAAAGAACAATTCCAGTAACAGGAAAAGCTTAAGCAGATAAAAATCCTTTTATTCCATGATAACCACAAAGCTTTCAGGCTAATGCCCTTCTTCAGTGTGTATTCAAAATGCAATTAACTGACTCCGTGTTTGTGGATCACTGTTCTTCCATATTCTTCCTCCCTGCCTCCTCTTTTTCACATCCTGCCATTAGATGAATAGTGAGCTTGTATCTCCACAGTTTCTGGTAAATTTAATCAGGCAGAACTAGAAGAAAATCCTTTGGGGGCTGGGTGCTACCATTTGGTACCACAGCATAGGGAGCTAGTAAATTCACTTGCCAAGCACATAGAAGAGAAGGCAGAGCATAAATTTAATTTCAGGGTGATTGATGTTATTTATGAAAATAAAAGGGGTGAGATCTAAATAATAAGCTGGAACTGAGCAAATATGAATGGACTGTGAGTTTGCAGGCTGATCCCCCCCCCCCCCCCAGGAATCAATATAGTTGTTAGTCTCAAATCTATTTTGAAGACGAGACAAATGGTTTTAAAGCTTTAAATTTAAAATTAAAGTTTCAATACTTTAGAGTTAATGTCTAACATATTAATTTTTTTCAGTGTTTTTTAAAATGTTTTTTTAAATGTTATTAAACAAATATGTTTATGTCAAGTTATCATATGTGAAAAATGTTTAATGAATTTTGCTTTTTCATTGCAGCAGTCTCACATGATTTTATTTTGAATTTGTATAAATTAATGAAGTCAGTAAATAGCATTTTGAATACACACTGAAGAAGGACATTAGCCTGCAAGTTTTGTGGTGATCATTGAATAAAAGATTTTTATCTGCTTAAGCATTTCCTGTCACTGGAACTGTTCTTTTAGATTTATAGTTAGTGTTCTCAGTGAAGTTTTACCTCACAGTTGGTCTTTATACTGAGATTACATTAGTCCCTGTCTCTCAAATAGCAGGAATGCTGCCACAAGGCACATCTCTATATAAGTTTTCACTGACAATATTGTCACTCTGCAATAACCTGTTTACATTACATCAATCCCTGTTCCTTAAAGAGTAGGAGCTCAGCAACAATGTACACCTCTGCAAAAGTTTTCACTGAAAGTTTTATGATTGTGCTATGCAAGCAAGTTCAACATGAACAACTATGATGTATATTAAAATCATCTACTCAAATACATGCCTACCTTGTGCTGGAAATTGGCTGTGACTTCCCCCCATAGGAGTAGTTCTTGCACTCTAAGGACCATGTGCCAAAATGGCCACTGTCCTTTCATTTGACCATAAAATTACAGTGTGTAAGCCAGTTATTTTGAATCCATAGCTTTTTGTTGTTTACATTCAGTAAATGCAAGAAAATCTGTACCTCTTCAAGCCGCTTTGCTAAATGTTGAGCACCGGCCATTGACTGTTTGATTTATGTAATAAATGGATGGTTTACAAATCAGGCTGGGCTTGATGATCAAGGTGAACTGTGGACCACTCCACATGTCCACCTCCCCCTTCCCATTCAAGTCTGGTTCGCTGTAGTAGAATTTACCCTTAAATCTCCCCTCAATTAGGTCTCCACATCCACTTGGTTACCATCTTCCTTCACAAGGCAGGTATGTGTCATGTGTTATAACATTTCCATTTGTTCTAAGACTGTGTAGAACAGTGTAAACACCTTGGAAGCCTATTGTATTTCTACTGATTTTATTCTAGTCAGATAAGCTTTATGTATGTCGAGCCTCTGCCCTTTAAAAAGTATGTGATTTATGTATTTAATTATACTTGCTAATGCTTTTGTATATTCAATATTCTATTGAAGTGCTGATTAATTTGATTAATGCTTAATAAGTGATGGCTGTACAAAGTGCTTAGCAGTGTAGTGCTATGTTCCAATAATTTGCTTTATACAGCTCTATACAATCTATTATTATGGTTCTCTATCATTATATCTCTTGCTACCCCTATTTTATACTTAGATTCATAATCTTTGTTACTCCCTCTCTACATTTAGAATAGCCCATCTTCTCTTGTTTTGACTCACCATGTTCTTTCCTCCCTTTCTTGAAATAAACTAGCTGCCTTTGTATTAACATTAATGCTTCCATATATTTCAGTTTAGTAAAGCTTTTTCTTTTTTTCTTGATAACAGGAACTCTGCCACAAGGCACACCTCTGTGAACATATTCACTGAGAGTTTTGTGACTGTGCAGTGTAAGCAAGTTTAACATGAAGAGTCTTACAGTATATTAACTTTAACTAGTCAAATACATGCCTAACCTCAGCTGGAAAATGGATGTGACATCCCCCAACCAAGAAGTAGCCCTTTCATTCTAATGACCACTTCCCAAATTGTCTATGGTCCTGTCACTTGACCATTAGATTACACTGTTTAATTCAGTTACTTTGCATCCCTAGCTTGTTGTTTGTACTCAGTAAATGCAAGAAAACCTGCTCTACTTTGTGACGCTTTGGTAATTGTTTAGCACCACCCATAAACTGATTGTTCTTTGTAATAACTGGCCTAGAGGTGTACTATCATACCTCCATAGCCATAAAACTTAGCAGTGGCATTCACTTAAACACAGGCCCAACTCAGGATATTCAGGCATCAAACAGAATTTCACTGTCAGCTCCTTTATGGCTAACATCTTACTCACAAACCCACCCTGGCCATCTTAAAAAACATACCAACATATGGAGTATTTATAACAAACTCCCTGAAGTAAATTATGGATAGCAGTATAGTCTCCAGACATATTAGTTGTCACAGAAATCTGCCTATGCCAGGAATAAAAAAATGAAGAAATTGTCCTGCCAGGCTATATTATCACATTAGACAGAGCCAACAAAGAAACTGGCAGCGTCACTATTTTCTACAAAAACACACTAGATATTTATGTTAGTTGAAGTCTTCCCTCATCAACCACTAGATAATTGTGCTTTTGTTAACATCTCATTAGGAAAGTAGGCTGGTATATCTGTTTCCCATACCTACATACCCAAATTTACAATTTAGCGTTCCTTTTTTTTTTACACCTCCTAAGTTGTTTTTATTTATTTTTATCTTCTCACTTTGATTGGAGAGATATTTCTACAGTCAGTACAGCTTAGATTCATGTGTATACCAGCACGTACCTTTTCTCCATTAATGTACTTATTTATTTTGTCTTTGGTTGGTGCTTAGTCTAGTCAGGTTCTGCCCTGTTCAATCCACTCAGGCTCACTCTGCTACCCTACCCTACCTCCAAATTCCACTCACCTGCACTATGTCTAAACTTATAGTTAACCACTAGACATACTCATTAAATTAATTATCCAATCACCATATTCAGCCCAACCAAACATTAATTGTCAAATAGTACTACAGGCAACCCCTTCCTATAGGATCTATACTTCCATTAACTACAATCGAACTCACCCACTCTTACAATTCTCCCTCAGTTATAAACACAGCAGTAATGATACTCATTCACACATTACTCCTCAGCCTACTCATTACCACCTACCTCTTTACCTCCTTTCAAAACCAGCATGTCACACATATCTACTCTCCTGCTAACACAGTCACTCCCTTACCCAATACAACTCTGAACAACATTATCATATCATCACAACTATACAATAGCTTCAACTCTGAACTCTTATCATTTAGATAGGCTTGTGCACAGCTAACACCATATTCACTTTGCAGATATGCTAAACTAGTACCCAATTCCTCACACCTATTTCTGTTTAAGCCAATACAACTCCAACTTAGCAGAGACATGCACCCAAACCCAGGCCCTCATCAACAACAAAAAACACATAATTCAAATTACAGAGCATCACATGACCACACCACTAACCTTCCCCATTATAGCACAGACCTTCTTATCATAAACATGAATATTAGGAGCATCTTAACACTCACGAATTTCAAACAACCCTCTCCCTATACTCTCCAGATATAACTATCCTAATAGAAACCTGGCTAAAACCTCACATAAATGATAGTGAAATCTTAACCCATGGATACAATATCTTCAGACTTGACAGAGCACACAAATATGGTGGCAGCATTGCCATAATATACAAAAATACACTCCAGTTGGACCATATTAAATAATCACCCCAACCTCATGAATTTTTAAATCTTAATCTCACGCCTCCATCTAAACCCTAACAAATATATTATTATTACAGCTATCTATATTCCCCCAGGAATCAACCCTTCTATTATTGAAAACCTTCTCTGCTGGTCTTTCTTCAATTTTAATCAGGAAACTACAATAATAGGGGATTTCAACATAGATTGGTCCACCTGCACATCAGACAACCCTTCCAACTTTCTTAACCTTTATAGCTGCTGTCAATTAATTCAATCCCCATCAGAATCGATAAACATAGCAACAATCAATCAATCTTAGACTGGACTCTAACAAATAGGCCTTCCCTATGTCTTCAGACTGGCTGCATCCCAGACAGTCTAAGTGATCATCTACCCACCGACCTGATTAGGAACCGCATATGCCTTCCAAAGAACATCATATATATAAACAAGTCTGCACAAAAGGAATGTCTCCCCCGAAATTTTTAAAGCCGTACTGAAACAATGTGACTGGATTCCTTTAAAACATCTATACTTAGATTCCACTGAATAATAAGTTCCTAGATATTTTAAATAGCCTTGCACCCCTTAGGAAAACACAAGTTAAATCAAAGCATGTGCCATGGCTTACCAAAAGCACCATACAAGCTCCTCATGCAGAGAGACAGAGCCTGGTCACAATATCAAGAAACCAAAAATCAAGATTCTCTTCTAACCTCGATAAAAAGTTATACTATACAAAAATCCAGTAAAAGCACCAACACAATCCACAACAATTTTGGAGAGCCATTAACTTACTCCTTAAACATGGATAGTCCACAGCTCCAGCTCTCGCCACCACAATTACCACAGATAGCACTGCCTCCCAGTTTAACTCACACTTCATCAACTCCAGTATGTTTATAATGAAAAATGACAGTAATGCTCCTCTATTTGTTCCTACAGGCTCAGAAGCAAACCTCAATTCTTTCTCAATCAAATCAGTACAAACTAGTTCCATTAAAAAACCTTCTGGACAAGCTTAAGTCCACATCCCTCACTGCTGACCAACTCCCAAATGAATTTCTTAAAATAACAGCTGAGTCTATATTCTACCCTATTTCTCTTAACCATTCTATTTTCGAACAATGTATCCCCAAACTATGGAAAACTTCTTATATTATTCCCCTGCACAAAGGTGGGACCACAAATGATTTCTCAAACTACTGACCAATTGTTATACTTCCTTCCCTAGCCAAGATTCTTGAAAAATGTATACACAGGCAACTCCTCAGCTATTTACTAAACAATAACCTACATCTAAAGAAATCCCAATCCCATCGCACCACATGTGCCAGAGACCTCAGCCTCATTACCGCAGAACAATTTGGAGGGACAGGTTCATAACCCAGAGGCTGCCCATGCTATGGAATAGACTTCCCATACATGTCAAGCAGAGCACCTCATTGGCCCTCTTCAAGAGATAGCTTGATGAGTGGATGAGAAATAGAAAATTCACCCCGGAGATCACTCCAGTGGCTCTGCTCGACAGAGGCACTGGGAACTAAGGTCGGGTGGCACGATTCTAGGGTAATCCCATGGGCTAGGCTTTTAAAGGTTCCAGGGCCATTAGCCTAGTACACACCTATGAACCTATGATCCTATTCAGTTTCTAACATAGTTTTAGACCCAAACACAGTATCACAACTGCTCTTATCAGCTTTACAAATACAATCAGTCAACTCAGAAATAATGGCCAAATCATATCATCATCCATCTTTCTTGATATGTCTAAGGCTTTCAGCACCATATCCCATCAAAAACTACTACATGAACTGCTGTCCTTAAACCTCACCCAGCCTACCCTTTCCTCGTTCCACAGTTACCTATCTGACTGCCAACAAGCAGTTAAGTGACAAAACAAACTCTCAACTCTACTACCTGACTCAGTGGGTGAGCAACAAGATTCATTTCTTAGTCCACTGCATTTTACCATCTTTTCTAACAAACTCTGCACTGCACAGACCTTGTGACCATTGTTCAATATGCAGATGACTCCTCCCTAATATGTTCTGCACCTTCACTACCTGAACCACTTGAGAACACCCAAAAATCCTTCTTATACATTGAAAGATTCCTCTCTGATTACCAACTTATACTAAATCCAAACAAAACAAAGCTCATATTTCTGCTCAAATAATAAAACAAATGACCACCTACCAACCTTCATCATCTGTTCCTCTAATAATACTAAAATTGAACTTGTTTACCACACCAAACTACTTGGTATCACAATTGAAAACTGTCTATAATTTGACAAACACTTAACTCAAACCATCAAAAAGGTACACATTAAACTGGGCTCACTTACAGAGTTAAGCCATATCTGACCAGTACCACCAGGCTATCCATTCCATGGCCATAACACACCTACACTCAACCTTAGTATATGCATCTCCAATTTTCATAAATCTCAGAAAAGCTGACTTAAACAAACTGGAGTCCTCATAATAAAATTGCCAGATTTGCAACCAACCAACTACATAGATCTCACCACTGCTCTGCTCTTCGCCAACTAAAAAAGGATCGAACTACCAAATTTGCTATCCATCAACCAACTAGTTTTGGCACATTCCATCACTCACCATCCTGACAATTGCCCTGCACTTAGGACCCTAATACAACCCTACTCAAATAGCAGATCCTTGAGATCCTCCTACAAACGTCTATTAAAAGCCATGAACTCAAACAGCAGTTTGGGTGACTCTCTGACTCTAGCCAAATAGCCAAGTACTGGAATACCATCCCTCAGAACATACTAAAAACTAGTAGCACAACTAAATAGAAACTTTTCAGAGAGCACCTATCTAACAGCTGGCTCTGCTCATGCACTAAGCCAGGCTGACCACACTATGCTATGTCTCTTAGTTCTCTTTACTTCTCCATCCTTTGCCTACTTCACTGTACTCTGCTCCTGTTTCATCCAATGTACATAAACACAGTGCAAAGACAATGGTAATCTATACTGGAAATATGATATGTTTAGATGTATGCATACTGAATGCTGTACCACACTGCTGCATACTGTCTCTCTAAAAATCAAACTCTTGTCTTATTTGTGTACTCTTTATTCATTTTTGACCATTTCTGATACGTAATTTGTATTGTTTCTAATTTTGTTATTTCATGTTGCTTTGTAAATATTTTTACTGTACATGTGTGTTACATGTGTGTAGCTTTTCTCTCCAGGCCTCTGATAAAAATGGGCTCTTGACCCAATCGGGCATACCTGGCAACCAAATATAAAATATAAATCAATCAATCAATCAATCAATCAATCAATCAATCAATCAATCAATCAATCAAATAAAATAAATAAATAAATATCTTCCTTTCCCCCCACTTCCTGCTAACTTTCTCTAACTCAAAATGTTACTAACCATGCTGAAATAAAACACTTACAAGACAATTGCAGTCATCTGTATATACATGCCCCCAGGTACCAATGATAAAGCCCTGGAAGATATTCTTTGCTGGGCCTCCTCAAAACTCCCTCAGGAAACCATAATATTGGGTGATTTTAATATAGATTGACTAATAATACAACCTGAAAATCTAGCCAGTAATATACATCTGTAAACGTTCATGCTACTTAAAACCATACCAACTAGATGTAAAAAAGCTTATTTGTATTATAGTGTTATGCAGTTATTCCACACACCACAGAGCTCTGTGGTGTGTGCGATAACTATATAACACTATTGTACAAATAACTAGATGTAACAAAGCCACAGTGAGACAATCAACCCTTGACTGGATCCTAACATCTTTTCCAAATAAAATATGGAACTCTGTCAGGGCTAGACTGTGGTGGTTCTACTGTTTTAGTTTACTTGTAATTTGGCTATTTTATTATAAGAATGCTCAAGTTTGGACAGTTGTCAGACTTGAAGTTTAGTAAAGATTGTGGAATCATAGTGGAGAGATGACAGTAAGAATGCTGAGGCTATGCATCGTATGTCTATGTCAGTGAGGTAGTTTTTTACTCTGTATAATGTACCTAGTTTTTGAGGTTTACTATCACATAGTCGATCACATTTTGTGCAATTGACATATGTGCAAAATCCAATTTGCATATATCCAAAAACGCGAGCACCACAATGTTGAACCCTGTAATAGTGAACGTTCGCTATTACAAGGGTCGACATTCTGGTGCAGATCGCACTAAAGTGGGAATCAGGAAATGTACCCTTTCCTTCACTGTAGTGTGATCTCGGAGTTTGTATATATAAGTAGGGGGTGGGGGAGCACAGGAGGGCTTGCCCCCTGCAAAAATTGTGTTTTAATGCATTGCAGATGTGAGCATTTCAGTAAAGTCGACATGTTCGACATTTGACTTTACTGAAATGCTTAATTCAGAATTTACTGTGGTCGGTGTTCTGATTTTCGAGCATATTGTTCAGAAATCTGAACATTCGAATGCAGTGAATTCGAAGATATGATAGTAAACCATTTTTGATGAGTTCTTTTAACTACATGTGATACATAGTGGTTTAATTTCAAATGATCATCTGTGGTTGCACCTAGTAATTTTGTGTGATTTACTTGCTCTAATTTGATGATTTTGGCAGAGGAGTCCATTCATCAGCTTGTGTATGGAGATAACATGGGGTGAAAAACTTGAAGGGCCAGAATCAGAGCTCTCAACTTTTTGATGTTGATATGGTCTGATTTCTAATGGGGAGGCCAAAGACCCTGAACTTTCAGGTGACCAAGAGATGCCCCCCACCCCATGACCAAAGCATCAGTGAACAGCTCTTTGAGGCTTTGCAGTCATCTGCTCTGGACATCAATCGGGGAACCATGTTTGATTATCTCAAAGGGTCCTAGAGGGATTTTGCAGATATTGGTCAGGAGGAAGTTCCAGCTTCTCTTCTCACGTCTTTGGGTTTAGGACCAGTAATTTTTTTTGTGGTTTTATTAGTAGTAGTTAATTATTCAGCCATGTTTCGGTCAACAAGAATGATTGCTGTGTAAGGTCGTCGACTTCAGTGAGAGATTTGGCAGAGCAGATTAGGGTCAAGTCATCTGTGTATTGAACTTGTGTAGCATTTTTGTTGTTATGTAGAGGTCATTGATGAATAGGCTGAAAAGTATGGGGCCTACTCTAGATTCTGGTGGGATAATGTTATTTAGTGAAATGAGAAAAAAAGCTCACTAATTATGCAAAAATATTTTTGCCATTTTATATTTTCTTAATAAATCTGTAGTAAACATAATCTGCTAGAAAGTACAACAGGTAGCTTAAAACTTTATAATTGTGAAGTCATTTTATCATTTTATAGCTGCTGAAATTATTGACATTAAAATTTCCTGGTACACAGCTTTTCCTTGATTACTGGAGTTGACGTTTGTTGGGACAATATCAAAAGGCACAGTATCTAAGGAATGCTGACGTAGAGGTTAATGAAATAAGGTTTATTATTCATACACAACCTATATGTTTTCTAGGGTCATTGCACCAAATGTGTTCATGGAAGGTATAATTTAGAAGAGCAGCTAGTCTGGAAATTTATTGCAGAATATTACAGCTATAACCTGTTCACAAGTTTCATCCTGTATAGTCCAGGGGCCAGCTTCCTCAGCCACCTTTAAAACTACTGTGTGACAGTGAGAGAGTCAATTAACCAGACAGTGTTTGCATATAGTCCCAAAAATGGCTTCCCCAAATTAACAAATGAATAAAACAAGAAAGCAATCACGTAAATAAACAGAATAATACCAAGCTTAACCAAGTTATACACAGAGCAAGGGAGATCTGGGAAGTGTCACATGACGTGAATGTGTGCATATGACAGTGCCTAGTTCATACACAGATGAGAGTCTAGATGAGCTCCTCTTTTCAAAAAGTGCTCCAATTCATCAGCTTACTTGGAGCACTGGTGAAGATGATTTTTCGCTCTCTGTTTACTCCCTGTGTACTCATGGGGAAAGTGAGAGTCTGTCAATATATTGTAGAAGATGCATCATGAAAAAGAGCTTCACATTCTGATAACCCTGACGCCCCATTCTCACCAGCATCAGCAAGCCATAGAACATTCTACTGAGTCAGAACTTGTATTGCATTGCACAGAATCTTTGCTGATCCCTTTGTCAGGTTCTTTAACAGTATCTATCACGGATCTGTTTAAGACTATGTATTTTTAATTTATGACATAAACCAAGGACTTACAACATTTTTAACAAATATGGTGCAGCCTATTTCAAACAAACTGTCAAAGCCAGATTATAGTAATTATTTTCCAAACATTTGCAGTGTAACAGAAAGGTATTAGCCACATAAGTACTTGTTGATGAGATTGTAAATACAATGTCAAAGATGACTACACCAATTACATAAACCAAGTTTTTAAACAGTCACTAATGTCTTTGGTTATCACATTAAAAGGAAAATTTAATACATTATCTGAAACAGTACAAGGCTATTACTGTGCAAACAGAAAATGCTTGCCACTGAAGTCAACATTTTAATCAATTACAGATATAAGTGGATCGATCAAGGTATTCAGAATCCAATAACTTTAAGTATGTTAAGATGGGCTAATATCCTAAATGACAGGTATTTGTGTTCTTCAGATATGTCTGTGCCTATGAACCCATGTAAATCTTTCACATTTTGTTTTATGATTCCACCTGTTTTGGGATATGTTAATGCACCATTTACTTGTTATGACAAAGTTTGTAAAGAAGGCTTAAGTCTAGTATTTACTTAATCATAATCTGGTAATGTGGCATGTCAGAATTGTTAGAATATAAAAAAAAATCCTTTATGTTTTATGGTTATTGTTATTAGAGCAATCTAATTGTAAAAATATACTATACAGCATATTACAGTGTCTATATAACATGCGTTTACAGCTGTTTTTAGAAGCTTGCATTCTTCAGTCTTCAGCAAGGATTTGCACTGACTCTTAGCCTGTATGCTTTCATAGTGTTTATTTTTTCAGTGCATTGCTTGAATTCTTGAGTTGCTAAAACTACACACATTTTGAAAGCCATTACAAAACATTTTCAGGATTGATCCCCCCCCCAATATTGTTCCTTTCTTTATATATATCTGTACTGGCATATTTCCTTATTTAGACATCTCCTTTTTGTGAAGAAAGCAGCTGTAGTTATCAAAAAGTATGTCTGTGACCTGCAGTTTTAGCCTAACTCACCAAAAACAAGATTACTGAGATGAAATTGTTGCAAATAGTGATTGCTTTATACTCCAAAGTGCAGCAACAACGGAGTGCGTTATGTGCCTGTGGAGTACTTAAGACTTTTAGAATTCATCCTACTAATTTTAAGTTATTTTATTTACAACTGTCAATCTGTTCACTTAATTTGCCAGTGAACAGTAAGCAGAGATCAATCTGTGAAACTTAGCATTATGTCAAAAATAATTAAAATAATTTGACTTTGACTAAAAAGCTTTCTAAATGTCAACATTCCATAATTACATAATGACTGATTTATATTACTATGAAAGTCATAAAAATCACTCAGAATCTTTAATAATAAGTTTAATTATTTTTGCTCATTCATGACTGTATAGCAGTATACAATATTGAAGTTGAAAGGCAGGCTAGCAGGAAATGAAATTTCCCAAATTCTGTCACAAAGCAAAGCATTAAAACAAGCTAAAGCAGTTTCAGTGCAAATAAACAGGTGTAAGAACAATATATTTTATTGCTAAACAGTCACAAAATACTTTGCACATCAGGTTTAATAAGTCTGTGCTAATATGAGTATGCGAATTTGTGATCAAAATAATTACATCATTCATAACCCTCATTTAGTAAACCAGACTTATTTTTATTCTTTATTACTATGTAACCATTATAATCAAATTGTGATTTTCAGGCTGGCAATGTACTCCCCCCTGAGCAAGTCCATTAATGAAGCATTTTCATTCCGTACACTTTCTGAATTAGGGATATACACTAGTGCTGAGTGTAGTGACAGTGCTTCACAGTAAAGAATTCTCTTGCTTTGGTTCCTAGCTGCTGCATCATTTGTGCGGAGCTTGTACATCTTCACCACATCTGCCTGGATCTTTGCCATGGTTTCTAGTTTTCTACAACATCTCAAATATATGCTGAAATGTGAGTTGGCAAGCCTGTAAATTACAAGTATAGGTATGGTTGTTGTGTGTGTGTGTGTGTGTGTGTGTGTGTGTGTGTGTGTGTGTGTGTGTGTGTGTGTGTGTGTGTGTGTGTGTGTGTGTGCACGCATGTATGTATGCTCTCTTCAGTGTTCTGGCATCCTATGTAAGAATAGTTTTCTGGCTTATGCCTGTTGAGTGTAGGAACAGGCTTTGGTTACTCTATGTACAGGAATATTCCCTGAATGATTCTGTATTGTAAGAAAAGTAAATTAACTAAAGAATGAATACTATTTTTGATGAAGTTTTCTTAGACTACATGGCAAACAAATTATATAAAATATCTGCCATCTTACTTATTTTATAAGAATGTGTTGGACAACTTATTTACTTATGTCTCACTCCCAAAAATATTCATACAAAAACAGTAAATATAAAATAACTGTTATTTTTATCCATTTATCTGTTCATCTCTTTTCTGTCCTTTACCTTGGAGAAAACAGAAAGAAAAAAGCTAACTGTAACATTTATGAGCAGGTTAAAAACAAAACATTTAGTTAACTGTAATGTCAAATGAGCCCCATATTCCACAGCTATGAAGCCAAACCTTTATATTCTAAGCTATCATGCTGTCTGACAACATGATACCAACAGTTATCACTCCAAAAGCAATTTTAAATGCTGACTAGAACATTGCTGCTGCTGTTGGGTTTAACCTGCAACTGGTGAAAATTTGCCATTTACTTCTTTGAAGTAGTATAGTTACATATGTCCACATTATTAAAATCATTACATCCTGTCATCCATAGATATTATTTTGACCAAAAGTCCAATTTTCCATTTTTTCTGTTTGTTTATTTGAGGCTGCTAAAGCTATAACATTTTAAAATGTTACACCACACCATATCTCCTAATAAACTTAATCCTAACTTAAAAACTAAATGAGATGCATTTGTTAGAACTGACTATAACAAACCAGTCGCTTTTTCAGTGTAGAAGACCAATACAAAGACATCTGATGCCCCCTGATATGCATATTTCAGTAATGCAAAGCAGCCTAGACAAAGTATAAGGTAATGACCAGCAGGACTGGAGCACTGTGCTACCAGCGTGCATAAATATTATTGAAGGAAAACAGGGTAAGCAAAGATGAAAGGGTGATTATACATATATGTAAGAACTAGACCTACAGAGAGATAGCAGAAGATGTGAACATGAGACAAAAAGAAAACATGAAGGAGCAAACAGCAAAAAGAAGTTAATAGCAGAGCCGCCAGTCATCTTACTAGCATCAAAAATTGAGCACAGAGAAGGTGAGAGAGAGTAAGAGAGAATACGATTCTACCAACACCTTCCTTTGGCCAATGAATGCAAGCATGAAGGACGTTGAACTAGTCCAGTGTTAGGTAAGATGTTGTGGGGCAAAAATGCCACGATTATGAGGCAGATCAAATTATCCCTACATACAAGGTAAGTCTAGAGAACAGACTGACTGAGGTATCTGATTTGGAACAGTCTGAATAAACAGTATCAGGCAGCAGGAAGGAAGAGAAAATCCTTTATTGCATTGTCTGCAGGATTATGAGGCGAGAAATTTACAGGTCATAGTTTTTGTGGCTAACCTGGATGTGGACTAATGGAGGGATGACTATGAAAAGATAAACTAAATTTCATAAAAAGGATCTTGGGAGATGGCATAAAACCAAGGGAGAAGAGAACGTATAGGAAATCATAAAGCAGATGGAATGGGTGAAAATGGTTTATGAATGGTAGTCAGGGCAAAAAAAAAAAAAAAAAAAACAAGGAGAATAAATTCCGTGTAGGTCATCCGAGTGGTGAGGGTAGCTATAAAAAAAAGGAAAATTGTGCAAACAGTGGAGGACCAATGAGAAGGAAACATGAAGTACAGACTCAGGACATCAATTTGCATATAAATGACAAAAAATATATGGACAGGAGAAGGTCAACAAGCATTAAAAAGGAATGACAACCGTCTTCTTGAACATATATCAAAAGATGAAGGCACTGAGAGTTAGACAGTCAAATGAGCTTTGGAAATCTAGCAGCATAAGAATCCAAAGATCACATGAGAGTCTGAAATGAGTATTTCACATCAGAATTTAGGAAGAGAAGGCAGGATTACTGCCTGGGAGGTCAGAACAGTGATAGGGGAAAGATGGACAGTTGGGAAGTGTAAACAGAAGATGTGGAAAGGCTCTGAGGATTCTGATGGGAAATAAAGAAAGGCAAAATATGTCATTTCGCCAAGCTTTCTAAAATGAGCTATACTGGATTAGTTACAAACATAGACAGAACTTTTTATTTGGTCCCTTAGAAAGTGGTTTCTTAGGGAAATGAAGGCAAGTTGGGGTGCTTATTGTATAGAATGGTGGACCAAGGAGCAGCTTTGAAAGCTCCTTGGTGAGTAAAGAATGTCAACTTTGTTGGGAAGATTCCTTAGAAGATTCCTCTTCTATGTGTATATATAATATATATATGTATATATATATATATACATACACATACACACACACAGATTTATATATGTGTGTGTACACACACACACACACACACACACACACACACACACACACACACACACACACACACACGGTTTCCTGATGAATGATTGATCTTAATGTTGAATGTATCAGACCAGTATTAAGAAGTTCACAACTACATGAAATTGAACAACCTAAACATTGAACCTACAAAAATTTGAGAAAGGAAAACTATTTCCTTTCATGATCTTCACACTAAGCCCCCCATAACACTAGCATCAAAGTCATTTGAATAGTGGCAATGCTACAAGAAGTGTTTGTTTTAAGGTAAGGTATGGGGTTAGGGTTTGGGGAAGGGGGATACTTAGGGTCATTACTAAGGTGGGCAGGGGGCTCCTCCATAACCCTAGATTTTACTTTAAAAAACACCTTCATTAACACTCCCACAAGACACATACACACACACACACACACAAAGTACAAACGCATACTATGAACTGTTACATCTATCCCCTTACTTAACCCCAACCCTAACCCTAGATTTTACCTTAAAAAGCAATAATCACAAAGCTAATACTGCAAACAGGCAAAATAACAAACTGAAAATCCAAAAAGAACAAGGGCAAGAACCACGATGCAGCACCCGGTAAAAAATATAACTCTTTTAATCAAATGAAGCGCTTTTTGTTTGTTGCAATAAACAAACTTCCTCAGATCCTTCTAAGGAAGTTTGTTTATTGCAACAAATGAAAAGTGCTTTATTTAATTAAAAGAGTTGTATTTTTTACCAGGTACTGCGTCATGGTTCTTGCCCTTGTTATTTTTGAATAATCGCAAAGCTGTTATGTAGAGGTACAAATTTATCAAAAACTGTACTTCAGTGACCACACTCAGAAAAACACTCCAGTGTGCACCAGTAACAATCAATAGTTTATTGGTTAAGTGCTTTTGTCTCAGAGAATTCATCAGAACTGAAATTGTAAAGCAATTACCAAGTTTTAAAACGTAAGCACCATGTGGATTAGTAGATCCAATTACATCACTTCCTTTCACTTAAGGAAGACCAAGGCAATGGCCAAATGCTTAAATAAGTGTAAAAAAAAAAAATAAAAGTTGGCAAATTACAACCAACAACAATACATCTCCAAAAACACATATAAATATTGTAGTATATCCATTAATGTCACTGACTATATATACTTAAAATATCCATATCTTAATAACTATTGATAAAATACCCTTAATAAACATACAAAAATATTTTAAATATTTATAAACATTTATAGACCTTATAAACCATTCATTGAAATTAACTCACAATAAATTAATAGAAAAACTCATTAAAGTTTTGCTGCCTTTAAATTTAATATAGGTGCTAGGAGATTGCTTCATTTAATCCGGGGCTGTATATATATATATATATATATATACATATATATATATATATATATATATATATATATATATATATATATTGTTTGTGTCTTTCGACTTTTTTCCGGTTAGGGCTCGCCACAGCGGAACTCCCGTCCGCTAATGATAGGCAGTTTATATATATATATATATATATATATATATATATATATATATATATATATATATATATATATATATATATATATTTAAGCTTAACTGCCAAAGCAGCTTTCTCTATTCTAGCTGGGTTTTCCATTGTCCACCCTTGGATTCTGATCAACTTGTTCAATCACCCAAAACAGAAATGAGCTAGATTTATAACATAAATAAAGTGCATTAGTCATCAGCTGCATTTTAATATCATCATTATGCTCATTTATTTGTGCTTTCAAGGCCCTTTTGGTCTTTCCCCACATAAAAAGAAAAACATTCTGAACAATAAGCTAACTAAATTACTCCTTTTACCAACAATTAAAATTGTGACTCCTCTGGAGTGTTTTATATGTTCAGTGACTTTAAATGGGATAGGTAAGGGCTTTGCTTTCACCTTCCTCACTTTTTTTTTAAATATTGCATTTCACTGAGAGAAGGAGGTGATTCACCCCTCTCCACTTTGTATGCTAGCCAACCCCCCCCCCCCCCCACTAGCCTGAACACTCATTCCCTTTCACCCCATTTTGGCTGGACACTGAATTTTTTTTAAACTACCTAAAGTCATCCACTACTTAACAAATTTTATTTGGGAACCGCAAATCAGCATATACAGACAATGAAAAGCAAATCCCCCCATCAACCTGAAAACGGGTTCCATTTCCCCCTGTTTCTGGCTGGACAGTGAAAGTTATTTTAAACTGCCTGAAGTCATCCACTACTGAACATAATTTATTTGGGGACTGCAAATCAGTGTAAACAGACACTGAAAAGCAAATATAGGTGAAATTATCTCAAAGGTCCCTGATATAGTTTTAAATCACTCTGGGCTTAATAGGAAAAGGAATAGTGTTGTAGTGGCATGCACATTCATGGGGGCAGTTAGGTCATTAAAATCCTATTCACTGTCTTTTTCCATTCTAAAGTAGAAGCCTACCAAAAGGAGCTGTAGTACTTTTCATATAAAGTAACAGCAATTGATGCCTACCAAACAGGGTTTTTTCCCCTTATTACAAAGTGTTATTAGCATTCTAAATGCAGATCCCCTTATTTAATGGAGTAAAACCGAGTTGTCTAACTGATAAGGTTAAGGAATACACCTTAGAGTAGTTGATTATAAACAATTTATAACATTTACCTGTTTCCTGATAGTCTTTTTTACCATTCATGGTGGCATAGGCCTCAACCTTCCATCTCCAAAATGAGGAACACTCGCCTTCATAATGTGGAACAAATGGGCAAAATGTGGAACACATACTAATGGCTTACTAACACAACAAACAAGGAAGGTCATGTGATGGTTAAATATGCTGTTTTACTTATAAAAGATCATTTAATGAATTAATATATAATATTTTAATATTTACCATGGATTTCATAAATAAATAAATTAATAACACTGACATACTCTTTCAATGTTCAACTTGAGGATGTGGAACTTTTTAAGACCCCAAATGAGATACGTTCCTCATAATGAGGTACACTTGAGAGGTATGCATGGTGGTGTAGCCAGGCTCGCAAATACTTTTTTATTGGCTACTCCATGCCAATACAAAACAATATGCTGCATAACTGTCTGAAACTCTTCCCCCAATACATGTTATCAAATGGTAGCTGCATCACAGGGTGGCATTTTTAAATATTAAATTCCACTGAGAGAAGGAGGTGATTCACCCCCTCTGGGCTGTGTGCTCACCAAGTATGTGGGTTCTGTATCAGAATTGTATATGAATATTAGATTGCATATTACAAACTGTACTGTCTTTATATAATATTTTAGTTCTGAAAGTGCTCACTCAGTGGCATTTTTCAGTTAATCTTCAGAGTTCTAGGTGAAGTGATAGCAGTATAATGTACATACTTAACAAAACTGTTATAAGCAGGCAGCTGAATAGTGGAATGTAAGTGAACAGACATAGTAAAAGTTATTATAAGCAGGCAATAGTTCAGATTTTCATGTAACAGCACTGGCACCTTTCTAACGTCAAGTGGTCACATAATACCATTTTACCTTGACTCTAACCAGAAGTGTTTTTGTAAATAGTAAATGTGCTGGTATTACTAAACTCTAACATTTAGGTGTTTCAGATGTAGCTTGATCCTAGTTAGAAGTGGTTTAGTACAACAGTTTGTGAAGGTAATGATTGTTTTATTAGCTAATGACTGTTTCAATAGTCAAATTATATTCTATAGTGTAGTAAGGAGGAATGCTCACGAATAGAAATAATATTGAATGTTTGAATGTTTTACCATCAGTAGACTGTTCTTAACATAGAAATTTAATCTGCTTGTAGTCACTAAGTTTAGTCTACATTTAAATGCTCCATGTGTTTTACCTAGCTGATGTAAGCTAATTACTAAAGCAATTAATAACTGCATGCATTATCAGTACTATTCCCTCTGTTTCCTTGCATTCTCTTCTTAAGCTTGTCTCTCAAAATCAAACACTTGTAACTCCCTACACTGCCTTCTTTTTTCAGCCCCCATCAACCTGAACATGTGTTCCATTTCCCTGCATTTAAGGCTGGACATTGAAAGTTATTTTAAGCTTCCTGAAGTCATCTGCTATTGAACACATTTTATTTGGCTACCGTAAATCAGCATATATAGACACTGAGAAGCAAATGTTGGGGAAATTATCACAATGGTACTTGATATAGTTTTAAATCATTCCAGGCCTAACAGGAAAAAGTAGTGTTGTAGTGACATGCACATTTGTGGGGGCAGTTATGTAATTAAAATTCTATTCACTCTCCTTTTCCATCCTAAAGTAGATGACTGCCAAAGGAGCTATAGTGCTTTTCGTATAGAGTAAGAGCAACTGAAACCTACCAAACAGTGCGATGTTGCTTTTCTTATTAAAAAGGTTAAAAGCAATAGAAGCCCTCCAAACAGAGCTATATTGCCTTTACCCTCCTTCGCAAAGTGTTATAGCTTTCAAATGCAGATATGCAGCTTTTTCCTCCTTATTTACTGAAGTAAAATCAAGTTGGCTAACTAAAAAGAGTAAGGAATACACCTCAGAGCAGCTGATTATAAACAATTTATAACATTTACCTGTTTCCAGATAGTTTTGTTAACATTTGTGGTGGTACAGTCAGGCCCGCTCCATTCACCATCACTATGCTTGGGCTCAATCCACTTCCCTACCCTACCCCCAAATCCCACCCAACCCCACTTTACCTACATATATTTTAAATACACCACACCTACCACACCCAAGTATCAAATCACTACCTGCAAACCTCAACACAATTAACTACTAACTTAAAAACTACCCTCTCCATCTTTAACTCACTCCCCCCACCCCATAGTAGTTATTCTTAAAGTACCCCACTCCTCTCAGTTCACTTAGACAATAAGACATCACTAGCTATACCTCAACACGATATGTCCTTCATACAAAATATTACTCCTACGCATTTCCATCCTTAGCTTAATTATAGCAGCCCTCCATCTCACTTCTTATCACTATTACATAATCACAAACATGCACTCTCCTACCTTCCCCTTCCCCACCCCACTTCACATTTCCATAGCACCACACCTCTTTAATAGTTCCAAGATGGAACTGTTCACATATAGATAAGTATAGCCATTAGCTTCTCCATATCTAGTCTGTAAATATACTAGACTATCACCTAAACTCTTACACTCATTCCTACTTAGAAAACCACAACTTCAACTAAGTGGTGACATCCACCCGAACCTAGGTCCTAATCCAACACAACAAGTACCTCATACACCAAACACTGCTCACTCCCAGACCATCACAAAGCCATCAGGAAATGATTTCAACATTCTACTTATCAATATGAATTTGAGGAGCCTCTTAATTAAAATACATGATTCTCATGCTTCTGTCTCCCTCTACACCCTTGACAAAGCAGTTCTAACAGAAACTTGGCTAAAATCTCACATAAACAATGAAGAAATTCTATCCCCAGGCTACAATATCCACAGAACAGACAGAATGAATAAACATGAGGGAGGTACAGCTATAATATATAAAGATATACTCAAACTTGAACACTTACAATTAAACCTCCAAGGCCTCAATAATACTGAAATACTGTCTTCCCACCTCAAAGTTAACTCACAAAATGCATAATCATAATATCAGCCTATATCCCTCCAGGTAAAAACCTATCCATAACTGAGAACCTTCTTTACTGGTCATCCTCCACATTTAACCAGGAATCCATAATAATGGGGGATTTCAATTTGGACTGATATACTTGTACTTAAGATAGCCCCTCTAATTTCATAAATCTGTATAGTCTGACCCAAATGATACAATCACTGACTAGGATGGATAAGTACAGTAGCAGGCAGTCAATTCTCCACTGTGACAGGTCCCCATTATCACATCTCTTTCTATCCATTCAGCTGTTGAATACTTTAATAACAAATTGCTTGACATTCTAAATAGTCTAGCTCCCTTTAGAAAGTTCTGAGTCAAATCTAATTACACTCCATTGCTGACTAAAGAAACTAAATAGTTACTCAAGCAGAGAGATAAAGCCTGATCTCAGTACCACGGTAACAAAAGCCAAGCCTCCTTTGATAGTTACCTGTAACTAAGAAACAAATTTTAAAAACAGATCAAGAATGACAAAAAATATATTGGGGTCTATATTACAACAGAGAAGAGGTGTTTAATCGAATGCCTCTTCACTGATACATATACAGCGAACGCACTAAAGCGTGAACGCTCAGAACACCGATTTATTTCCCTGGGAAAGAAATTGATAGTACTAACACACAAACACACACACTCTTTCAAACATTACAATGTGGGGGGCTCTGCCCCCACAAACCCCCCTAACTAAATATGCCAACTCCGAGATCGCACTACAGTGGGGAAAGGGGCAAACACATGGGGAAGGCCAAATGATTTCTTTCCCAGGGGAAAGAAATCACTGTCCTGAGGATTTGCGCTTTAGTGCGTTCGCTCTATATGTACCGGCGAAGAGGCGTTCGATTAAACACCTCTTCGCTCTTGTAATATAGAACCAATATATTGTACTAGAATTCAGCAAAAACATCAAAATAATCCCCTAACATTCTGTGGTGCTATTAAATAACTCCTGCAACCTGGACATTCCTCAACTCCAACTCCTACTTCCAAGAATAGTAAAGACAGCTTAGCTATCCAGGTCTTCTTGTTCTTTACCAACACCATAATATCCCTAGTGAATAATAACAACAATCTCCCTCCAGCTATACCAACCATAACAGAAGCTACCACCAGTCCTTTCTCACTAAAACCTATCCAAACGAGCAGCATAGAAATTGCTAAATAAGCTGAAGATCACATCCCTCTCTGTAGACCAGCTACATATTGAATATCTCAAGTTAACAGCCGATGCCATCTCCTACCTGGTTTCTTTCTTGATCAACCAATCTCAGAGCAATGTATCCCCAAACTCTGGACAATTTCCTACATGATTTTTCTACACAAAGGTGGTACCTCAATGGAATTTTCAAACTATAGACCGATAGCTGTTTTATTACCTGTATTGAAAATTCTGGAAAAATGTATACACTCACAACTTATGGACTATCAAATATGTAACAACCTGCTAACCAATTTTCAATATGGCTTTTGACCAAGATACAGTACCACAGCAACCCTTATAAGTTTTACTAACACAATAAAACAACTCAATGATGGGCAACATGTTTCTTCCATCTTCCTAGATATATCCAAGGCATTTGACCCTGTATCCCACCAAAAGCTCCTCAATGGGCTTTCAACCCTAAACCGATCCCAAACATTCATCTCCTGGTTTCACAACTACCTTCCTGACTGACAACAGGCTGCAAAGTGACAAAATCATCTCTCTTCCTTATTATTAGGTGGCCCATATAGTTCAATTCTAGGTCCACTCCTCTTTACTGTCTTTATCAGCAAACTCTACACAGCTACTCACCTTGCAACCATCATTCAATACGCAGATGCCATTATCCTGCTCTGTGCTGCACTCTCCCTTATGCAACTTCAAAAGATAATACAAAAATCCTTTTCAGCCACAGAATCCTACCTCTACAGCTATCAACTCAATCTAAATACAAATAAACCAAATTAATGTTCTTCTCCACTAAAATGTCCAGTGACCACATGCCACCCATTCTCATCTACTCAGCCAACAAAACCAAAATTGAACCTGACTCTCATACCAAACTACTCAATGTCACCACTGTCAGCAGCCTGAGATTTGATAAACATGTAGCATTTGTTATTAAAAATGCCCTCATAAAATTAGGCTCACTCTACAGAGTCAAGCCATACCTAATAAAAAGCATGAGGCAATCTATTGTCAGGACTCACCTTCCAGGACTCACCTTCTGTCTACCCATTTGTACACCTCTCCTATTTTCACAAACCTTAAAAAAATGATTTAACCAGACTAGAGGCCTGCTACTACAAAATCGCCAAATTCGCCACAAACATACCATATAGATCCCACCACTGTATTGCTTTCCAAATAAAATGGCTAGAATTACCCAGTCTCTTATCCCTCAATCACCTAACAACTGCCAAACCATCATACCTGATAAATGCTCATACAATACTCCAATCATAGAACCCTAAGATCATCTGACAAATTCCTGTTAAAATTCACAAAATCTAATAACAGTTTTGTTGATTCTCTTTACTCCAATCATATCCCCAAAGCCTGGAACTCCTTTCCCCAACATATCCTTAATAGCAGTAATCAATCAAGTTTAAACAGCTTCTCAAGACACACTTAACTGACAAATGGCTCTGCTCATGCACATCCCCTGGTTGACTGCAGCAGTTCTTCTTTTACTTAATTTTCCATCTCTTTACCTCTCATAACTATATGCAAACCAATTTTCTTTCTTAATCTCTCCCACTTTCCATCCTACTACCCCCCTCTACCCCCACCATTTCTTTCCTCCTTACCTTCTATGATGTTTTCCTATACACCTATAGGAATGTTATAAATTGCTGTGTTTTTGCACTCTACATATTCTGTAAGGTGTAGATGCTTTGTAAATAATGTATGCTTGTTATCTTGTTGTTGACACCTTTTCTCCATGTTCCCCCATGGCAAATGGCAAACTCATAGTACTGTATTCGAATTACTGTACTCTGTAAATTCTATATGATGTACTTATGTACTTTGTCACATAATATCTTTGTGTTTGTCAAAAGATTGTTGTATAATACTGATAACCTGTACTTGTACTTGGAGCTTTTCTTCCTAGGCCTCAGCTGAAAATGGGATATTAGCTCAATTGAACCTCCCCGGTAAACAGATGTCAAACAAAATAAATAAAATAAATGTTCCTCTATGCTTGGAAGTTCCATCAGTGTTTTAATAATTATTATTTTCTCTTTCCAAAAAAATTTTAACATTTTCCCCTTTTGTATGTAAACAAACGGGGTTTAGAGAAACAGCGTAAAATGTTTCGCATTTGAGAAAAAACTTTCCAATATTTTAGATTAATTTCCTGTACATCCACAGAAAGCTGACTGTATTTTAAAGCAGTTGTCCTGTTGTAGTCATTTATGTTGGTCTCATTAACTGATTCCCCTAGGGCAACATTGTTATCATTATTTTCCCAAGTAAACTGGTAAATTTGATCCACCAGCCATTAAGAGCCTCATTCGACACTTCAAGTACTAAGGTGGCAGGGTAACTACACTGTACAAAAAAAATCATTAATTCCATCCACCTACATAATAAACTCAGTATACTTAGATGTCATCCTTGCCACCCTGACTAGTTGCCCTTTAATAATATTTATTTTTTTGGAGTGGTGGATTATCACTCGAATAGCATAGCTAAGAATTAGAAAAATGTTGTTTCCTATAGATCTTGTACATAAATTTCCTAGCGTCAAAATCCTTTTGAATACTAACATCCACATAATTGGTAGATTCAATAGCAAAATGGCTGGTATATTTTAAAAAAAATACTATTGTTGATATGTTCCATAAATTCCCCTAAAAGTTCAACCCTACCAGCCCAGATCAGAAAGATGTCATCCAGGAATTCTAAGTATAGGGGTATATATTTATAATATTTAGTTTTACAAATATTATGTTGTCCCGCCCCCCCCTTTAAATAACCACACCAAACACATAAAGCCATTTGACGACCTTTATTAAACTCTATTATACAATGAACTTATACACACTAAAACAACATTAGTTATCTTCCTCAGCAACAATGATCTCAGGGCAGCATCACTACTCACCCTGGATGAATTTACCTCAGGGCAGCGTACCTACTCATCCTAAAAAAACAAAAAAAAAAAAAAAAACAAGTAATCTCCGTGGTATCCCTGAAGTCTCAAAACAACCCACTAAACAAGTGTAGTGGGTCTAAAAACAAAACAGTATAAGAAACTTCTCTGTGTGGAAGATTTTCAGTCCATATATCTCTAGTTAATCACTGTATATTAATCAGATCAGACAATAGTAGTAGAAGTAGCAAACTTAAACTCGTCTTAAGTTAAAACAAAACAAAACAAAAAATAATAATAGAAAATATATAATTGTACAGCATTACTAAGTATTCTAAAGTAATCCAAGCAAGGCAGGCAGTCTGTTTCCTTTCGAAAATCCTTTATTAAGTACACAGACAAATGATCCAAGTAAAACAAAAATAGAGTAATAATTTCCTCACAAGCTTTCTAAATATATATATATATATATATATATATATATATATATATATACTTTTTATCAGGCATGGGAGTGGTTTATTGTGCTGTAAAACAAAGTGTTATTGGTACACATGTTAAATTCACATCCCTTCCCCCATCAGTGTGACATTTGAGCTGGTCCTGCCCTACTTAGTAGCTGTCATAATAATATAACCCTTATGTACTTTAAATAAAATTTATAATGATGTGGTACCTCTTATTTAACCAGATTATTAAGCAGATTATTTTCTGTCCAAGACAATATACTACATGGCTCGAAATATGTCAACCTTAGTTCATTTGGCAATCAAAAAAATATATAACTATATATATATATATATATATATATATATATATATATATATATATACATTGTGCATGTACAATCAATTTCTATTTTCATAATCCATTGTTAACAAAGATCGCTTTCGTCCTTCTAGACTTCTTCAGGTCTGTGTACAAGAACCCTAAAAACTATGTATAAAATATATATAATTGTATAATAAGTTAGTATTGTTATTACACATCATTTTGAATAAAGTGGAAAAAAGAACCAGAAAAAATGTATGTATGATGATGGAAACAAAATATACACTTAGATTACAACTTATTTAAAATGGTATTTAAAACCAACTGGTAGAATAAAATAAAATAAAATAAAATACAATTAGTCATGTAAACAATGTGGCAATTTTCTAAGTTCCAGTTCACTTCTAATTGAACAGTAGTAGTTTAGTCCAGGCTTCCTAAAAGAGTTCAGTTTTAATTGCCACAAGTTCATGTTTCACCAGAATATTCGGGATTCTACTCACCCTGATACCTCCTCCACCAGGGCAATGTAGCTACTCAGCACACATAAAGAGGCAGCGCACCTACTCACCTCACCGACAGACCAAACTATTAACCAATAACCACCTTCTTTAGAGGGGGAACAGAAGAGGACAAACCTGTCCATCTTCTCTGCCACCAGCCTGGTCCCCAGGCTGTTCCCCCTCATAAACCCTCACCACAATCATATCCTCTAAAAAGAGCTTCAAATTCAAATTAAAAAGATCCAATCCTATGTCATTAAGGTGTACTCCATCCGTTCGGTACCAAGACTCCTCTCCATCCCCAAAATCTCTATGGTCAATGGTATGCATCCCCAAAATTCTTAACTGCCTAGCCAGCCTTTGATTGATGCACCTTCTGACCCTTTCAATCACCCTATAACTATACACAGTCCTCCAACACAAACGAGGAACCAGCTCTGACCACACAATTTCCATACCCGGGTACAACGCCTGTAATCTCATCAAATCCTGAAGAATAATGTCCACTAATTGTTTTTTGGAAAAAATGCCCAAGTCATTGCCCCCCCAAATGAATGACTAGTATACAAGGACAACCCACCTTCAATTTAGCCCTCTCAAATTCATGCAACAACCCATCTCACCTAAGACCCCTAACACCATGCCAAGTCACTGACCACCCTAAATGTGATAAACCCAAATTTTCCACATCATCCCTAACTAAAGCACGCTTCACTGTCCAGTGGATATACGAATGCCCCAAGATGATAATTTGCTTTCCTAAATGAAAAGAAGAGAAAAGTAATAATCAGACCACACCTTATCTAATATAAGACAAAAATGCATTTGAAGACCACCTCCCCACTCTCTTAATCAATTCAATGGAACTACTCTCTCTAGCTAAATCTGAGGCCCTACCTATCTTGAATGAGTGAGCTGCAAACCTCTCTGCCAGAAATCCCATGCAACGTAAAACCCTCCTCACCAAAGTTATGAATCTACTAGTCAACACCACCTTCCCACCCACTGAACAAAAAATTAACTGATCCACACTCCCCTTCCGCCTCTTCATAAATATTTTAGCTCACATTACTGGACAAAGGCAAGGATTCCTGTCAGGTTTAAGCACCACCAAACATCCCCTCCTGAATTGATCTGTCTTACTCCTCCTTAATGCAATAGTAACCTCTCCCTCCCCTATGATAGCATCCTTCCAACATAACAAGCATAACAACTCCGAAATACTGAAAGCACCAAAATATAACCATGTACATAACGCACCCCACATAAAGTAACCCGAAGACCCCCCTTGTAACAATCCTAACTCTCTCAACAAAACTTTCAATATAACCCTCGTAAGTGGCCATTGAATATCCCCACTTTCCACCACGACTCTCCCCCAACCCCTCAACATCTGCCCTAATGTCCAAGACTTAGTGAAATCCTGCAACACTGCTACCTTAGCAAGAATGCTAATAGGTTCATAGGTTCATAGGTAGATACTAGGCTATCTGCCCTAGGGCATTTATAAGCCTAGCCAGAGTGTATTTGGCTTCCACCTCCCTATTAGATTAGCCTACTGTGCCTCTGTAAATTAGGTCACAGAAGGTACCCTTTTAAGATTAGTTTACTGTGCCTCTGTCTAGCAGGGACACAGCAGAGATCCCAGGGGTGAATTTGTGATTTCCCATCCAAGTGTCCAAATTTCACTTTAAGAGGGTCAGCAAGGGGCTACGTCTAACATGAAATGAGATTCTATTCCAGAGTGAGGGAGCCTTTGGGAAATGAATCTGTCCCTCCAGCATGCCCTATTTATTTTTGTGCTGAGGTTTAGGTCCCTGGAGCATGTAGCTCTAAGGGACTTGGATTTTTTCAGGTGGAGCATGTCCATTAATTCTGGGTTTGACATGGCTTTGTACATCAGGCATAGATCGCCTCTGAGTAGGCGGTAAGCAACTGAGTAGAGCTGGAGTTTCTTTAGTCAAGCTGCATAGGACATCTGTTTGTAACCCATGATCCTCTTTGTGAGGTACTTTTGGAGTCTCTCCAGTTGCTGCTGGTGTCGGGTAAGGTACATCCCAAAAGGGGTATTGTATTCACTTATGGGCCTGAGTGACGAGTAGATGGGCACAATGATCTCTCTTGATCTAGATGCGAACCCTTTCATGATAAGGTGGGCTATATAGAAGGTCTTTCTAACCACTTTGGCAACGTGATTATCAAAGGAGAGATTACTATCTATGTTGGTCCCCAAATCTCTAATTACTTCTTCCATACTTAATGGATTACCACCTATGTGGTAATTTGTGGGCACCTTGTTTTTCCCAAAGGGGATGACTATGCACTTTTTAGCATTTAGCTTGAGGCTGTGGCTCTGGCACCAAGCATCCGTCTCTGTGAGACCCTTTTGGAGGATGCTTGTGTCAGCTGGAGATTCGATTATGGCCCCCAGTTTGCAGTCATCTGCAAACTTTGTCAGCCATAATCCCCCCATGTTAGCATGAACCTCAGAGAAGTATATACCAAACAAGAGAGGTCCCAGAACTGAGCCCTGTGGGATGCCACTTATAACTGGTTGGATACGGACATGGCACCTGAGATTCTGACCATGTGGGTTCTGTCTCTGAGCCAGTTTGCAACCCATCTTGTGATATAGGGGTTGATATTTAAGCTGGTAAGCTTATTTATGATGCCCGAGTGGGGTATTGTGTCAAAGGCTTTTGCGAGGTCCAGGTAGGCTGTGTAGACTACCTTGCCCTCATCTATGGCTTTGGTAACTGTTTCAAAGAAATCAACTAGGTTTAAGAGGCAAGATCTGCCCTTAACAAAGCCGAATTGAGTAGGGTCCAGTATCTGGAGGCTGCCAATGTCTTTGTTTATGAGTTCCATGCTAATACGCTCCATAGCTTTACAGACCAGACTAGTCAGGCTTATGGAGCGATAGTTTCCAGGGTCCGTTGTGGCACCACCTTTGTGGAGTGGGACCACTGTAGCTGTACGCCATTCTTTGGGTACGTATCCTGTAGTAAGGCTAAGTTTGAACAGTGACTTAATGTGAGGGTTCAGTTCTTCTTGGAGCTCGTGTAAGACACAGCCTGGGACACCGTCCAGTCCCATAGATGCCGTGTTTTTTGCTTTGGAGAGGGCAGCTTTTACCTGTGCATCTGTGATGTCAGGGAGGTTACATTCAGTTGAGATAAGCGTTTGCTCCTTTGTGGGGGAAGGGGGGGGAGAAGTTTGCACTGAATCTGTCTGCCAGGATGTTGGCTATGTCTGTAGGTTCGGTATATTTTGTACCGTTATGCAACAATTCAGAGCATATCTGGGAGTTTCCGCCCATGTTTCTGACATAGCAAAAGAAGGCCTTGTAATTATCTTTAGTGTCTAGGGCAATTTTTCTTTCGAAACTGGCCTTTGATGATTTTATGAGGGATCGAAGTTTCTTGCTAATACTGATCAGAGATGCCTTCCCTTTTTGGGATTTTGCTCTGTCATGTAGTAGCTTCCTCCTTCTGTTGTATAGCTTATTTATGGCCGGGGTCCACCAGACTGGTCTCCTGTTTTTGGAGGAGTGAGTCTTGGTTTTATTTGGGATAGCACGATCCATGCATTCCTGCAGGTGCTCATAGAATGCATTTGTAAAGGATTCTGCGGATTGGGATGTATTATCCTCTGGCCCAGGGGCTTTGAAGGATTCCACCTCAGTCTTGAGAAGTGCAAAGTTGGCTTTTGACATATTCTTTATAGTGATTTCCTTGGCTGCGGGTGGGGATGGGATATGGATTTCCAGGGAAATTTGTTTATGGTCTGATCTTACCAATGAGGGGTTTACCTCTGGTGTGGAACATAGAGTCCCAATGTTGGTGATGACCAGGTCCAATATGTTGTTCCCTCTTGTAGGAGTGGTGACCAGTTGTTCCATTGCGTTAGAGTTTATAAATTCAAGGAACCGTTGGGCGAGGGTGTTTGGGCTTGAGTAGTTTTCCCAGTCAATGTTTGGGTAGTTGAAGTCACCCAATAACATAGTGTTTGGAGAGACCTTCATATTCTCCAGTGTTCTCAGGAATACCAAGTGGGGTTCCTGTGATAGGGAGGGTATTCTGTAGCAGGCTACAAACTGAAAGGCAGTTTTGCCCGCTGTTAGTTGCACATGGATGGTTTCTGATGCTTCGTGCAGTGCCGCTAACCTCGAGGTGTAGGTATCTTTGATGAATATAGATACTCCCCCTCTTTTGTGCTTCGGTCCAAGTTTTGGGGCCGAAACGCATGGCATGAGGTATAACCTGGTAGTGCTGGGGTGCTCTCAGGAGCCTTGAACCAGGTTTCTGTTACTGTACAGACATCGATTTTCTCCATACTGAGGAGAGTCTCGAGTGTGTGCATCTTGAGGTTTAGACTTCTGGCATTGAGTAGCATTACCTTTAGTTTTTTTATCTTTGGGTTGTCTATGGAGGTGGGTTTGTCCTTTGAGCCTTGCCTAAAAAAGGCACTATGGGGGTGGCAAGAGCCTTGGCCAGTATACGAAAGCCTAAGGATGACAGGTGCAAGTCATCCCTAGCGAAGCAACGTGGCTTGTCGAGCATGTCATCCCAGGCCGACAGACACTGGATCCCCTTTGAATGACACCAATACTTTAGCCAATTGTTGAAACTGATCATTTTGTGTTTATACTGTGGCATCATTCTTGGTGAGGGCAAGATGCTACTCAAGGTCAGGGACATACCAGCCTGGGCTACATGGTCAGAGAGCTCCTCTATGTCTCTTTTCATGTAGTCCAGGGAGGTACATCTCAGGTCATTCACACCAGCATGGACAATGACAGAGTCATACTTGTACTTGCTTTGAAGTGACCTGAGTGCTTGTGTTATGTGGCAGATTCTGGCACCTGACAGGCAGCTTACAGTGACCTTCTCCTTGTTCAGTCTGGTGAGTGGGACGTCAGTGTGCCGGACAATAGAGTCCCCTATAACAAGTGTATTTGGTGTGTTGTTTGGCCTTATGGGCTGTGACTGTGAGGCACACTGATTTTGTGAGATATGTGATTTGTGGGTATTGTTGAGGGGTGGCTGTTGCTTGGATATCTGCTTAGGAGGTCTTTGCTGTTTAGGTAGATTTTTATTTAGAGCCTCAGAGTATGTTTTTGTGTGTTTATGTGTTGGGTATGCAGATGGAATAGGTCTGTGTGAGACTGGATTTGTGGTGTGGGTGGTTACCTTTTCCTTCTGGCTGACTGTGCCAGTCTTGGGTTGAGAGAGCTCTGCCTCCAGTTTGGCTGTGTAACTGCATCTCTCACATGTATTAGAGTTTGTTGGAAGGAGGAGAGGGTTGTCTGTGTACATAAGGCAATTGTAACATTGCCTCAAAATTCCCAGATTCACCAGCTGGACTGGAGAGTAACCTTGAAACTGACCCTTGGACATACCAGATTAGTATAGGGAACTGTTGTTTTACTGATCAGATTAGGGAAGGGAACTGATTTTTCACTTGATCAGGAAGGACCAATTGGGAGTCTAATACTTATGAGAAGTCAAGGAGGGTGTAGTGCTTTAGTTAGTTAGTGTTTCATTATAAGAGCTGAGCAAGTGCAGGGCTTTAGAAAGAGAATAGAGTGATTACTTTGAGAGTTTGAACAGTTCTAAGGGAAAAAGTGAAGAGCAGACTTTGTGGAGCCTGGAATAGTTTAAACCTGTTTAGGCGGCGCTGCCCGACACTGCTCAGTGCGCAAAACCATGCAAAAAGAGAGTTGTAGGGTTTTAAGATAGAGAGATCAAGAAGGCCAATAAAACTACAGCTTCTAGGTAGTAACCACTCCTCCAGGGACAGGCAGGCTGTTCAGTGTTAACCACTCCCACTGGTGAACACAAAGACTTCCCTTTAGCCCAAGCAAGCACTGGCCTTCTAGAAATTTCCAAACAGTTCAGAACAGCAAATCTGTAACTGAACTTTCTTAACTTTCAGAAAGTGGGAAAAAAGCAAGATTTTTTTTTTCTTTTTGTTGTAGTTTAAAGGTAGCAGAGATACACAAGCAGCAAAATAATCACAACAGTGCAATAAATGACCCCACACTTGAGGTGCTAGGCCAAAATCAGGTATTGCAGCCAAATCCACCTTAACTGTCTGCAAAGCCTTGCCTAGCCCCCCAGCAAGAGCTACATATCACAATAGTAATGCCTCCAACCATACCCCTTCCTCTTCTGGCAGCTGCAAAATAAACTGATTAAAATCAGAATGAGCCCTACCATACACCTTCCTCATAGAAGGGGCCCAGGAATGCCGTACCAACTGCCTGGCTACATCGACCCAAGATTCCACACTTCATCTGGCAGGGTTTGTGGCACCTCCTCCGCCCATAGAACCAACCCTCAAAACTTACAAAACTGAAATCAGGACAAGCTATCAGCAATCTCATTCCTTACACCAGGCACATGCACTCCTTACTTATTAAGAGGCTCTGCAAAACCAATTTACGTAATACTAGCAATAACAAACCCAACTTAGCCATCTTATTTTGTAATACCCTCACTACAGCCATATTGTCAGAGTGAAAAACTACACATTTGCCCCTCAAATGCTCCTTCCACACCACAGAAGCTGCCCATATAGGCATCAACTCTATAAAGGCCACATCCCGCTTCCATACCTCCTTCCAATTCTACAGCCATTCAGCCGCAAACCACCTAGCCCCGAAATAGGCCCCCATACCAGCATCCCCCAGGTGCATCTGTAAACAACTGACGTTCCTCCTGCCCCACCCAGTCTGACTGCCAAAAAGATGTCCCATTAAATTGCTGCAATAACCCATCCCACAAAACCAAGTCTTCCCGCACCAGTTGGGTCACCCTAACCCAATGGTGTTTACTCTGACCCCCTTTCAACAAATAAGCCACTGACCTACAAAAAGCTCACCCTGGGTGCACCACTCAACAGGCAAAATTCAAAAGCCCCAGCAACTCCATAACTGAACGAGTCCGAATCTTATCCTTACCCAACACCAAACGTATAGCCGACCTAAGCCTCTCTTTTATTCTCAGGTAGGCAAAACAGTCCCCGCTCTGCATCAGCTATTAATCCCAGAATTCTAATGCTCTCGCCAGACCCTCCATCTTATGCTGAGCCAATGGTACCCCTAACTCCTCACACATAATCGTAAACTCCCACAACCTCTACTGTGCTCCTACCCTTCCTTCGCCCACCAACAAAAAATCATCTAAATAATGCACTGCCTTTTGAGTTCCCACTCTCTGCTGCCAAATCCAATGCAATATTGTACTGAACCTCTCAAAAGTCATACATGCCACTGAACAACCCATAGGCATAGCTTTATTGAAGTAGTACTTATCACCTACCCACATCCCCAGTAGTGGCCAATCCTCACTCCTAATAGGCAACAATCGAAAAGCCGACTCAATGTCAACCTTAACCAACCATGGCTCCTGAAATTCCCTAATAACTTTCACTGCATCATCTTAGGAAGTGTAATGCACCCTAACGTCTCCTTCTGCAATAAAATCATTTACTGAATTCCCTTCCGGATATGACAAGTGATGTATCAATCTGAATTCCCCTGCCTGTTTCTTCGGCACCAACCCCAAAGCGACACCCTGTAAGTACTGAAAGTCGGACTGTCAAAAGGACCCAATAACCACCCTGTTCAACACTCTTTCTCCTCTAAAACCTCCAAGATGTCCTCTTTACCTTAAACAGATCACAGATTCTTGCAACCCCCCCACCCCCCTCCCATGGTGGACTTCACAGGAAACCCCCCTGAAATCCTTGTATTATCTCATTTTTGATGGCCAGACCCGGAAACCAATGAAGCATACCCTGGAGAATCACCACCTTAATGGAAAATGGCGCCCCTTCCTCTATTGCCTCTAAAGAACTCAAGTCCAAATTCCCAAAAGAGCAACACAATAATAAAACTGTTCACAAACCCGACGGCCCTTCTCCCCCAACCCCTAGTGTTGCCTTGCCCTACCACACTCTGCCAACTCCCCTACTTACCTATACTCTGCAGCCGAAAACCACCCCTTGCATAGCTTACCTACTAATCATACAGTGTAATCACTTAAATAATGCACTCATATTTCCCCCGTACATTAAAATATACCCTGCCTGGCACACCTAATCAGCCACACCTCCTATAGCTTGCAACCCCTTCCTAACATTAGAATATCGCCTGTCTATAAATATCCCTCCCCATATATATATATATATATATATATATATATATATATATATATATATATATATATATGTATATATATAAAATAAATAAATAATCCTGTACATCTAACCTTCCACCTACATACCAGCCACCCAATCCTAGCACCATTCAACCACAACTGAGCCTGTAACACTTACCTTTTTCTCCCCAGAACGACAATCCATTATCCCTACGAGAGGAAACGGCCAAGGACAATAGTGTGTATGTGCAAACCGGCGCCCAGACCCAACAGCTGAAAAAATTGCAGAAGCTACCCACTAAACCACCAGGGAGGACGGAAAGGATTTCTCACCACTACCACCACCGAAGCAAGGATGCAGAGACACCACAACAGCCGCGACGATCATCCCAATGGACGGACAAAACCGGGGACCAGAGAAAGGACACAAAATCCCATGAACCTACCAGGGAGCATGAAAAGATCATCCACCACTACCCCTAATGCTGATGGGACCGGATTGCAACGATGGACCCCCCCACAGCCTACCATGACCACCGGGAGAACACTTTTCTTTAATAAAACCCGAGGTACGACACCGAGGACCAAAGAAAGGACACAGCAGCCCATGAACCCACCAGGGAGCATGAGAAGATGATCCGCCACTACCCCCAATGCTAATGGGACCAGATTACAGTGATGGACTCCCCCACAGCCTACCTCGACTACCGTGAGAACACTTTTCCTTTTTTTTTTTTTTTGATGGATTACCCGGCCCACCCACATGGATCTTAACTGATCGCATGGCCCCATACGGGAAGGAGGTAATGACAGACCCGGCCTACCCACACAGATATTGCTCAACTGCATGGCCCAACCAGGAAAAGTCCTGATAGGGCCCAACAAATCCCCAGGAGACACCCAGATGACAGGGAGCAACCTCAGCAGCACCTGAAGACCACAAAGACCCCAACCACTGCGACTGGACCTACCACCCAACTGGAACCACCACCGGACCACCAGGAGGCCTTCAACAGTGAAACAAATGGTCCAGGACACCGGGAAATACCCACCGCAACCCCAGGCCTACCGGACCACCAGAGAATCACACCAGTACCCAGATAAACTGAGCACCACACTCACACCAACACTACTCCCCAACCATTCACCCACACACTCTGTTCTCAGTAATCCTTTCACCCTTCCCTGCCAGTAAGTCCAATCCCCCAACCTATATTCCCAGACTCCATCCCCACATTAAATGAGTCACTATAGAGAAACACCAAAAGAGAGAGGAGGGAACTGACCCAGTTAACTTAACCCCTTCTCTCCCCACCATCTATGGACTACCTGCTTCCACAATACCTACAGATCATCTGGATGTAAGCTAGTTGTTACTGCACCACCAACTCACCTCAAATGTGCCTACTTCCTTTAATCCCTAACACTTAATCCTGCCAGAAGTCTCCCCTTCCCCTACCTCACTTTCTTTCACATCTCCCTCTCTCTTTAACCCTTTCAACACCACAATCCCACTATCCTATCCAACTACAAATCCTCACCTTAGTTCCTACCTCTTTACCCTCCCCACACCCCTTTACCCTTATTCGTGGGACCGGGACAACTTAATTAATATTGGCAAACAATGGGGTGCACATTGCACCCATGGCTACTCCATTTACCTGCTTGTGGATTTCATCTTCAAAATATATGATGCTGGTCCTTAAAACCAACTCTATATTTTCAACCAGCAGCCTAATGTCCCCATAGTCAAACTTTCATTTTCCACAAGGACATTCTCAAACCACAACATCCCTGTGGAGTGGGGTATAACTGAAACCAAGTCAACTATATCAATCGTAACAAACAGGGAAGAGGGTTTAAACATGTTTTAGTTAATTTAGTAAGAAAATCCCAGGAATCTATCAGAATGTGCTTTTTTTCAACTTTCTATCCATTATTGTAGCTATGGGGTAGGGTCTTGAGCCTGCTGAGGCTACTATTTTCCTTAAGGGAGGGTCTAAGAGGTTTTTATGGTCCTTTGGTATTCCAAAACTAGATGGGATATTCAGATTAGTTACTTTCAAAAATCAGTTAAAGTCCTATCTAGTACACCTTGCAATAGATTATTTTTCAGTATCAGGTCTATATTCTAATGAGCCACATTAACCTCATTTCTGGAGACCTGGATATATGTAGAATCACTGTGTAATAACTGTAACATTCTAGCCAAATAATCCAAATGATCCAGTATAAGCAGTCCTCCTCCCTTATCAGGCTTCATAACTCTGTTTTTATTTTTATTACTTTCCTGTAATAACTCATATTCTTTCTTACTCAAATTAAAAACCTTCTTCTTTTTGTTTTCTAGGCATTGCCTAATTCCTCCCTCTACTAGTGCATCAAAATTCTGCAATATGGCGTGGGTAGGGGGTTAAATACACTTTTCTCCTGCATAATAACCCCTGCATTAACAAAAATGTTGTTGTATAAAACCTGAAGGTTCATTTTTCACACAGACAATTTTAAATCTATCAGTGTATCACTAATGTCATTAGTTTTTGTCGATACAAAAGGAAAACCTTACTTAAAAATAAAAAAAATGCTAATTGGTTACCTCTAAACAACTGTAAATGAAAATGTTAAAGTTATCCTGCATGGGTATAACACCTTGGATGTCTTGTTGTCTTTAATAGTAAAAGTCGTGACTTCTGGAAATAGCAGTTCAACTTTCTCCCTCTTCCCCCCTTGATTATCAAGAAACTGGTCCTAAAATGTATTGCATCAGGTGGACAGGAAACAAGAAAAATGCTTCATGCTTATTAAATGATATATAAAAATCAACTTATACCAAGACTATATATTTCACGCTCTGAAGGAGGTAAGGACCTTTTCGCTGTTACTTGTATAGATCTGCAATCATAGGACAGCATACATATCTGCTGACCTCACCAGATCCAAACGTGAAAGTTATAAAACATGAACAGAACAAGACTAAGATGACTTCCCTGCTTAGTTTAGCAGAAGCATATTGGTGTCAAGTGGGAATAGAAACCAAACTAGAAGTAGACAAAAATCAGGCAGCAACTGAATGTGACAAAAAACAAAAGAAAGAATATAAGGAGAAAGTCAGATGAGAAAGCAAGAAATGCAGACAAAGCATAAATGTACCTGAAAGTACAGAAAACTCTTTGAACAAGGACAGTTAGGATTTGGTGTAGAAGTGGTTAAGGAAAGGTTAATATTAGTGGCCAAAGATGGTGGGCTATGTACACGATGGTTTACAAAGTCCATTGAACAAATGGGAAAAACAGTTAAATGCAGGTTCTGAAAACAGAAATGGAAACACTCACACATGTTGTTGGTGGGTGTGATACACTAATGGCTGAAAGCCTCTATACTGAAAAACATAATAATGTGGCAAGACTGTTGCACCAGGGATTGGGCAAAGATTATAGTAGTGATGTAGCTGAAAAGCATTGGAAACATGACCCACAAAACATTACAGAGAATGCTGTCTTCTGTATCGCATGGGATTACCCATTACAAACAGTTCAAAAACAGATGTGAGAAACTCAGATATAGCAGTCAATGAAAAGAAGACAAAAGTAGCACTGATCACTGAAATTGCTACACCCAGTGATTATAGTCTCTTATGCCCAGAGAGATACAAAGTCATAAAATACCAGGATTTGCAGGGGGAAATCAGAGCAATGTGGAAGAAAGATACCCAGACATTTACAATAGTAGTAGGAGCAATGTGTCTGATAAAAAAATAATTTACAGTCTTATTTATTTATTTATTTATGTACATATTTATTTATATCTCCTACACAGATTTTATTGTGAAGTTCACACCCTTACTAACTTACAGGCATCTCAAAAATCAAAATTTGAGCAATGCTATAACAAAGTTACTAGATTTGAAGCAATTACCCCTTTCAGAACCCACCACTGTACATCACTAAAAAGCCTAAATTGGTTAAAACTACCCCACTAACATACACACAGCTTCTTAGCACCTATAAAATTATCCAGCATCAGCTGCTTGCCCAGAACTAAATGACATTCTATACAACTATGTTTTCACTGCATAATTATGATCCAATGACTAAAAACTCCTCTCTGTCCACAAACCTATTAAATCTGCTGGGCACTGTCTACACTCATACCATGTTGCTAAAGTCTGGAACTCCTTACCAGTACCAATCACTACCCTGCTTCCCATCCTTCAAACCCATTCTGAAAGTTCTGAAAGACTTCCTAGCCAAAACCTGGCTCTGTTTAAACTATATCAGTATATGAACACAAGTACCTATTCATACCTTTCACCTCCTTACACTCCCTTCTTGATTCATTTCCATACATCTATCAGTTTCTTTCCCTTGGCTTTCACTTTAAATATACCATAAGCCTACTTTTCTGTCACTCCATATTGCAATTCCCATTTGTATTATACTAACTTATCATTAATTTCTCTATAAACTGTTTCTCTAAATATTACATTGTTATTTAACTTGGATCTATTCTTAACCAATGTTTTTACATTATGCCTAATTTGGTATAATTATTAAAATGTAGATCTTTTTGTATTATTTTTGAAGATTGTAATATTACTGCTCATAAATATTTTGTAATAGTTTGGAATTTTTCTCTGTGGGCCTCTGCTGAAAATGGGCTCCTACCCAGTTGAATTTCCCGGTAATCAAATATTAATAAATAAATAATTATACAACCACCCTCCATTAATATTCAAAAACGTGCAGACTGATTGGTCAGCGTGCATGTTGTAAATCTGAGTTATAGTAATGGAAAAAGGTCCGGTCGCCCAGACTTTTTCCATTACTATAACTCTTACAGCAACACTGTCTCACTATGTTAAACGAGTTTAACATAGCGAGACAGCTTTAAAAAAAGCAACAGAGATTCTTGCTTTCTCTGTTGCTTTTTACAAAACTGTCTCGCTATGTTAAATGGGTTTAACATAGCGAAACAGCTTTAAAAAAAGCAACAGAGAATCTCCTTTGCTTATTTTAAAGCTGTCTCGCTATGTTAAACCCATTTAACATAGCGGAACAGTTTGTAAAAAGCAACGGAGATCTTACTTTCTCCGTTGCTTTTGCCCACAGCTCTGATGTACTGCGTAGGCATGCGCAGTACATCAGAACTGCCAGAATCTGAGACAGCTGCAGAAGGGCAGCAAGGAGGCACTATACAATGCCATTATTTAAGAAAAGTAATTATTTTTTTTTCTTAAATAATGTCATTGTATAATGGCAATAACTCGCACCTGGGTGTGGGTAATGCTGGATTTACCCAATGTTGGCTTTGTTTGGCCACTCGGGCTATGCCCTTGTGACCAAACCACACCAACCGTGGGTAAATCCAGCATTACCCACACGCAGGCGTGGGTTATTGCTATAATAAACGTCTCTTCATTATTTTTGGCTTTGCCTCATTTCGTCTGCTAAGATGCTGAGAGGTATAAACATATTTCAGTAACCACATTCTGAAAACCTTTGCAGTTCCTCTCTGGATAAGCAGAGCTGGTGAATCAGACAGCAGAACAACAGAAGGTCTTTCAAAGAGGTCTCAGATCATGGAGGACATTATAATCAAGCATCAAAATCTTAAATGAAAACATTACGGCCACTAACATTACTGCTGAGCTCAAAGCATCCAGTTCAGTTCTCCAGTCAAAAATGTATTACTAAAGGTCAACATGAATGTCAGGTAGTCTAAGGTAAACATCATTATCACACTCTAGATGGACTGAACCCAACAAAAGAAAAGGGTAAATTTCCAGATCCACACAGTACTGTGATCTCTGTTCAAGAGCTGTGAGTTTTCAAAAACTCGATCATATGGTCTCAAAAATATGAACTTCGAGTTTCTGAAAACCTGAACTGATAGGAACCCATATATATATATATATATATATATATATATATATATGTGTGTGTGTGTGTGTGTGTATATATATATATATATATATATATATATATATATATATCCACTATTTATCTCGAAATACTGAAATCGCAAAATTCAGTATTTCAAAATTACACAGCCGAAAACCCAAGCACAACTCACAATTCCGAAAACACACAACCACGAAATTCAAAATGCCGAAACTACACTACACATACAGTACACATAAACAGGCACAACCCCCCCCACAATCAAATAAATGCATCTACACTATAGATAACCCCTACCTATATATTCTAACACCGAGATCGCACAAACAGAAACACAAACGAAACTCACACATCTTACAGTCATTCGCACACACACATCGCAGTCACAACACACACACACACTAAAGCCCCTAACCAATACATTTGCACACACAAACGTACCTAAATTCAGCCGATACATCCACACACCGCACCAGCAGAAATGGAAATTCAAAATCTCTATGCTTTTGGATTTTGAATTTCGTGCTTCTGCTGGTTTCGGACCTTTGAG
>NC_056741.1:1470213849-1470323849 GCF_019279795.1 Protopterus annectens | reverse complement strand
TATCTATCTATCTATCTATCTATCTGTGTATCATCTGTCTATCTATCTTTCTATCTAAACAGTTATCTCTTCTGCTACTTGCTAGTTTTTTAGTGATAGACCATATTCCTAGCAGAATAAAATAATTCATACAGCTAGACGTTCCTACAGCAAGATAGCTAGCATTTGCCCTCCTCCTTCCATCATGGAGCTTAATTGCATTTAAATGATCAAATTAAGTAATCTAATATGGATTCTGAAAAAGCACACCATTCCCTGATGGCTTTATCTGCTAATTAGACATCTTTCTTGACAAAGCAGAGCCTACAGTTTGCTTCTTTACTGCTTTAGTGATGATCTGCAGTGTCACTGTCAGATTAAGTAACACCACTGGATTTGTACAAGTCGGATGTCACACAGCACAAACTAACTCCACTGTATGACATACACATAGACTGCAAATACACTGAAACACATACACACCCACTGCAGTCTAGCCTTTTTGTTTCAGTTACATTATAAAAGTCCAACATGTCTGCATGCAGCTTTGTGTTTTAATTTTCCAGGGCAATGGAAGTGCTGATTGCAATTTAATTAAACAGAGAAGCTTTGTCGGGGTATTTCTTGCACCATCCACTGTGCATGTGCTGAGGGTTTTTTTCCTTTTTGCTTTCATCCTTATTTATTATATTTTCCTCTGGCCTGAATAAGAGCATCATCTTTTTACGAGAAAAATGTTTCAAACCACAAGATAGCTTACACTTATAGTAGCAGGATAAAGAGTTACAAAAAAATATTTACCCTATCTAGCAGAGAATGACTTCTTAGCTTGACTATATTACTGAAGACCCCTGTATCCCTGAGCATTTTTAAGATGTTCTAAAACATTTTTATTTATGAGGGCTGTCTATAGAGACTAAATGGCGTGCATCAGTGGCCCTGAAACCCCTTGCTGTTGTAGCACTTGCCACAATATATTCTAAGATGCATGGTTATATATCTTCTCCAATTCCACACCATGCATGTGGGCACTACTGATGAACTTTGCTGACCCCTGCAATGGCTGTGGAAAACCAAACAGACCAATGTGTGTTGCACAGCCAGGATGAAACCCTCATTGCTAGTTATGAATTAAAGGCTTACTATTGGATGACATCTCCTTTTCTTTTCTAGCAGTGTCAACCTTCTACAAATGGGGTATACCCTCATTTATACTAGAAACATTATCCCTGACTTCTATGCAAAAGTGAATAAATGTGTTTACCATGAGATCCTCCCTTCCCAGAATCTCCAGATCCTTCTGTATTTCCAGATGGACCCTATCAATTCCCTTAGACTTGCCATAGCAAAACCTTTTAATTGCTGTAAGTCCTCATAAGTTTCACTATCTGATTCTGGCACTGCAGTCTCAGAGAAAGGCAGATCTGTCAAAAACACGAGATTGTCAGTGTTTATTGAATGTAGACACCAAGGAAGGTCCAAAGTATAACTGAACCCTTACACATGCTAGTCACTTGGTAGATCCCAAAACAGAGGTAAAATCTAACAAAATGGTGACACTAATATACTGAATGATTAAAGCTTAATTTAATAAAAATACATTAAGCCAATTACATTCCTAGACACTTTTTGCATATGGACTTCATCAACTAATAGCAGGACAAAAACAGTTCCAATTTATAAAAAACAGAAACACGTGACTAATCCAATAACCCACCCAGATAAAAGATAATTTAATTAATGCAATGCAAAAATAATATTTGGAATATTTATTTATATTAGTATGCATAAATATTTATAAAATATTAACCAAACATTAGAATGTGATCTAAACTGAATATCATACAATGTGCATATGCATTTTACAAAAAAAATAATGATGACCGCTGTTTATAATTTTCCTGCTATCTTTTTAACCACAGGAACTATAAAGATAGATTCATTAATGCCGGGAAACATTGCATTTCATCTTAACTGCCACCACAGTTTTTTTAAATTCAGTGGACATTTCCCATGAGCTAACCCTGGGGTACCTCTTGATTTTATCCAATATAAAGATCAAGAACTACTTATAACCTGTAAATTCTACTGAATGCTTATATAAAACTTTAAGTGTTTCCTTCTTATGTCGAAGTTGGGTTCATAAATGAGTTTTCTGAGACTTCTTTCTGTCATATATCTGTACTGTGCATGTGTCAGGTCCTGTTTTTGAATTAATGCTTACAAACTGCTAAATTTGGTATGGGTGTAGTTATACAGCACTATTGGGAGTGTAATGGTATCATAGAACATAGTACATGCTGCTATAAGCTAAAATATGTTTCTGAGTCAGTTACATAAGAAATGCAGTTAGCACACTGCAAATGCTGGGGTGTCCTACTACATTAGGTGTAGCATTATGCTGTACAGAAAACTGACAATGATCCCCAATGAGATGCACAACAGTGAAAATAAAATCCATCTGGTTGCAAACAACTCTAACAAACAGTACTGGATATTTAAGTTAGCAAAACTAAGCAGCCGAGAGTAGAGCATGACATATTATTGTTTTTGACTGTATGAGAAAATGTACAGTGCTTTTAAAGAAGGGAAACAGAATTAGAATGCATGGCAGAAAAAAAACACCAAATACTGCCCACAGTGAAAAAACATGAAAGCTCAGTTAGTGACAAAAGAAAAATTAGAGCCAGTCAATTATTCCTTTCCAATGTAGGAAGGCTATGCCTCCTGCCTGCCTTCAGTATTAGTAATCAGCTCTCAAGTCATAGCGTGTTGCTATAAGGGCTATTTCTGGTACTCCGAGAAATACTTAAGTAAATGTTGATATAGTATGGTATTTAGATACTTTATCTGGTCAGATATACAACACCTGAAATCTTCAGATATGAATAGGGGACACATATTCTTACCTCCGTTTTCACTAATCTTCCGTGCAGGACTAGCTTAGTCCTGCATGGAAGCGCCCGTTTAGGAGCAGGACAGCAGTGCGTCATGCATATTAATGAAGGTGCACTGCCCAAACTCCTAGGTTTACTCGGAGCGTGTACGAGTGCAGGAGGTGTGTCTGAGAGCAGCGTTCTCAAAATAAACACGCCCCTGCAATGTAGAACAGTAGAAACCCACTAACAACTGCTTTAAAGTGCCTTAATCGCTCTGTATCCAACAGCTTGTGTTCTGCCCAGCAACAAAATAAACAGCCTCTGCAAGGCTCGAACCCTGCACACCATAGACAAAGTGATTTACCACTAAGCCATGTCAGATATACATAAATCTCATGTTTTCAGAAACATATCATCCAGCCCAGTCATGCAACAGTACAGAGAATGTATACCAACATCTAGATGTATGTGTGTGTGTAAATATATTAAGATCTAAACAGATACAACATATCGATATATGTCGATACATATATATCTATATATATATATTTAGAAATATATACATATATATAAATATATATGAACATATATACATGCAAATGCCTACATCGACACACATATATATATCTACACCTATATGTCTACATATACACAGCAAGGTACATATATGTACACAGATATATATCTGTGTAAGTATATGGACATAGTGATATATATGCAAGCAGATATATATATATATATAGATATATATATATATATATATATATATATATATATATATATATATATATATATATATATATATATATATATATAGGTATATGTTGTCATACATCTGTAGATAGCAATGGTAGAGTAACAAAAACAAATATGTCCACATGCACCGTTAATGGGTTTGAGAGGCCCCAAACAATATACATCTTGTACGAATAGGCATAACCCCCACAGCCAAACATATCCACCCTGCAATACACTATCAAGTGTTGCAGATCCCATAACCAGGACCTGACATGACAGGGGCACAAGATGTTAACAGTACTATATCCTACCTGTATGATGTCAGGCTGGAATTGGTGACATATCATGCAGTACAGTCTGGCTCCCATAGGAGTTGTAAAATGTGGAAGCTATCCACATCCCCAGGATACATATACACAGACACATATATGCAGATACAGATATACATATATATGCGTGTATATATATATATATATATATATATATATATATATATATATATATATATATATATCTACATGTGACTACACATATACACACAGATATATGTACAGTAAGATACATATGTAGAAGGTGCACAAAATATGGAACAGCCACTATGCCTGCAGTTCACACCTGTGCACATGGACACTGTATGGGCCAGCCATACAAATTGACAATCATTGCCTGCAACATATACCCACTGAGAGGTCATAGGACAAAAAAAACACACACAAGTTTGCAGAAATGATAAACCTTTATCTGTGTACTATTACAGTTCTATATACTATTTCTGCTGTAACTGGGATAGTCTTCACAGACATGGTGTGTGTGGGAGGTCACATCTGCTTTTCACATGTGTGCCTTTGGCTACTGACAGACATCCTAAGGACATCATAGTAAAGTACCACTGCTAGCATGTACTGCCCCTGTCAACCGCAGCAGAGATATTGGCCAATATGTGTGGACATTCTGACACACTCTGTGCAGTCCAGAGGTATACACTGAACCCCTTAATGCAAAACATGTGTACCATGCCTGACAATATGTATGTTAATAGCCATGTAGATGGGTATAACACATAACGACTGGTATACATATTCCACCATAGGTTATGCATTCACACACCCCTGTCTGGCCTGACATGTAATAACCGCTGGTACAGGGGTGCCATGGCCACATACTACCCACTAGATATTGACATACATCTGTACAGCATCCCACTGCTCTGTCTGACATACATGACTGTTAAGGGAGACCCGGCAGCAGTACATCTGGCAAGTATCTGCACATGAAATCTCACTGGATAAGTACACTAAGTTGCTAGGCATGCAACAATGCACTGTGCAGGCTACAGGCAGACTGGTTCAACACTGGGCAACATCTCCTATGGGGGAATAAACATGTACCTGCATATATAGCAGGCTGTACATGCATGTCACAGCACAGGGTAAGATACACCTGTGTGAAAGTGCATAACCACAACCAATGAGAACACAGCCACAGCCACATATGGCAAGCTAGCATGATATTACAGTATATGGACTATCTGTCCAACACCATCGTCATATGTGTCACTCACAGACTAACCCTACATATACTGAGCCACTACACAGTTTGGTCTGATGGCTGACTGTGGTATGGGTCAAGTGTGTGTATGCCCGACAAACATATAAGCCAGTATGGTAACATATAGTGGAGCAGCATGTAACATCAGACGGGACCTAGGATGATGACAACTACCAAAGTCTGTACACAGGCCAAGGTACATATTAACAATACACACACTGTCGACATTCACCATAAGTACACAGACCTCAGTACTGTACAGACAACCACAGTATGTCCAGGTTATGTCATCAAATATAACCTCTACTGTACATAACATGTATAGTAGTCTGATATCTCACTGGCTTGTTGTCAGATATGATGACACTAATTATGGTGTACAGCACATATGCACCTCTTAATACATGACATATGGACAAAGATTGACTGAGTTGTGGCTGGAAGCATATACACAGGGCAAATATTGACACGTTGCTGTGATAACATCATACATTTACTGTTGTGACAGGGTTTGTTGCAATGTATGTCCTATGAGGAATATGAAGTCAGTAACTGTCATGGCTTTCACCGTCTACAGACTGCGATCCTCACACTACCTTCTGCAGTTCACAGATACATGTTCTGTGGGTAACACATGACACCAAATGCACCACACACTGCCCAGTCTGCAGATGACCCTACAGATGGGGAGTCCTCATAAACATGCAATTGACATGGCAGGTATTCATACATGTAAGACAGCCATATCCACACACACCCTGTTAAACATGCATTACTCCAAATGCAGTATAGCAGACTTACAGTCTGTAGTCAGGTCAGGTACATCCTCCTCCTGTGTGTTGGCCTGTTTCCACAGTGTATGTTGTCAGAGGTAAATCCCCACTCCATCTGAGATGCTGTCTGCCAAACAACAGAACAAGTTCCTGCTCACAGTGAATGAAAAGGACGGGCACAAACATGATGTTCCTAGATATTGGAGTGTGTTTCCATGCAATTAATTGGCTATGGGAATGTTACCACAGCTGTTCCACATGCAATCAGCCACGGGAGGGGTGTAATTCGTGCAGAGGCCATCAGCTGATCATGAGCATTACCTAAAATACACATGCTGCTGCCTAAGAAAAGCAGGTATAGGTCTCCACATCCACCAGTGAGGGAGTGAGAGAGGCAGACAAAGGCATCGACAAGTCAGGGAGGGGTGGGAGAGTAAAACCTAAGCATGTTTGTGTCACACACCTACCAGCACAGGGTATCAAACCCCTGATGACTATGTAGTGCTATCACAGTCCTATGCAGTTGTTGAATGCACCACATAGATTACCTGTTGTGGAGTCTGCAGAACATATATGTGATGGTGAGTGACATCTGCAACAGGGATATGGTAGCTATACAGTAGGTGATGTTCACGTGCCTGTCCACATGAACAGGTGCCACTGTCAACACAGCTGCACTCTCACAGGGACGCACACACATTGGCACACTTGTCAGCACCAGGGATACAGCTCATCCCTAGTGAGATTGCCACAACACATTACTGTGCAGGTATCACATGCACACATGGACCATACGGAGGTTCTATGGGCAAAGGGTATGAGGAGGTGTTTGATATTAGACAGCATGTTTCAGTATGCCACTGGGGGTTGTAGTGAGTGTGGATGTGATCATACTCATCATATAACACACACACGAACACACAGGGTGCCAGTACTGACATGCATGGGTGCATTTCTGCACGGGTATGTGATGGTCGATTGTGCCAGATAGCTATACAAGGCTAGGTGATGGGTATACCTTGGCATCAGGCCACATGACAATGGTCTGCATTGTGGCTCAGGCCTGTGGTTTCTGCATTTTCCTGTGCATTGCTTGCCATGTATGTGTTCCCTAGTCCATGACATGGATGGTGTCTGGGATGTGCACACCTCCCACATGCATCTACAGTGACATGTGGAACTGTACCTGGGGTGTTGGGCCCATGTTTTGTACACAGATTATCATCAGATGTGCCAGTCTTGGCCACCTGTGGCATGAACTGGTAATGGACAGCAGGTCAAGCCTGCACCTACATTGATAGCATGCATAACAGCATTCCCTGATGTCAGTGGTAGCTGTCCATACAGGGCATGTTTTCAGGCATGGTATGTCCTTTGTGGGTCACATGTGATGGCACCACAGGTGTTGCAGGTGTCCAGTGGGGGACATGGGGAAGGTGCACTGTCTGCATGATTGTGCCTATTGGACAGATGGACAGGGTACCATTCCCTCTGTAGGCCACTGCAATCACTCCACAGTTACTATCAGTAGCCAATATGCAGTGTACTACACACACATATTGGCTGTTGCCTCGGCATGTGTGTGTATGTGGCATGGGTTGAGAGTGTGCTCTGGGTAATACTGGGGTTGCTAACTGTGATTGCCTGGCCATGATGTCACATGTATACGTATGGATTTGCACCCCAGCCTCTCGGCTATTTCACATCTGTTATTACTGTACGGTGGACATTGTTATATAGGGCCACCATAAAAGACATTTGCAAAACCCACCACACATTGGGCCCAGGTGTCCCACACTCACACCCACCTCCACATAAGATACAAATTACAACCGCACACCTGCCATGTGTGGGAGTTAAACTCCTACCTAGCTAGTTTATTACATTACAGCACTATGCAGTTATAGTACATGCCACAGAGATTACTGGCATACTCTTTCCCCAAAGGTGTATTTCACATTGGATGACATCAGCAGGACTGCCAAAGTAGGCCGTTGGCCATGTACTGAGTGTGACTAGCCTGAAATGCATTGCTCCCCACAGAGACATTGAAACACACACAAAGCATCCACAACCAACATGAGTGGGTATAGAACCCCTAACAGAGGTCGATATCACACTACAGCATGGAGCTGTTATAGGACACACCACAGGGATTACTGAAGACCTCCTTCCCCAAAGGTGTATTTCACATTGGATGACATCAGCAGGACTGTCAAAGTAGGGCATTGGACATGTACTGAGTGTGACTAGCCTAAAATACTTTTCTCCCTACACAGACATTGAAACACACACAAAACATCCACAATTAACATGCATGGGTATAGAACACATAACAGCGGTTTATATTACACTACAGCAGCATGCAGGTATGGCACGTGCTACAGAGGTTACTGGGCTGCATTCTTCCCAGAGGTGTATTTCTAGGTGAATGACATCAGCAGCCTTGCCAAAGTAGAGCATACAAATCGTATGGAGTGTGACTACCCTAAAAAGCATTGGTTTCTACACAGACAGGTTCAGACAGACACACACTTGCCATGCCTGGGAGTAAAACAGTTACCTACCTAATTTATCACACTACAGTAGTGCACAGTTACAGGACACGCTACAGAGATTACTGGGCTACAGCTTCCCAGAGGTGTATTTCTAGGTGGATGACATCAGCAGCCTTTCCAAAGATGAGCATTTGAATTGTAGGGAGTGTGACTACCTTACAAAGCATTGCTCTCTATACATAGAGAGTCAGACAGACACTCACACAAACACTTGCCATGTCTGGGATTAAAACAGCAACCTATCTAATTTATCACAGTACAGCAGGATGCAGTTACAGGACGCACTATGGAGATTATTGGGCTACAACTTCCCAGAGGTGTATTTCAAGATGGATGACATCAGCAGTCTTGCCAAAGATGAGCATTTGAATTGTAGGGAGTGTGACTACCCTAAAATCATTGCTCTCTACACAGACAGGCACACACACTTGCCATGTCGGGGATTAGAACAACTGCCTACCTAATTTATCATATGACAGTTACAGGATGGGCTACAGCTTCCCAGAGGTGTATTTCAAGGTGGATGACATCAGCAGCCTTGCTAAGGATGAGCATTTGAATTGTAGGGAGTGTGATTTCCCTAAAAACATTGCTCTCTACACAGACAGACACATACACCTGCCATATCTGGGATTAGAATAGCTACCTAAGTAATTTATCACACTACAGCAAGTCACAGTTATAGGACATGCTATGGAGATTACTGGGCTACAGCTACCCAGAGGTGTATTTCTAGGTGGATGACATCAGCAGCCTTGCCAAAGATGAGCATTTGAATATTAGGCAGTGTGACTACCCTAAAAACATTGCTCTCTACACATACAGACAGACACACACAAACAAACAAACAAACAAACAAACAAACAAACAAACAAACAAACAAACACAGTTGCCATGTGTGGTAATTGAACTCCTACCTAATTACATTATCACACTACAACAGTACACAGTTATGGGATGCACCACAGAGATTGCTGAGAAGCAATTCTTCCAAAGGTGTATTTCACAGTAGATGACCTCAGCAGGCTTGTCATACTGGGGCTATGGGGAGGGCAGTGTGTGTGCATGGGCCATAACCCATTCATCTAGGGGTTGACACGCCACATGTGGGCACAACCTGGGTCATGTTCCACAGATACGTGTATACAGCTGCTAGATGACTACTTCTTTGAACAGTCATGTTGCACAGCTGGCACGTGAACAACATACTCTGTAATGCTGACAGATATCGGTGGATAGTATCTGCAGTGTGTGACATCAGACCCCCGTGTGGTTGTGGCTTTGGCTGTGTGCTGGGTGGGAGAGCCTTGGATGGCTCCTTGTCACAGTCACCCTCTTCCACACATCTATGTATGTCTACCTTTGGCTTAGTATAGTGTGTTGTCCTTACATATATGCCTGTATTCCTATCCACTGTGTGTGCAAAGCATGTGTGGTGCATACTAAGGAGTGTCTGCACTAACATCTGTGGCTGCCAGATATGTCTGGTCCACTGGTGTTTGCAGACATGGCCTTTATGTGTTTAAGTGTGTGAGCTTGCCAGTATGACCTTTCAGTATGTTGTTGATTGACATTGCCTTCATTACTCTGTGTGTGGGCATGGCCAGTATGGCCGTCTGTACTGAATGTGTGGATTGAGTCCACGTAATTTGCACTGCAGTGCTGACCTTTGATTTGTACACCTACAGGTAGCATGCTGTCTCTGCAGGGTATATCCATCGATCATTTGGCATGGACTGTTACTACATTTCTGCATAGAATGGGGGGGGCACACCTGACTATTTCTACATTTCTACACAGGATTGTGGGGGCCACACCTGACTGTTACTATATTTCTACGTGGGATGGGGGGGGCACACCTGACTATTTCTACATTTCTACACAGGATTGGAGGGGGCACACCTGACTGTTACTATAGTTCAACATAGGATGGGGGGGCACACCTGATTACATCTACATTTCTACACAGGATTGTGGGGTGGCACACCTGACTGTTACTATATTTCTATGTAGGTTGGGGGGCACACCTGACTATTTCTACATTTCTACACAGGATTGGGTGGGCACACCTGACTGTAACTACATTTCTGCATCAGATGGGGAGGGGACACTGGACACTTGTATACATTTGCTAGGACTGTACTAGTATGTCGGGTACTCCATTTCAGTCTGTAGTCTTACCTATTGTGCTGGTAGAAGCATACCAGGGTACTACAGATCTTAGCTTTTAATTACCTACATATTAGTTTCTGACTTCCTACCCTTCAGAACTGACATCCCACTGCCTGACCTGCTGTAGTCTGTCTTTGTAGGCCTGGGAGGGAGATTACCCATAGGCCTCATTCAGAGGCCATAGCACAGTCTTTGTTTTTGTTTGTCTACACCTGTCATGCTGGCTGTGACTGTTGTTGGGTATGTGACCCCCCTGACTGGCATGTGTGAGTCACTTACCTTGTGGGTGTCCCAGTATTGAGGGTGGTGCTACAGGGCTGCCTGTGTCGGATGCACATACTAGACTCCCTACACATGGTTAGGCACAGGTAGTGTACTGTTTGGCATCCATTTTACTGTATGTGAGAGTCGGAGAGAGGTGTTATTCCCTGGGTCATTTCTGTGTCAGTGTATGTGCTATGCATTGCCTCTTTGCCAAGGCCAGGGCATACTGGGCATGCCTACTTCTGCCTACTGGGGCAGGCTCAGATTGTTCCTCCTTTGAGTCACTCTGTGCCTGTACAGGCCTTGGCAATGGTGGAGGGCTGTGTGGCCCTGCCCTGTGCTGTTCCTGCTGCAGCTGTTTCCGCAGGATCATATTGTGTAGCATGGCACATACAAGGACAATTTGGGGTACTTGTAGCTGGTGAGTACTACAAGGCTCTACCGGATGTGTCTACACACTGGAACCATGACTTGGGCATCCCAAACACATGCTCTACTATAATTCTGGTCTGTGCGTGTGCCTCATTATGGAGTTCTTTTTCGGGTGTGTCTACATTTCTGATGGGTGTCATCAACCACTGCTCCAGTGCGTATCCAGCATCCCCCACTAGGTGACTGTGAGGGATGTCCCCATTGGCAAATCTCTGGTACAGCTGTATCAGATGCCAATGTGGGAATCGTGATAGCTTCCAGTGCAGCCAGCACACACATTCATTATTATACCCTGGGCATCGCACACAACCTGGCAATTGATGGAGGGGAAGCCCTTGTGGTTGATCTAGATCCTACCCTGCTCACCAGGTGGTGCTCTGATGCCTATATGAGTGTAGTCTATAGCACCCACTACCTCAGGGTACACTGCTATTTGGTGAAATAGTTGCATATTGCTGACCAATGCCTCACGGGTGTTGGGGAAATATACGTGCTCACTGACATGTGCTGACATGGCATCCAGGAACTGGTGGAGTACCCTGGATGCTGATGCCGTAAAATCCCCATCATATCCCCAGTTGACCTTTGGAATGTACCTGTAGCTAGTATTCTTAGGCCTACACATACCTTGGTATCCACTGGGATGGGTTCCCCTCTGTTAGTTCTGTGTGTCAGGCGTGGCCGGCACAGCTCAACAATTTGCTGTAGAAGGTCCCTGTCCACCCTAAAGTGCTCCACTAGCTCCAGCTCATGTAGCCCCTGGTAGGTTACCCTGGGTCTGTACACTCTTCTCTATCTCCTCACTGAGGGCTGGTCAACAGCATTCACATCCTCACCATCCTCAGCCTCTTCCACAAGTTGTATGACAGCTATTGCAGCCCCTATCATTTTGCTGTTGTGAGTGTTAAAAGTTCCCGGCTTGTTTACACTGGTGGTGCAGAGTGTGGGAAAAAACAGAGGGGAAGGTGTTTGCTTAATTTATAGTAGTGTTCTTGGCTGGGTTGGTCTGCTGCCTGTGTAATTGGCTGATTCTGATACATTTCACCTGCCAGCTAAGCTAGTTCTCCTTGGTTACCTTCATGCTGCTGTTTACCTTTCCCATTGCCTTTCTGTTTAAGCCCATGTGTGCGCTGCACAAACAGAGTGCTCAAATGTGTACACTGTTGCTATTTCCTGGTTTAACCTCTTTTCTTCCTGTAAAACCTGGTGCATGGCGCGCACACCTGCTTAGGCTTTGTAAAGAGTGCTAAGCAAGTTTAGACAACCCCCCCCCCCCAGCTTAGCTGTGCTAAGCTAGGAGCAAACCCGAGCCACAGGGCTCCAATCCGCTTACAGTATGCCTGACACACACACACCCATGATGTCACCTAACTGATAGGTTTGCACCAAGCTCTTCCTACTCTTACACTGTTGTGACCTGACTCACATGTTGGGGAAAACTGGGATTCACTATCCTTCCCCTCATTTGCATAGGATTGCCTGCTAATGCATAGTTACATGTCTCACACTGAGCCCCCCCCCCTTAGCAACCACTACTCACTGGCTAGGTTGTCTTCTGCCTGTCATTGACTTGCATGGCAGAATAGTGATTTTAGTTAGACTGCTTATTTTGGGTTTATTTTATCATTTTCCCCCCGATCCCATTTGCACGCTGCTGCTATACGCTTAAACAGCCGAGATCGGCTAAAAAAAAGTGTATTTTTGTATTTTTTTATGTTTGCAATATCAATGGCCTTATACTTGGCCATTGGCATGCTTACTACATGATATGCAGCCTTTATTTGAAGCTGTCATAGCTCCGTTTTGAATTTTGCAGAAATGTACTCGGTTACTAACTGAGTACATTTCTGCAGATAGCACTAGTCTTGCATGGACTGTTGCAAGTTTTCTGGAATGCAATATCACCTCATTTGCATGGATTTCACCTGCAAATGGGGTGATTTGCATACCAGGGCTTAGTCCGTGCAGGATTACTGCAGGAGCCCTCATGCAAGCCCCTGCAGGCTGTTCCTGCATCGCATGGCAGATATTGCCTGCTTGAGCTCCTGCACCGATCTTGCTTTCCATGCAAGCTTTTGAGAATCCGGGGGTTAATGTTTTGAAAATGTTTAATGAGAGAAAAGTCAATGAATAAAATTAATTTATTTAATAACAAGTGTGCCATTTCAACTTTGTTGGCTTAGAGGAATAAAAAGATGACCTGAGTTCATTTAACATTTTTAGTACCTACTGGAGCTGGAGTGGGGGAAAAGAGGAATGATGGTGCTTAGCCTGCCCTCTAGCCTCTAAGGATGCTTAAGGCACAGTGTTCTCAGTGGATTCCTTACTGTAGACCTATGGATGCATGGAGGTGCTTATTTCAAGGGGGGCAGGGCTACTTGGTCATGTCACAAAGGGAGGCACTGACCTGCAATGCAAATGCCCATTGCACACCAGTAACCTTGGATGCCAGTGAGCATTCTCGGGAGAAGCACTAAGGCTTAAAGTAAAAGTTAGCTCTTCCTCGAGGCTGAAAGCTTGGCATCTGGTGTGCTCATCACTTGAACTCAGTAAATGAATGGGTTGTAGGACTGTTGGCCAGAGGGAATAAATTGGTCAAAAACAGCAGCCAGGAGGAAAGGTTCAACAGTCAGAGGAGGATAATAGCAAAAGTAATACAAAAATTGTGTGTAATTAAATGGTTTATTTATTAATTATTTGCTAACCAGGTAGGTGGGTTGCCATATGCACAGCCTACAATGAAAGAGGAAGGAAAACCCACCCTATAAATACAAAGTACATTAAGGAAAATGAAGTCCAGGAAAGGGGCAGGGCTCATATGAAGTCATAGAAGATATGGTAAGGATGTTTTCGTGTGGTAGGAGAAAAATGACTCTTCAGGATACTGATCATGATTTGGAAAATGGTGAATCACATATGACTGGAGAATAAGCATTATAGTTTGAGTGTACAAACTAAAAGTGGATATTCACAACTGCAGGCAATACAGAAGTAACAGACACCTGTCAGGCTACATGAAAGTGGTGGGGAGGGTGACAGATAAATGCAAAGAGTAGTAGAATGTAAAATGGGAGATTAGCAGCTCAGAATTAGATTAGGATGCAGTACAATTGATCTGATGTTTGCAGTGAGATAGATAGTGGGTTAGAAGCTGGAGATGATGAAAAAGTCCAACTGGTAATTCCAGTACTTGGAAAAGGAATATGACAGCATTGTAAAAAATCTGACTTGGGCAGCTCTGTGATGGTTAAAAGTCCTGAAAATATTAGCAGAATTAATTTAAGTTATGTACAAAATCCGTGTAACAGAAGTAGAAACATTGTACTCACAGAAGAGTTCCCAGTCGATTCACCTCTGTGCCCACTCCTGTTAATATTGGCAATGGACTGTGTCAGTAAACGGATGAGAGTTAACAGAACAGCAAATCTGCTGTATGCAGCCAAGGTAGAACTGTAGGCCAACTCCAAACATGAATTTCAACAAATGATACGAGACTGGAATGCAAAACTGAAGACACAAGATAAAATGGTGTACAGGCATGGCAGCAAGTGGGAGATATCAGAAGGAGCTGAGATATGAGATACAATGGCAAAGTTTAGAGCAGTTTAACAGCTTCAGGCATCTGTTAGGTATGCCTGAACAGTGAAGAACTCTGAATGAGGAGTTTAAAGCCAGAATCAGAGGTGCTTCAGCCAGCTGTCACAGATTTATCTGGAATAAAATAGGACAGAAGAATGCCAAAGAAGTTGAACAGTAAAGTGTAAGCACACGGTGGTTCATTCAGAGGTTCTGCATAACGCACAGACCTGGGCAGTGAAGGCAGAACAGCTGAGGAAGCTTGACGTAATGGAGATGGAAAGTGAAACAGGTAGCTGGACGCACACTGTGGAGCAGACAAAGAAATGCGGACATGAGACCAGAAGCAAAGAATCCCTAGTTGCAGAGAAGGTCAAGGAGATTAGATTACAGTGGTTCAGTCACACACGCAGAAGACAGTTTAATAAAGCAGGAAAAAGGCAAGAGGAAATTAGGACATTCAGCCAAGAGAGGGATGGTATGGTATGACAGAACATCTGTGGCAGTGTGGCATAACTGTTGAAGGAAGAAGGTGATTGGTTCTACATTGAGAGAAATAACAGCTGTTGCTGCAACACCCTGACCTCTTGTAAAAAAAAAAATTGAAAAGGAAAGGGATTTGAAGATGATGATGATAAGTGGGCTGGCCCACAGACCACTTTCAGCAGTCACCTGGTTCACAAAGACAAGGCTACATAGAGACAATTTAGTGTAGCCAATCAACTGGCGCATTTTGGGGAAGTTGACAAAAATGAAGTACTGGGTCAAAAGTCACTAATACCTAGAGAAAACATACGTGATTATGAGGATGAATGTAGAAATGCTGTGGTTTTATATGTGGGTAAATACCTAAAGGCATAGTTATAATCACACTGTATGCTTTCAAACAGCTACCAAGCAATGTGTTTATAACTCATTTGCACCTATAGAGTGACCTGTTTATCTACAGCTCAATTAAACAGAATGCAAACTTCCTATCATACCTTAAGTGGTACTAGGCAGTCTTCAAATGAAGTGGTAATAACTTATTTTTTAACTGTTAGAGATACAGAAATGTGATCAATGAGTACCGTGCTTCTGCATATCTAACGTGGCATATAGAAAATGGTAGTGCTGCCACGGACTTTTAAAAGAAATTAATCATTTCTGCTTTTCTTTCTTAGGAACAAGAAGCCCACATGATTTACTATCTTGTTATGCCTTGGTAGAAGGTTTGCTGTAGCACAAGTGGCACAATTTTTAAGGAGCTTCATATCATTCAGGAGGGGTGGTTAAGATACGGTAGTCAGGTATGGCCATATCTGTCAACCTCTTAGTGTAAGAAATCTGGACAAAGCCTAAAATAATGGGGGGACAAAGCCCCCCAAATAGGGAGATATTTTAAATAATGCTCTTATTAAAAAAAGTGGCTGGGATAAGTTATATTGTGATGTCAATCCTCAAAGATTTGCCAGAAAACTTTATGAGGAATAAATCAAAAACATGAGGCAAAAATCTAGACAGCTGAGAGGTTACCTACTGTTTATTTAATGCCACTTTTCAGATATTTGCACTTCTTTAGCAATATATAGATGTATGCAAATGTACTTATGCTAATATATCTGGCATTGTCCACTTATTGGCATTGTGGTATAGTGTTTTCTGTACAATTCTGCATACAACATGAATGACTTCTAACTCAAAGGGAATCATCAGTAAGTGAGAAGGCGTCATACTATTTTTTATATCAAATTCTGACTATATGCAATATTAATATTTCTGTTAATAATTTGACCAAGATAGTTGCAGTCAGTGGTATCAATCGAACGGTTAAATGATTTATAACTTGCTTCTGACTACAACTTCTTTGCAGGTATTTGTAATTTAGGAATAAGATATGTATAAACATTGGGCCAGATTCCAAAAGGGTTGCTCTTAGTGTATGTCTGCCCTGATTCCAAAGGACTTGCTCTCAGGGTAAGTGACTTACTTTGGTGTATAAACAGGCTTACACAGAGGGCCAAGTTCCAGAAGACCTGCTTTCAGTGCAAATGGTCACTTTCCACTGAGTAGAAGTCTTTTGGAATCAGGACTGTTATTTTTGTACAGCACTCTTGGGCAATATTTAAATAGCAGTAGGGTGAAACAACATTATGCAGGACATTGCACAGAGCAGCTTTGCACACAGTTCAGAAATGTGTGCTGACTCAAATGCAGTGGTCACTAAGTGATGAGAATCATCATCATCTTCTTTTGGCTGTTCCCATAAAGGGTCGCCACAGCAGATCATGTTTCCATTTTTTCCTGTCCTCTGCATCATGCTCTTTCACACCAACCGCCTGCATGTCCTCTATCACCACATCCATAAACCTTATCTTATTCCTTCCTCTTTTCCTCATACCTGGCAGCTCTATCCTTAACATCCTTTTCCCAATATACCCAGCATCTCTCCTCAGCACATGTCCAAACCAATGCAATCTCACCTCTCTTGGTTTGTCTCCAAACTGTCCAACCTGAGCTGACTCTCTAATATACTGATTCCTAATCCTGTCCATCCTAGTCACACCCAGTGCAAATCTTAACATCTTTTAACTCTGCCACATCCAGCTCTGACTCCTGCCTTTTTGTCAATGCCACCGTCTCCAACCCATATAACATAGCTGGTCTCACTACCCTCTTGTAGACCTTCCCTTTCACTCTTACTGGTACCCGTCTGTCATAAATTTATTTTATTTACTTTTATTTTACATTTGGTGACTGGGCTAGTCTAAATGGATGCATGTCCATTTTCAGTAGCGGCCCAGGGAGATAAGCTCCTAGGTAGGACAATGAAATTAATACAATAACAACTAAGGAAACATGAGATAAACAAATAAATCCTATTTACAGTACCTATTACAGGTTATCACAGTAAAATTTACAGTTTAGAATATAGGCATATCATAGCATGCTAGTACAATCAAGATATTCTAGAGATAGATAGTATAATAGTTAATAGGAAGGAGTTGCAGTTAATGAGTAGACAGGGTAGGAAGAGCAAAGTATTAAGAGACTCATAGACTAGTCAGATTTAGAACAGGGGCATAACCAGTGTGTTTTGAGGAACACTTTCAATTTGTTTTTGAAACAGGATAGTGAGGGAAGTGTGGAGAGTTCATTGGGGAGGAGATTCCAGGCTTTTCCAACAATATTAGAAAAAAGGGAGTCTCCAGCCTTGTTGTTTGGTTTAGTGGTATGTACTAGATGTTTCTGAGAAGACCTTAAGGATTCCAGGTTTTTATAGGGAGTGATGAGTGTGGAAAGAATAGGAGTTTTGGAAGGTTTGTAAAGAGTGTTGTGGGCTATAGTTAGTTGATGGAATTTAATCAGGTTTTGTAGTTCTAGCCATCCCAGCTGCTTTAAATTAATGCAATGGTGGGTTCTAAATGGGTTGCCTGTTGCAAATCTGGCAATGTTATTGTAGGACATTTCCAATTTGTTAAGATTATTTTTAGATAGGTTAGTAAAAACAGGTGAGGCATAAAGAAGAGGAGAGATTAGATGAGTATGTGCTATTGTGGTTCTAGCTGAAGGTATCCTATAGAGAGAGCCTAGCTTTTTGTTGACAGTTTTTATATTGTTGTTAATATGGATATCAAAGTTCAGATTGCTGTCAGTGGTGGCACCTAATAGTTTGGTGGTTGGTTCAGGGGATATAATAGTTTTATTGGTAGAGTTAACTGAGAAATCCAGAGGGGGAACTTCTTAGTAGGAGAGAAAAGGAGGAGTTTAGTCTTTTTGGAGTTTAGGAGAAGGCATCTATGTGTGACCCATTGCTCAACTGTGTTAAATACTTGTTGGGTAAGAAAGAGAAGTTCTCCTGGCACTCTTCTCCACCCATTCCACCCTGCCTGTACTCTCTTCTTCACCTCTCTTCCACACTCACCATTCCTCTGAACTGTTGATCCCAAGTACTTAAACTCATCCACCTTTACCAACTGTACTCCCTGAATCCTCACCATACCTCTACCCTCCCTCTCATTTACACACATATATTCTGTTTTAGCCCTGCTGACCTTCATACCTCTCCTTTCTAAAGCATTTCTTCACCTCTTCAGGATCTCCTCAACCTGGTCCCTACTCTCACTACATATCACAATGTCATCTGCAAACATCATAGTCCACGGGGCCTCCTGTCTGATCTCATCTGTCAACCTGTCCATCACCACTGCAAATAAGAAAGGGCTCAGAGCTGATCCTTGATGTAATCCCACCTCCACCTTAAACGTATCTGTCACTCCAACCACAGTCCTCACCAATGTCACACTACCCTCGTACATATCATGTACCACTCTTACATACTTCTCTGCCACTCCCGACTTCCTCATACAATACCACAACTCCTCTCTAGGCACCCTGTCATATGCTTTCTCTAAGTCCACAAAGACACAATGCAACTCCTTCTGACCTTCTCTGTATTTCTCCAACAACACTCTCAGAGCAAACATTGCATCTGTAGTGCTCTTTCCTGGCATGAAACCATACTGCTGATCACTAATCATCACCTCCCTTCTTAACCTAGCTTCCAATACTCTTTCCCATAACTTCAAGCTGTAACTCATCAATTTTATCCCTCTGTAGTTACTGCAGCTCTGCACATCACCCTTATTCTTAAAGATAGGTACCAAAACACTTTTTCTCCACTCCTCAGGCATCCTCTGACTTTCCAAAATTTCATTAAAAAATCTGGTTAAAAATTCCACTGCCATTTCTCCTAAGCACCTCCATGCTTCCACTGGTATGTCATCTGGGCTAACAGCCTTTCCATTCTTCATCCTCTTCATAGCTGTCCTTACTTCCTCCTTGATAATCTGTTTCACTTCCTGATTCACTATCCCAACATCATCCAACCTTCTCTTTCTCTCATTCTCTTCATTCATCAGCCCTTCAAAGTACTCTTTCTATCTACTCAACAAACTCTCCTCACTTGTGCGGACGTTTCCCTCAATATCCTTTATCACCCTTACCTGCTGCACATCTTTCCCAGCTCTGTCCCTCTGTCTAGCCAATCACTACAGGTCCTTTTCTCCCTCTTTAGTGTCCAATCTCTCATACAGCTCTCCATATGCCTTATCCTTAGCGTTCGCCACCTCTCTCTTTGCCATGCGCCTTATCTTTCTATACTCATGTTTACTTTCTTCATCTCTTTGACAATCCAACTTCTTCTTCGCCAACCTCTTCCTCTGTATACTCTCTGTACTTCCTCATTCCACCACCTTGTCCTCCTTCCTCTGTCCAGATGTCACACCAAGCACCTTTCTAGCAGTCTCCCTTACTAGCTATTCTGTAGTTACCCAGCTATTCGGTAACTCTTCACTGCCTTCCAGTGCCTGTCCTAACTCTTCCCTGAACTCCATCTCGCAATCACCCTTTTTTAACTTCCACCATTTAATCCTTGGCACTGCTTTCACACTCCTCCTCCTCCTCTTTTTGATCACCAATGTCATCCTACAGACCACCATTCTATGCTGCTTAACTACACTTTCCCCTGTCACCACTTTACAGTCTCCAATCTCCTTCAGACTGGCCCTCATACATAGGATATAATCCACCTGTGTGCATCTTCCTCCACTCTTGTACATCACCCTATACTCCTCCCCCTTCTTAACATACGTATTCACCACAGCCATGTCCATCTTTTTTGCAAAATCCACAATCATCTGACCTTCTGCATTCCTCTCCTTAACACCATACCTACCCATCACTTCCTCATCACCTCTGTTCACTTCACCAACATGCCCATTGAGGTCTGCTGCAATCACTAGTCTCTCACCCTTGGGTACACTCACCACCACTTCATCCAACTCACTCCAAAATTTTTCTTTCTCATACATCGGACACCCAACTTGTGGAGCATATGCACTAACAACATTCATCATTACACCATCAATTTCAAGCTTCATAAACATCACTCTATCAGACACTCTCTTCACCTCCAAAACACTCTTGGCATACTGTTCCTTTAGGATAACCCCTACCCCATTTCTCCTACCATCCACACCATGATAGAACAATCTGAACCTGCCTCCTATACACCTGGCCTTACTTCGCTTCCATCTGGTCTCTTGCACGCACAATATATCAACCTTCCTTCTCTCCATCATATCAGCTAGCTCTCTCCCAATACCAGTCATGCTGCCAACATTCAAAGTTCCTTCCCTCACTACTACACTCCTAACCTTCCTCCTCTCTTCCTGCCTTTGGGCATAGGTTCATAGGTTCATAGGTAGGTACTAGGCTATTAGCCCTAGGGCCTATACAAGCCTAGCCAAAAAGGTACCTTGGCTTTCGCCACCCAAGAAAATTATTTTCCTGTGCTCCTGACAAGCAGAACCACAGAAGTTATCCCCGGGGTGAATTTCCTATTACCCATCCAATCATCAAGATTTTTCTTGAAGAGTGCTAATGAGGAGCTCTGTTTGACATAGATAGGTAGTCTGTTCCAGAGTATGGGAAGTCTCTGGGACAGGAATCTATCCCTCCAGCATGTTCTGTTTATTGTGGTGACAAGGTTTAGGTCCCTAGAGCATGTAGTTCGGAGGGAATGGGATTTCTTTAAGTGGAGCATGTCCAACAGCTCTGGGTTTGACATAGCTTTGTATGTTAGGCAGAGATCGCCTCTGAGTAGGCAATATGCGACAGAGTAAAGCTGGAGTTTTTTGAGACGGTATGCATAAAGCATCTGTTTGAGGCCAGTAATCCTCTTTGTGAGGTATTTTTGTGGCCTTTCCAGTTGTTGTAGATGTTTTGTGAGGTACATACCAAAAGGGGCGTTGTACTATATAATGGGTCTAATGAGTGATGAGTAGAGGAGAATAATGACCTCTTTTTTTCTCGATGAGAAACCTTTTGTGATGAGGTGTGCCACATAGAAGGATTTCCTGACCACTGTGGCGATGTGATTATCAAAGGAGAGACTACTGTCCACCTGTGTCCCAAGGTGTCTTATCACACTTTCAGTGTTAAGTAGACTACCACCTATGTGGTAGTTCATGGGTACAGAGTTTTTACCAAAGGGGATGACAATTCACTTTTTGGCATTGAGCTTGAGACCATGTCTTTGACACCAGGCATCTGTCTCAGTGAGGCCCTTTTGTAGAATGTCCGCATCATTAGGAGTTTTGATTATGGCTCCTAGTTTGCAGTCATCTATGAATTTAGTTAGCCAAAGACCTTCTGTGTTAGCCTGTACTTCAGAGAAGAAGATACCAAACAGGAGAGGACCCAGGACTGAACCCTGTGGTACTCCACTTGTCACTGGTCTGAAGTCTGAGGCATGCTTTCCCCCTCCTCTTCTCCTTCAGCCAACAGTAGCCCAATTTCTGCCAGCACCCTGTTGGATAACAGTACTGGTGGTGGTCATTGTTAACCAGGGCCTCGACCGATCCAGTATGGAAATATGAAATGTTCTCCGCATAAGTCATTTGGCAGAGGATTTATGCCAGATGCCCTTCCTGACGCAACCCTCCCCATTTATCTGGGCTTGGGACCAGCACAAAAAAATGCACTGGCTTGTGCATCCCCAGTGCCTGGGTTCACTAAGTGATGAGAATGGGTAATTTATTTTTATGTGAAATTATGAATATGTGACATAATAAGATTTCTGTAAAGAATTTGACCCAGATAGTGTATATATATATATATATATATAGAGAGAGAGAGAGAGAGAGAGAGCACTTAATAGCATCAAATTAAAGCTTACATAATGTTGAAAAAGCTGTTGCTTATATCTTGTCTTTTCCCGGCTAGGGGTCGCCACAGCAAAACTCCGGTCCGCTAATGATTGGCAGTGGATTTTTACGGTGCCGAGTTGCCAGCCCAATGCCCAACCTTCAAAGAAGGCACATCCATTCACACACGCACCTACCTGCATGTCTTTAAATGTCACTCGACCATGGGGAGGACATGCAGACTCCACACAGAAGGTGCTCCAGCCAAGAATCAAACAGGAGAACCTCTTGCTGTGAGGCGACAACGCTAACTGCTGCACTTATATCTGCTGTCTACTTATTACCAGTTTGCATATATTTATGGCTGACACACTGCAGAATGGCATTTCACATGCTCAGTTACCACAGAGGTAAAGAAATGGCTCCTCAGACAAACTGAGTGCTTGGTACCAGAGAAATATTTTCTGGAAATATTTAAAACATATACCATACGTTATTAGATACTTGAACCAGAAGTATGAGTATATAAAGCACTGGAAAAAACTTTTCCCTCATAGTTGGTGTCTAACTAGTATTGCCTTGTACTTATTCACATTTATTTGTCGATTAAATTACGCAGGCAATCAGATTGAATGAGAAATATTTCTCACTTAAGAGACAGCATTATGAGAAGGCTAATTTTAATTGCAATATGAAAGTATACGGCAGATAACTGACAGAAGGTATAAACTATTAGTAATTAAAATACAGTACTTCATTTTAATTTTTTTTAATTTGTTAAACATGCATCTAATGAGAAAGATGACATTTCTAATCACATGGTTACCTGTATTTCAGCAGACATATGGCCAACATTAAAATAATGCAGTATAGCTTTTCTATTTTACTGTAAAAACTATTTTATAAAAGTTGATTTCTGTGTTCTTCTTTGATGACAGATGTGTGATACAACATAATTAAGTAATCTTCATATTGTATAATATGTTGATCAATTGCTGAAATCAGTTTTAATGCACTGAGAAACACTTTGAATAAGCAATATTAGACATTTCATGGTTTAGTAGCTCATTGGCACATTCTATCAAATTGAACTTTTCTTCAACTCTGATATCTTTTACTGCAAAATACAGTGAGTTCATGGTTGTCAAACTTACTAATGGGAAGCATAGGGTTTGCCCCCAGAGAAAATGCATACAAAATTACAATTAATATGGCAAAATGAGCCATCTGGCTTTTCATTTTTCATCAGTTGTGTAAAACTCTTTAATGTAACTATGCCATGGTTCTTATGTATGCTAACAATCATTCAATCAAATGTCATTTATCAAACAGTAAATATAATTTAAACACTCAGGTAGTAGGATAAATATATGTGTAAAAACAGGAAAGTAAAAAACAAACAAAAAAAGAAGATACATTTTTTCACACTTGGTCATAAAAGGCAAATGTGTCTGTATGTGTGGAGCTCATGGATTTAAAACAGGGGTCCATGGTACACTTAACCCACCAATGCACAGGGAGAAGAAAGCAACAGACAGCGACACAGACACACACAGACACACATACACACACCAGTGAGGGAATAATGTCTGCTAATGTTATATGAAGAAATGCTACTCATAATAATGAAATGCTGGAAACAACTAAGTGCAGCAATTTGTTTAAAGAATGACTAGAGGGACAATGTTATTTGTTGTGTGACAGTGTGGATGGGAGGAAGTTCACCTATGCAACAATAAATCAACATCCGTTCTGCTTATAGAAACACTGTGTGATGGATAATATATATATATATATATATATATATATATATATATATATATATATATATATATATATACTCAATACCTTCAAAGTTTTGGAGCCAACAATATCAGTGTTTTGCGACTGAGACTCTCATAATGCAGTGTTTTAGATTACTGCAAAACATCAGCTGCTCTGTTCAATAACGATAAATGTGTTTCCTTAGTCCTTAACTATGCATTGTTGATGCTCTAATCTTCGTTGAGCCACTGTTTTTTTACAGTTCAGAACTCTGATATTTGACGTCACAACAAGTTTTAGTAATGACATCACAGAAAGAAATGCTCTACCTTCCCCATTCCAATGGAAAAAAGCAGAAACACTTGCCTGTCTCTCCAGTCTATCATTCTGTACAAGTTACATTTTAATTTATTGTGTTGAATCTATTCCCCTTCTGTTCATTGGTAAGTATTAGGCTAGCTGCGCTTGAAGACCATTTTAACACTAGCCAGTTTCACTGCTTGTGCTCAAGTTAAGTTATTCCCATTTGATTAGAGATTAACCCTGCGTATCTGTTGACTGATAATTTTATATTACTCCTAATGAGAATAACTGGGATCATAACACAGATAACTGGAGGGGACCCATTCATGGGATAAAGCATTTAGTAGCTTCTTCTGGCCATTAGTAGTGCAGGGGACAATCCTGAGGTAAGCTTTCTGTTTCCCATCCATAGATTCAATTTGTGCTTGAATATGGAACTTTGTTTTATGTGGCTGGAGAGTCTATTCCAGAGAAGCTGTATCCTCTGATAGATATAGCTGACCATCTGAACTATTCTGTTGATGTTGTAGAAGATCTCTGGACAAATTATTTATAATGCCATTTGCCTTGATAATGTGCAGCAAATTCATCAGCCACAGTTTACCTCTTAGCAGTCTGTAGGATACTGATTATAGTGATGGGGGCTTTGAGTTTGTCAGTGTAGGACATGTTTAGGCCTTATATCCTTATAGTAAGGTAACTGTGGGTGTTCCAGTTGTTGCATGTGTCTGGACAAATACATACCAAAAGGGGAATTATATTCAATGACTGGCTTAATGAGGCTTGTTAAACAGCCTTTCAGTCCTACTAAACAATCATGCAGGCTTGCTTCTTCCATTCTACCTACTCCATTTGTAGATTTTGGTAAAATTCAAATGCAAAGTAAACTATGGTATCCCTAGCACTTGAAAGGAACTGAAGTAAAAATATAACAGTATACATTGTTTCAAAAGTTTACTTGAGAGGTTAAATTCACATAAACACTGTGCACAGATTTAATTATTACTAAAATGAAGGGAATGCATAATGCTTTTAACAGTTCATGTGAACTCTTGAAAAAGCATTTATAGGCAAAACCTTTAGAAGTCTTTTGTTGGTGCAGTTTCATTTGATACAGTTTTAAATTTAGGTTATTAATAAAACTAAAGGATTTTAAAACATGAACTGTAACACTGATACTTTGATAAATGATTTGACAATGTTCTGTGCTTATCATAAGAAAACAATGGTTTAATGTGGCCCTATCTCAGGCACTCTTCATTTTCTATATAGATTTTAAAGAACTAAGGAAATCTCCCTAGATTTTGATAAATATCACAGGGTCTATAAAATGCTCATTTAAGTATAACATGCAGGTACACCGGGAAAACAATATCCCCCGATGACAGTGCAGTGTTATTAGAAGGACTTAATTTTACCTTTGGGTTGGGATGTGGGAGTAGATGCTTTTCTACAATCACTGGACTTCAGGAACAACTTTTCAATGTAAAAAATGGTGGTCTCAAAATGAAAGATATACAACAGTAATGAGAGAGACAGTGTACATGCAAAACTGTTTGGTATCATTCTGGACAGAGAAATTAATTATAAATTACAAGATACGTCTCTGGTTCTCTATATTAACTGAAAATTAAGTATCCTTTATTTAGTAGGGATGTTCACAACTGCTTGCATCCATCTTGACATGGAGTATGTGTTCTCCTGATGTTTTATTGCAAACATTTTCCTAGTCAATCTTCATTTTTTTAGCTAGCCAAACATAAATGTTTCTATATTATGACTGCTAAATTTGCATCAGGCCAGCCTTTTAGAATATACCATGTTTCTCAGTAAGGAAAATTGACTGTTGACAATTTAATCAGTAGCTAGACATGACTGTTTTAAAAAGCAGTCTGCAATCCACTTATCAAACAGATGCCCTGAACTTCAATATGTCTAGATGTGGCATTCACCTGCTTCCGGTCTTTTCTCCTCATGCATACACCTCTCCTCTGGATCAATGTTAAATAATCTATTTGAGTAGGCTGGATTCTGTTGGGTAACCACCAAGTAAGGCAATAATCTTCCACTGATGTTATGCCAAATCCCCCATCCAGATGTCCTTTATAAACATGTTTAAAATGCAATCTCTTTTCGAACTTAAATATAAATGTGACATCGCCTGACTGTTACCCATGATTCTCCTACTCTCATAGCTATACTTTAGCTTCTCCTTTGCACTTCTACTTCATTTGAAGTTTTGATTCTAGTCCATGTTTTCTTACATTTCCTACCCTCTCCTTCTACCCAACTCCCGACCACATATACCTCCTCCAACCACATATACCTCCTCTGACCACATATACCTCCTCCTTTCTATGTCCCCTTTTCAGCTATGCTTCTCCTTCATAAAACATGGTTTTGTACTATTTTATACTGATGACTATGACTTATGCTGTTTGTTAGTTACCAGAATTTTCTGAACAGGCCACTGTAAACTGTTAAATAAATCCTGCACTCACTATTACTGTCATAATTTGTCTTGCATTCTCAGTTGTAATGTCCTGACCAACATGACAGATAGACAGACAGACAATAGATAGATGAATAAATAGACATACAGACAGTAGCATTACTAGTACACACCAAATACAGTCATTTACTTTTTAACAATGCTATTACATGGTAGAAAATAGCATCTGCAATCAATCAGAGTCTATTAAAACACATGAACATGCAAAATATATGTAATGGCTGATTTGCCATATTGGATAACTTGGCTCACTGTTTTTACCTTTTCTGTCAGAACTCACTGAGACACTTAACCATTTCATGTATAATATTTTAAGTAGGCTGCTGTGAACTCAGATGGCTAGTGACTGTGACTCTGACTTCACATATATTTCTTTCTCCCTTCACAAATGAAGCAACTACCAGATTGACATGCACTTAGATGACTGGCTACAGTGACTCTGACACCACGTACCCTGTTTTTCTCTTTCCACACATGAAGTTAGCACCAAAGTACATTGTAGTCAAATGACTGGCAGGCAGCTGTACTGAGTCCACCAACACTTTTTGATCGTATTGTGATGTTTACATGAGTACTACAAATGGGATTGGTCCTTGTTGCTCAAGTCACTGATTCGTATTGTGAGTAGTTAATGCTGGATACTTTCACTTATCTGTATCTGTATAGTTCTGAATCACGATGTTATTCTTTATGTCAATCGAATGATTCTTATCCCACTTGGACTACTTCTCCCTGGGCCTTCAGTGAAAATGGGCTCCTATCCAGGTAGACTTTCTTGGTAATCAAATGTCAATAAATAAACATACCAAAGCATAACTAAAACAGAAAAAATAAAAGGTTCTGTCCTTTTCGGGGTAAATCATATCACTACTATTACCTCACTCTGCGACATCTCAATGACACTCTTACTCTCTTTATGCAATTAAGTAAGCACTAAACTACAATGCAATCATAGGACTAACAGACAGGAATGCCAAATCCATTTACACTTTTGCACTTCTGTTGCATATTGGTGTCATGATCCAACTAGACAAGAAACACACTGACAAGTATGCAGCAGCAGTGACAAAAAAAAAACAAAACAAAACACACACAAACAATCAGACCATTAGAAGGCAGTTTTCTTCTGTCTGCCTCTGTCTCTGATGAAAAAAAAAGTCAATTCTTCAACTTAACAGTTAAGGGCAGAGTGAAGCTTCCAAAATCACTGCAGGTTTTGGATGATTTATCCCTGCAGTTATAGTTTCTACACTTCCTGAAACAGGAAAACTGACTTATAAATAGATAGATCCTCTTAAAAAAGAGTGTGTATGAGCATGGCTTCCCTGAACCTCTCCTAGTTAATAATCCCTGCATGTTAATATGCATTAAATGCACAAGGTCATCTGCTCTGTTAACAAGATATTCTGACTGATAGCCTGTTATATGTGGCTACAGGTGTTATTATTGAAGAACTGTGCTCTTTAGGGTAGACTATTACTGTATACAGGCTGCAGAAGACTGTATAATTTGAGTCTATGTCTCAGGGAATATGTACTGTGTATTCAGAAATAAAAACAATAGAAATGTATTCTGTATACCCATGCTGAAAGACTATATTATTTATACGATGCGGCCAATAGTTTTGGTCTGCATCTCTGTACAATTGTCAGACTGTGAATAAAATGTGATCTACAGGACTGTTACGCTCATGCAAATATATTTATTATACACACACACACATTATGTGTATGTATATATATATATATATATATATATATATGTATGTATGTAAATAGATATATATATATATATATATATATATATATATATATATATATATATATATATATATATATATATATATATATACATATATATATATATATATATATATATATATATATATATATATATATATATATATATATATATATATATGGGTCTACTTGACAGCTCTACTCAGTTGCATGCCACCTACTCAGAGGCGATCTGTGTCTGACGCATAAAGCCATGTCCAATCCAAAATTAATGGACATGCTTCACCTCAGGAAATCCAAATCCCTTAGCGCTACATGATCCAGGGACTTGAACCTCAGCACAGAAATAAATAGGACATGCTGGAGGGACAGATTCATATCCCAGAGGCTCCCCTCACTCTGGAACAAAATCCCAGTCCATGTTAGGCAGAGCCCCTCACTGACCCTCTTCAAGAGAAATCTTGACGAATGGATGGGAGATCGTAAGTTTACCCTGGGATCTCTTCTGTGTCCCTGCTTGACAGAGGTACAGTAAACTAACCTTAAAAGGGCTACCTTCTGTGACCTACTATACAGAGGCACAGTCAACTAATCTAAAAGGGTGGTGAAAGCCAAACACACTCTGGCTAGGCTTATAAATGCCCTAGGGCAGATAGCCTAGTATCAACCTATGAACCTATGAACCTATGGTCGCCTTTTCCCAAAGTCAACTTTCGTATGGCTAAGACGATATGATTGGCTTTTGAAAGCTGACCATGGGAACCACTATCGCCGTACAGTGCGGAATAGGAACATTTCCCTCTTCTGCACTGTAGTGCGATCTCGTGGTTGGCATATTTAAGTTATGGGGGGTGTGGTGGGTGGATCCCTCCATGGGGGGGTGCAGGGGGGGCTTGCCCCACTGCTAACAGTTTTAAGGTAAGTATTTGTTGTGTTTATTTTACATGGTCGATCATGTGGTCTCGGCCATATGAAAGTCGACTTTGTGAAAAGTCAACCATGTAAAGTAGACCCATATAGATATATATATATATATTTATATATATATATATATATATATATATATATATATATATATATGTATATATATATATATATATATATATATATATATATATATATATATATATATATATATATATATATATATATTAGTTCACTTTATAATATCGAATTTCAGAATTTCGAGATCATAAAGCCGAAAGCCTGTAATAGTGAAACGCCAGAAGCATGGAATTCAAAATCGCAACTTCTATACTAACCATACACCACACACATGCACATACATACACCCACCCCACTTAAATATACAAACTCCAAGGTCGCACTACACAGACAAACATGAAAACACCACCATACAAGCTGCATTCTCCTTGCACACATCACAGTAATAAAACACACTGGCACACACTAAGGCCCTTAACCAAAACCCTTAGAACATAAACACTTACCTGAATCTCCAGCTATCCATTAACATAGCGCAACACCAGAAGCGCTAATTCAACATCTCCGAACTTCGAGATATTGAATTTCACGCTTCTGGGGTTTTGTTATTATGGGCTTTCAGCTTTATGATCTCGAGATTCTGAATTCCGATATTTCAGAATTTCGAGATTATAAAGTGAACCTATATATATATATATATATATATATATATATATATATATATATATATATATGTATATTTACTCCAGTGTTATCAGCTCACAGCACTGTGTCATTCCTACAGCTGCTGTAATGTACACTACAGTGTGTTTCTAGTGTTATACATTACTTTTGCCTCAGAAATTTTCATTCACATGAAAAAGTAACAACCTTCAAATGCTGACTTCAGCATTTGAGAGTCCACTGGTTGTTTGCATACTCTACAAGACTTTATATAAAGTCATCAGGAATTTTACAAGGGAAAGAAAGAAATACAGTGGAAGTGGCCACTTGCATGCCTCTTCTAAATGTCCTACAAGTCTGTATCTGCATATATGTGGATGGAAACTGGAAAATGGTTGGTGTCATTTATATATATTGCCTACAGTGTAAGTGGCCAAAAGAGCCCAGATACATATGACCTGTACAGCACAGTCATCTCATACTAAACATGGCCAACGGGCTTGCAGAAACATCTGTACATGGGAGGGGAAACGCTGTAGGTGCAGTTTTTTCCTCATTTCTGGTACATTTAACACACATGCATGACAATCTGTATGTACATCCACAGAGGGAGGGGATCTTGCACACAACATGCATGCATTTCTAAATTTTCTCTTCTCCATATATCTGACTAGTGAGAACTAATCACTCCTAATACAGGGTATATTTTAGTTTTCCCGGGAAAATTGCTCCATTGCTCCACCAAATCTTTCTGTGATACAGGTTAAGCTTTTTTGATTGTTCAGTATATTCCTTATAACCTTTGCTTACTTTCTTGGCCTGTGTTGTATTACCTGAAATTTTAAATATTACTTATTCAAATTTTTGGTGATGCTGAAACCTCTAAAGATCTTAATTAGATCACCTTTTAATTTACTGTACATAAAGATAATATATTCAAGAGATTAACCTGTCAGTACACACACAATTCCTTACAGCATACAATTTTTTTGTAGTTTATTTGCATTCGTTCTATTCTGCTTTTATGTTTCATTGAATAGGGATGTCAAACCTTTGTAGCTCCCAAAAATTTTAGTCTTACTAAAAAATAAAACAGAATCATGAAGAGTTCTCTTTCTGCTGATTCTATGAGTACATTTTATAGACTGTGTAGCAAATCTGCATAATTTGTCAATATGATTACTCTCTGTAATAACTGACTTGAGGGTGGGAGGGTCACTGTAGTAGAATGTATTACTAAATATCCCCACACTAATGTCTCCTTTTCCACTCAGTCACCATCTTCCTTTACAGTGCAGGTATGTGTCATATGTTATTATATTTTTATTTGTTCTACAATATGCAGGACACTGAAAGCACATTTGTAGTGTGTTGTACTTGTACTGATTTCAGTCGAGTCATATACGCTTTATGAATGTTAAGCCTGTGCCCTTTAGCTAGTATGTGTATAATTTCAGTTTCTGCTATATATAACACTCTTTTGATATAGTGATTAATCCAATGAATGTTTACTAAATGATGGTGTTATATTGCATTTATCAGTGTAGTGCTACATTCTGATAATTTCTTCTGTACAGCTCTATAAACTGTATTACTTTCTTTCTCTATCAGCATACCTCCTGCCAAACCCTTTTTCACCTTAAGTTCTTAAACATTCTTACCATTGCTCTATTCTTACAATGCCCCATATTCTCTTGCTCTGATTCACCATGCTGCATCCTCCATCTTTAAGAATGGGTATTAACTGTATAGCCTCTATATAATACTGCAGTTTAGTAGAGATTTTCTCTCTTCTTTCCTTTAAGACCCCTGTGGTCAGTTTATCCACCCCTGCTTCTGATCTTGCAGGACCTCTGCCACAAGGCCCAACTCTTGAACATTTTCACTGAGAATACTGTCATTGTACAAAGTAAGATAGTTTAACATGAAGAGCATTGCCTAACTAGTCAAATACATGACTGTTCTTTGCTGGAAATTGGCTGTGACATTCCTCCCAAAGCAGTAGTCCTTGCACTCTATGGACCACTTAGCAAGTAGGCCACCATCCTATCTCTTGACCAATAGATTAAACTGTATGTGCCAGGGACTTAGTCTCCTTAGTTTTCTGTTTGTTTTTGCATTCAGTAACATAAAGAAAACCTGTCTACTTTGGGCCTTCTTGTTATTTGCTATGCATCAGCTATAAACGGATTGCTCTCCGTAATAATTGACCTGAGCGTAGGAAGCCAGCTACCCTACTTCCATTTTCCACCTCTTTAGAGTAATTTATACATCCAACACAGACATTTCACTGGTGGCATTTAAACTATAACTGTCCACAAACAACTTTACTACTATCATACAAATACTCCCTGTTCTATTTTCCTATTTCCCAACTTTCATCTAATATTTAACATCATTCTCAACAACCTTACTCTCGACCAGACTGCTTTGCACAATATCCATTCATGCTCAGATTTCTCCCCTACTGAGCTATCTCTCATCCTGCCATGACTCACTAATAGCTCAACTTCTCTCAAACACTGTCCGACTACCTATCCATACTTCCTGCCTAAACTCTCCCTACGTCGCACCAAACTTACTTAATGATGTCCCTCACGTTCATCCCAAATACAGATAATAACTGCATTTCAGATCAAATCAAATTAAAATTAAGTGGAAAAATACTCACTAAAAACAAGAATCAGGTTTAAACTATTCTCGGCTCCACAATGTCTGCTCTTCACTTTTTCCCTTAGAACTGCTCTAAATCTCTAATTAAGCACTCTTTTTTCATTCTAAAGCCCTGCACTTGCTCGTATAAGTAATCTCATAGGTAAACACAAACTAAAGCACTACATACTCCTAAGCACTTGCTCCCTATTGGTTCTTTCTGATCAGTCAATAAGTAGTTCCCTATATTATTCAGGCATGTCCAAAGGTCAGTTTCGCGTTTACTCTCCAGTCCAGCTGGTGAATCTGGGAATCTTGAGGGAATGTTACAACTGCCTTATGTATACAGACCACCCTCTCCTCCTCCCAACAAGCTCAAATATATGTGAGAGATGCAACTATACAGCCAAACTGGAGGCTAAGCTCTCTCAACCCAGTACTGGCACAGTCTGTCAGGAGGAGAATGTAACCACACACACCACAAATCCAGTCTCACATAGACCTATCGCATCAGCAAACCAAACACATAAACACACAAAAACATATTCGGAGGCTCTAAATAAAAATCTGCCTAAGCAGCAGAGACCTCCAAAGCAGATATCCAAGCAACACCTTCAACGGAACAAAACATCAAGACAATTCCATTTAACATGCTACTCTAACTCCAAGATGGTCTTCTACTTACCCCATTAGTCTAACTTTTGCTGCCACAAATATTAGAAGCATAGGACATAAAAGTGCTGAACTACATACCTGCAATGATAGTGGACCTGTGTTTACAAAACTGTATAAGAAAAAAACACCAAACACTATGGATGATTTACAGAACCAAAAACGTTCTCACTAACCCAACTAAAAGTACACTTCCCACTACTTACCTCCTCCCCTCACTACTTTATGGCACTCCATTCCTTACTAACCTCTAGGCATCACAAAATCAAAGCTTGAACAATGCTATAATTTGTTTGTGTGTCTTTCGGCTTTTCCCGGTTAGGGGTCGCCATAGCGGAACTCCGGTCTGCTAATGATTGGCAGTAGATTTTTACGTACTGGCTTGCCGGGCCTAATGCACAACCTTCAGCGAAGGAATGCCCATTCACGCATGTCACCACACAGAAGACGCTCTAACTGAGAATCGAACGGGCAATGTCTAACTGTGAGGCGACAACGCTACCGCAGCACCACCAATGCTATAATAAAGAGTCTAAATTTGCATAAAATACTCCTTTCAGAACCCACTACCGTATACCTCTAAAAAGCCTAAATTGTTTAGAACTACTCCATCAACTAACACGTACAAAGTTTCTTACTACCTATAAAATTATCCAGCATCCATCTGCTTGTCTAGTACTAAATACCATGCTACACAGCTGTGCTCCCAATTCGTCATTATGATCCAATAACCAAAAATTCACCTCTGTCCACAAACCTATGAAATCTGCTAGGCATGGTCTGTACTAATACCATTTTGCTAAGGTCTAGAATTCCTTACTTGCATCCATCAGATAAATACACTCTCTCCATTCCTTTAAAAGCATTCTGAAAGACTTCCTAGTCAAAATGTGATTCTGTTTTTGGTCAACCCCAGAATAAACTACAACCTTAAATATGATCAGGTACCTACTCATACCTTCCAGTTACTTTCTGTCCCTTCTTCACACACTTCCTTACTTCAATCAATTTCTCTCCCCGACTCTTACCTTTAATTTCTCCATAAATTGGTTACAATTTCTCCAAATATTACATCATTGTCAAATACGTTGTATATTCTTAACCAATGGTTTCACATTATGTTGAATTTGATATACTTATTTAAATGGTAGATGTTTTTGTATTATATTTGAAGATTATAAAATTATTGTTCTTAAAATGATTTTTGTAATACTTTGGAGCTTTTCTTCCCAGGTTTCCACTGAAAATGGGCACCCACCCAGTTGCACATTCCTGGTAATCAAATGGCAATAAATAAATGACTAAATAAATAAATGTTCCTAAAAAGTAAAATGGCTCTCTAACCAAATTTCCAGTTCTTTTTAAGAGGCAAATTTTACCACAGCAGTTCTTCCTATCATGTATTTTATATCTTCATTTAAAAAATTAACTATCAGCCCCATTTTTTTCTATTTACTACTTGGGTTGGGGTGTCAAGTAAACTGTCACCATCTCTCTTTCTCTGGTTAATGCTTGTTTCATGCCTTCACCAACAGTTATACTTGACTGTCACAGGTCTTCTCTCACACAATCTATCCATCTCTTTGCTGAATGCCCTAATTTCCTGCTGTCATCTCCCTGTCTGTCCCAAATCTTCTTCATTAGATTCTCTTCTGCTTTCCTGCCCATGGCCTGAACCACCATAATGTGTACTCTTTGATCTCCTCCGCAACTAGAACTACTTGGACTTCTGCTCTGATGGCCTCATTTCATCTTTTTCACAGTATGCATCCTACAATCCATCTTAGGCAATTCATCTACATCAGTTCTAGCTTCCTCAACTGCTTTGCCTTCACTGCCCAGGTTTCTATACCATAGAGTAATACTGGTTGTACCATTGCTTTGTACACCTTACGTTTAAGCTTCTTTGGCATTATTCTGTCACCCACTACTCCTGATACTCTGTGCCAGTTGGCTGCAGCCCCTCTAATTCTAGCTTTGATCTCCTCATTCAGACTTCCCTTTTCTCAACCACCCCATAAAGATATTTGAATTTGTTAACCTGTTCCATTATTTTCCCTTCAATCTTAGTTCTCAGCTTCTTCTGAGTTCTCCCATTTGCTGCTATTATAACTGTCTTATTCACACTCAATTTCATCCTTGTGCCTTAAGTGTTGAATTCTATTCTCCTATCCTTTGCTGAAGTTCTTGTTCAGGATCTGTCTGTAATGCCACATCATCTGCATACAGCAGCTTTGTTGATTTACCCCTCTGACATGTTAGCTAATGTATCCATTACCAGCAAGAACAGCACTGAGCTCAGAGATTAACCCTGATGCACACCCTCTCCCCCTAGTAACCCCGCTATGAGCCTAAACATTTATCATTTATCAGCTATCATATTTTTTGTATTTGGGCGCTACATTCATATTTGGGCTCCATGTATAATCGTACGATATTTAAGCCTGTTAATCGTTGCTGAAGGTGGTCTTGGTTGTTGGATGGCTATCCAAAGCTCTGGCGATTTGCTTCAACATTAGTGAGACTTCTGCATTTATATATACGAACTATCAACTCAATGGGACTTGGATTTCTATTTCTGAAAGACTTTATTTATTGGAACTATTTAATTATTTGAGTTTACATTACCAGTTACTTTCAGTTTTCTGTGTATAACAATTGGACCTGAACAATTGTAGTGTTTTTTTGCATATTTAGCATAGTTGTTCACATGAGTTTGGAATGTACAATATCCTATTGGTTTTCTTCTTTTTTTGGACTGGGTATTATGATATTTGTGTCTGAACAGCTTTTGGTATTGCTGTTGTCCAGGGGGTCCTTAATCATCATTAAATTAATGGATTGGCGGGGTTGTGACATATCATTTGTTTGTTGTTCCTTGTGGGGGAGATAAAAGTCACCTAAGGGAATGCTAACAGCCCTAAATATTTAAGTGAGCTGGTGTATTTTCTTTATTAAGGCCAGAGACGAAGGTCGGCCTTTATTGTCTTTAACTGGGTCAGCCTTTCATGTGCAACAGCTCTACTTGTTCTGTTTGAATCTTTTTACTACTAATGGCAGAGACAAAGGTCAGCCATCTTATTCTTTAACTCTGAGTGTCATTTTATGACCTCTAACAGTTACAACTCTCTTATTTGTGGCAAGGGGCAATCAGCTAACCAGGGGTTTATCCCCTACATTTATTTTCTGTTGCAGCTCTGGTGATTGATGCTTATATTGTTGGTGTTTTCCACATATATACAGAGGTACTGAGTGAAAAGAAATTGACTATTGGTTATTTGCACATTTGGGGTCAACCTGGACACTCAGCCTTCTAGATATTGTCACTCTTTTATCCATGTGAACTATGCTACTATTGTAATTTTGTGATATAATTTTTATTTTACTACTGTTTTTATTTAATTGTTTGTCCTGTTTTTGGGACAGAGTCATTACATTCCAACTGGCCATAGTTGGTTATAACGAGTTTGGACTGTATTAGATATTGAATTTGGGACACAAAGGGGATTAAAAACATGGATCTCTCCAAATTATTGTAGGGTCTTTCTGCACATAGAGATGACTTGGAAGTTTTTGTGCTAAGACAACTGGGTTCAGACAATTCTACTATGGGTGTTACAGACCCTGATAGTATTTGTGGTACACTTTTTCAGAAACTCACCAAAAATATGAGGACCTTGAGGCCCAACATCTGGCATCTGAAACTCTTTAAGGCCTACAAATTTAAAGATATTACTCCACGTGGACTAAGGGTGTGAATTCAACCCTTATTGTGCCAGGTGGATGACCAGTTATCACACAATTGGGTTCAGGCCCAGCATAAGGCTTCTATGGCTTTTGTAGATGCTCTCATTTTGTACTATGAGAGAACTATTGACCAAAGCATTGGGGAAGTCAGACTCAATTGTGAGGAGGTAAAATGTTATAAAGGAGAAACCTTTTTTACCAAACATCTTAATTTATTGGCCAAAGACCTATCTGCATTAGAACAGCAATTGAAAAAGAAGAAGACACAGACGTTTAACTGTGACATTTCTGATTTATGACAGAGGCAAACCTTTTGGTATACAAAAGAATGTTAGATTTCAGGATCAAGGTTATAACAAACAGGTTAGTAAAAGGAAAGGACCAAGGTCAGTACTGAAGAATAAGGGGAATGGACAAGGGGGTACATCTGGAGACAAATCTTCGTCTGCCACTGATGTGGAATTGACTTCCACCCAGGAGTCACTTATAGCCAAGTGATGGCCCAGTAGTGACCCTTTAGGGGGAAGAGGCACAGTGGGGGGTCGAAAACATCGAGCGAGTAGGCAGCATTCAACAACTTTTGGACATGATTCTACCCCACTAAATGCTAATAACAATGTGCATAACATTTCCAGTCAGGCTTTGTCTGATATTGAAATAAATCTACTTAACAAGTGTCTAAATTTTGTCCCGGGTTTTTTTTGTCAATGAAGATGCATTTCTGAATGATGTTAATGAATTTTGTAGAATTCTTAATCTGAAACTATTTTTTCCGGGACTGACCAGTCTCAAAGATCTACTGGTTTTCATTTTCGTAAACCCAATTTCACGCCACCCATGGATAAACATGTTTCAATATTCAAATAATGTGTTATCAAAGATCTACATTTTAACAAAAATGTACACAGCAACATCAAAAACAATCTTACCAAACAGGAACAACATGCTCTGACCAAACTTAGCAACAACCATAATTTGGTAATTTTACCAACAGACAAAGGGGGTGGTGGTTGTTATGAACTGGTCCATGTATTTAGCTGAGGCTGAACAACAACTATCTAATGGACAATTCTACATGCACATGCCACTGGATCCCGCGTTCAAATTTAAAAAAGAGATTGATCAATTTTTGAAACTGGCCAAGGAGGCAGGTGTCATCAGTCAAAAAGTAATGTTTCAACTTACTGCTCCTGACCCACAATCTCAATATTTATATTTACTGCCCAAAATACATAAACATCCAACCCAACCATCGGGAAGACCAATTGTATCGAGAAGGGCGTCTTTGACAGAGCCTTTATCGGCCTTTTTGACCGAATATCTACAACCATAACTATCTATGGTTAGAGCAAGGATTAAAGATACCACACAGTTTCTTCAGATCATTACTAATACTTAGTTGGATTCTAGTAGGATGCTGCGTACATTGGATGTCACCGCTTTATATACTAACATCCCCCATTGGGCTGGTCTAGAAGCAATACGGTTTTGATTGGAAAAACCTGATATATACACCTCAGGGTTTAACACTCTATTAATTTAACGGAACATGTTCTAACAAAGAATGTTTTTTATTTCCATGGTAAATGTTACTGGCAAGTTAGAGGGACTGCTCTGGGGGCTTCGTTTGCCCCCATTTATGCTGACTTGTTCATGGGGTACATTGAAGAACAGCGTATCTATGATGCTAGCCACAATATATTTTTGGGAGAATTGGACATTTGGTGGCGGTACTTGGATGATTGTTATATGGTGTGTAGAGGTGATGTGACTTATGTACAGGAATTTGAACAATATTTAAATGAAAATAAGTGGGGGATTAATTTCACAATGAATTGGGATTATAACTGAATAACTTTTTTGGATGTGAGTGTCATTCCAGAGAGTGATCACACGTTGAGAACATAGTTTTATTTTTTAAATTTACCCAATTCAATACCCTGCTTCATGCAACAAGTTATCATCCTCGAAACATCATCCACAACATCCTGAAGTCCCAGTTTTTGAGGATTAAACACATCTGTTCCACTGTGCATGCATTTTCATTACAACAACAGGATCTAACTAATAGGTTCCTCAGTAGGGGGCTATCATGCTTATAACATAAATAAGGCCTGTTCATTTGCTTCAGAACAATCTAGAGCTAATCTTTTGCAGTATCAACATACCCCTAACAATCCGGATAGAAATCCATCCCAACCAATATGCCTGGTCACCTCCTTTGGACATAACATCAATTCATTTAGACAAATCATTGACAACCATTGGGACATACTATTGGCCAATGAAAAATTATCTGAATTATTATCACCTCAATGTCTATTTTTATATCGCAGAGGCCCTACACTTAACACTCATTTTACCCATTATAAACATTCATCACCCTCTAATACACAATAGCAGCTTACACTATTTGGGGATAAATTGGTGGGTAGTATTCCTTGTGGTCACTGTTCTGCATGTACATTTGTCTCAAAGACTAAAGAATTTACCAGCAGTAACACCTCCAAGATATATCAGATTCGTTCTTTTGGAAATTGTAGCAGTAACTGAGTGGTATATTTAGCAACCTGTTTTTGTTCCACATTTTGTGTGGGACAAACCTCTCATCCACTGATGTTTCGTATTAGTGAACACCTCAGTGACATTAGAAATAAGAGAATGTCTAATTCACTATTTAAACATACCATGACCCATACCAGTGCTAGATTTAATTTTACCATCATAGACAAAGTCCAGGGCAACAGCATATGTAAAGCAGGGTGGCATACCATTTTGAATAAAAAAGAATCTAGCTAGATTGTTAGGCTAGGTTCTTTGTTTAAGCCTGGCATTGATGAGCTTAGCTAATTTTGGTGTGAACCAATAAGAACATGACTCTAATTATGTGTTTCAGTATTTAAATAAATCAAGATTTAATTGCGTGTTTTAGCACTGAAGAAGGAATTACTATTGCCGAAACCGGTTTGCTATTATTTTTGGAATTGCCACAATAAAGAATTGTATATTCTCTCAAACCTCCTAGGTGCTGGACAATTCTTGTGTTTGGAATGACGTTAGCTAATGTATCCATTACCAGCATGAACAGCACTGGGCTCAGAGATGAACCCTGATGCACACCCTCTCCCCCTGGTAACCCCTCTACGAGCCTGAACATTGTTCATCCTTGTACATAGCCTGCATTAATTTTACCAATGTTTCTGGGATTTCAAACCATCACAGGACTGCCCAAATTGGCTTTCTTGGATATTGTCATACTCTTTCTACAAGTCTTAGAATGCCCAGTTGGACTCTTTTTTTATCTCTAGCTTCTTCTCAGCTATATGTTTCATAGAAAACATCAGGTTGGTTGAAATGCATCCTCTTCTGAATCTAAACTGCCCATCTCCCATCATACTTTCTACAATTGTGTACTGATTTATCAGTCCCCCTCTCCAGAACTTTCATGCAGTGTAATAGGAGTTTGATACTTCTATACTGCCCACAGCTGTGAATATCCTTCTTCTTCTAGAATGGCATAGGGATACACATTTCTAACATCTAACTTCTCTAGTGCACACTGCAGAGTGCATTCTTTTCAATCTTACCTTTAAGCATCCCTGTGACTAGCACTTTCTCTAATACCTGCTGGAAAGCACTAGGAAGCCTTAAACTCATACAAACACTGAACTCTCCTTGTTAACAAGGAGAAATTAATAGTAGGCACTAAACAGCCTATAATTGCAAAGTACCTTGCTAAGGAAACAGCTCCTATACTTTACAAAGAAAAAAAAAAGCCCCAAACCAGGCATGTCCAAGGGTCAGCTTCCGGTGATTTCTCCTGTCCACCTGGTGAATCTGGGCATACTGGGGCAATGCAGCAATTGCCTCATGTACACAGACAACCCTCTCCTCCTACCACCCAACACTACAACCTGTGAGAGATGCACTTACATAGCCAAAATGGAAGCAAAGCTCTCTCCACCCAAGATTGTGCTAAACAGTCAAGAGGAGAAGGTTAACACCCACACTACACCTCAAGCAACACATAGCCCTTCTAAACCCGCACCACCAACACCCACATATAGCAACACTAAATCCACATATGCAGAGGCCCTTAACTGTAACCTGCCCAAGCAACAAAGACCTCTGAAGCTGAAACGCAAACAAACACCAATCACAACCAATGTGTCACATAGTTCACATCACCAGTGTGCCACCCAGCAACAGCTCCTAAGGCAAGACAATGTACCTAACACTTTAGTCATAGGTGACTCTATAGTCCGGCACACTGATGTCCCTCTCACCAGGTTGAATAAGGAGAAAATTACAGTCAGCTGCCTGTCGGGTGCCAGGATCCGCCACATAACGCATGTACTCAAGTCACTCCACAACAAGTACAAATATGACTCTGCCATTGTCCATGTTAGAGTAAATGACTTGAGACGTACCTCCCTGGACTACATGAAAAGAGACATGGAAGAGCTCTCAGATCATGTGGCCCAGGCAGGTATAACCCTAGCCCTGAGTAGCATCCTGCCTTCGCCCAGAATGATACCACAATATAAGGATAAAATGATTGACTTCAACAATTGGCTAAGCTTATGGTGTCATTCAAAGGGGATCCAGTATCTGTCTGCCTGGGATGACATGATTGACAGACCACGATGCTTTGCCAGAGATGGTCTGCACCTGTCGCCCCTGGGATTCAGGTTACTGGCTAAGGCTCTTGCCACCCCTATAGTGCCTTTTTAGGCAAACTTCAAAGGACAAAACCACCACCATAACAGGTACAAGCATGCAAAATCTGAAGGTAATGCTACTCAATGCTAGAAGTCTAAACCTCAAAATGCACTCTCTCGAGGCACTCCTAAAAATGGAGAACATCAACATCTGTGCAGTAACTGAGACCTGGTTCAAGGCTCCAGAGAGCACCCCTGCAATACCAGGCTACAACTCTTACCACCCTTTTCGGCCACCAAACCAGGACCGAAACACTAAAGGTGGAGGAGTGTCAATATTCACCAAGGATATTCACACCACCAGGCTAGTTGGCCAACACAATGTGTCTGAAATTCTCCAAGTGCAACTAACACTAGGTAAGACTGCAATCCAAATTGTAGCTTGCTACAGATCCCCCACCATACCCCAAGATTCTCACTACACCTTTCTAAACATACTGGAAAATATTAAGATAGAACCAAACACCCTAATACTGGGTGATTTTAACTACCCTGCCATTAACTGGGAAAACTGCTCATGTCCCAACACCTTTGCGCAACGGTTCTTGGAATTCATAAATTCCAACGCCCTGGATCAACTAATCCATAGTCCCACCAGGGGCTCCAATATCTTAGATCTGGTCATAACCAACATGGGAAATCAATGCTCCATACCTATGGTCACCCCCTCGTTAGTCAGGTCTGACCATAAGCTAATCACCCTTAACATCCACATCCCACCCCCAACCCCCAGTAAAGAAACCACCATAAAAAACTTCTCTAAAGCCAACTTCACGCTACTCAAGTCAGAAGTGACAAACTTCATGACACCCATGCAGACGGGAACTGAAAGTTCAACTGCTGAATCCTACACTAAGGCACTGTACGAGCACATCCACTCATGCATGAATCGTGCCATCCCAAATAGAACCAAAATGCTCTCATCCAAAAAAAGGAAGCCAATCTGGTGGTCCCCTGCCATAAACAAACTTTACAACAAAAGGAAGAAACTTTTGCAGAAAAGAGGAAAATCCCAGGATGCAAAAAACTCCCTTACTAGCCTCAGTAAGAAACTGAGATGCCTCATAAAATCCTCCAAAGCTAGTTACGAAAATAAAATTGCCAAAGATTCCAAAGACAACCACAAAGCATTCTATAACTATGTCAAGAATCTAAATGGCAATGCTCAGATCTGCTCTGAGCTAAAACAGAATGGCATTAAATATACTGATCTGAAGGATATTGCCAATATCCTGGCAGATTGATTCAGTGCCAACTTCACCCCCTTCTCACCCCTAAATGGCCCATCTCAATACCGAAGATTGCCAAATTCCAGTAATAATGGCCACACAGGTACAAAATGCACTCTCTAAAGCCAAGAATACAGCATCCATGGGACCAGATGACATCCTGGGCTGTGTACTGCATGAACTACAATATGAACTGGCACCTCACCTAAGTGTCATGTTTAATCATAGCCTCACCTCAGGTTTCGTGCCCACTGAGTGGCAGAGCTACAGTTATCCCAATCCACAAGGGGATCCACCTTGGATCCCGGAAACTACCGTCCCATCAGTCTGACAAGCCTTATCTGCAAGGCCATGGAGCGTATTATCATGGAACTTATAAACAAAGACATTGGCAACCTTCAAACACTGGACCCCACCCAGTTTGGGTTTGTGAAGGGCCGATCTTGTCTCCTGAACCTGATTGACTTCTTTGAATCAGTCTCCAGAGCCATGGACAAGGGTAAGGTGATCCACACAGCCTATCTAGACCTTGCCAAGGCCTTTGACACCATCCCCACTCTGGAATCATAGATAAACTTACTAAGTTGGGCATTAATCCCTATGTCACCCAATGGGTTGCTAAATGGCTTACTGATAGAACCCACACTGTAAAAGTAGCCGACTCCAAATCCAGCTCCAGACAAGTGACAAGTGGAGTACCTCAGGGTTCAGTCCTGGGGCCGCTCTTGTTTGGCATCTACTTCTCTGAAGTACAGGTCAACACTAAGGGACTCTGGCTAACAAAGTTTGCAGATGACTGCAAACTGGGAGCCATTATTGAATCCCCAAATGATGTGGATACTCTACAAAAGGGCCTTACAGAAACAGATGCTTGTGCCAGAGCCATGGGCTCAAGCTCAATGCCAAGAAATGTATTGTTATCCCCTTTGGGAAAAAAACATGTATCCATGAATTACCATATAGGTGGCAGTACACTAAACACAGAAAGTGTGATAAGAGACTTAGGGACACAGGTGGACAGTGGTCTCACCTTCGATAACCACATCGCCACAACAGTCAGGAAATCCTTCTATGTGGCACACCTCATCATGAAGGGCTTTTCATCCAGAAAAAAGGAGGTCATTGTCCCACTGTACTCATCCCTCATTAGACCCATTATAGAATACAACGCCCCATTTGGTATGTACCTCTCAAGACATCTGCAACAACTGGAAAGGCCTCAGAAATACCTCACTAAAAGAATCACAGGCCTAAATCAGATGCCCTACGCTGACCGCCTTAAAAAACTCCAGCTATACTCTGTCGCATATTGTCGACTCAGAGGTGATCTCTGCTTAACATATAAGGCCATTTCAAACCCAGAGCTGTTGGACATGCTACACTTAAAGAAATCCCAATCCCTCAGAGCTACACGCTCCAGGGATCTAAACCTTGTCATCACAATAAACAAAACATGCTAGAGGGATAGGTTCCTGACCCAGAGACTCCCCAGACTCTGGAATAGATTGCCCATACATGTCAAGCAGAGTGCCTCTTTGGACCTCTTCAAGAGGAACCTTGACAATTGGATGGGAGAAAGGAAATTCACCCCAGGGATCACATCAGTCGCCCTGCTAGACAGGGGTCCAGGAAAGTAAATAATGTGGGAAGAAATAGCCAGGGAATTGTTATGGCTAAGCTTGTATAGGCCCTAGGGCTGATAGCCTAGTACCAACCTATGAACCTATGAACCTATGAACCTATGAACCTATACTGCTATGAGTACCCTTAGGACCTATTTCTTCCCTAACGTACCTAACCACTTGTTCATATCTGATGTGACTTCATCTGAGCCTGCTGCTTTCCCTCATTATATTTTCCAGAGTGCTATTCTTCTAGGGTGGGGATCTCCTCTGCTTTCATCATAGGTTGTGTTTGGAGAGGTACAGCTTCTGTTTTTTTATTCTGAAGCTGTTGGAAGTACTACTTCTATCTGCCTTTGATGTCCTGTTGACTGGTGAGCAGGTGGTTGCTGGCATCCCTTATATAGGGTGCCTGATGACTATCTTATCTTTTGTGAAACTTTCTAGAGTGCCTTTGTGCCATCTGAAGAGGCACTTTCCAGAAGCTGTTAGAGTGACTCTTATGCCTTGTTTTTTGCTACTGCAACTCTCTCTTCCTCAGCCCCTTCATCAGTCAAGCAGCATTCCTTCTTAGTCTGGTCCACCTTTTCCATCTCCAGCTTTTTTCCTACACTACTCATTTCTTTTGATGATGTCCTGGATTTCTGCATTCTACCACCAGCTTTCCTTATTTACCTTGTTTCCATACCAGGCTCACCTGCATATATAGTCTTCACACATGCTGTTTTGAAATGCTGCCATTCTTCTTCATCTCCACCCATTTCCTCTTCTCAGGTGTAGAACTCGCGTTTATATCACGCTATCGAAAGATGAAAATAGTGAATGCTATTTCATCGGCCCCAAAACATCTAAACATGAAAATATTGAACATTCAGAACAGTGAATTATTTCCCATGGAAAAAATTTGCTGCTCCAAAACACATACACACAACACAAACTCATCAAACAAACAGTAACTACGCACATACACTTAAATTCCTACATCTAATGCTACACTAAACTAAACATACACTACTATCTACCCACTTACCTTAACCCTAACCCTCAGGTCTGTCACTATCGCACACACGCCTAACCCGCGCCCTAACCCTAACTCACTTAACCCGCCCCTAACCCTAACGTACAAACAATCGCACACTTACCTGAACGCAACCCGTAACTTTCCACCACAGCGCTAAGAATAGCGAAGCCACAGAAACGGCCAACCAAATTCTTTCCCAAGGAAAGAATTCACTCTACTGCAGCTTCACTATTCTTAGCATTCGCTGAATCGTGTTCAGTATCAGAACATTCAAAGTTTTAATACTTCGATGTTCTGATATAGACCCTAGAGCTCTGATAAATACCTTTATTTTTATTTATTTATTTATTTATTTATTTAACATTTGTTGACCGGGAAAGTCCGACTAGGTTCCACAGATCCTGTTTTCAGTGGAGGCCCGGGGAGAAACGCTCCAGAAGCATGTCTTTAGAATGTGGGAGGAAACCGGAGTACCCGGAGGAAACCCACACGAACGCAGGGAGAACATGCAAACTCCACACAGAAGGCACCCCAGCCGAGAATCGAACCGAAGAACCTCTTGCTGTGAGGCGACAGCATTAACCACTGCACCACTGCGCGCATCTTGTGAATCCTCTCTAGTCATCTTCCAGGTCTTCAGCCTGGCCGCTGTTGAAGTTAGAGCCTTCTTTGACCACTGCTTTCAGCTGATTGTGGCAAGCATTGGTTTATGCTGTGGGAAGACTGTTTCACTGTGGATGACTTTGCAATCATTGACTCTACCCCAGTGTCCTTTTCCTTACTAGGAGGAAGTCTACCTGGGTTGCATGTTGGCCACTCTTGTATATGATCTTGTGACCATTGCATTTGCTGAACGATGAACTCGCTCCAATTAAGCCATTTGCCATACAGACACCTAGAATGTCTCCTCTTTCTTTATTCCTCTTGCCCCAACCACATCAACCCAGGCAGTCATCCTATCCTGTTCTGTCTGTCCTGTTCTGTGCATATAGGTCCTCCATTATGAACACCAACTCATATTGTCCTGCTTTACCTAGTTTGACCTGCAACTGCTGCCTGAATGCAGTCTTTTCTTCACTATCATGACCCTGTTGTGCGGGCATATGCTAAAATTATAAAGCGTGCCCTGTCCTTCGATCGGAGTCTGATTGCCATGAGTCTGTTACTAATTTTGATGACCTCCATCAATGTCTTCCGAAACCTCACACAAAACCACAGTTCCCACACCATTTCTAGCCTGTCCTACTCCGAGTAGTAGACTCCAGATCCTATGCCAAGTGGATTTGCTGCACTGCCCTTCCATCTTGTCTCTTGGATAACAAGGATATCCAGCCTCCTCCGTATCATCCTGTCATCCACTTCCAAGCTGCATCCTGTCAGTTAAGTTATACTGAATGTAACAATCTTTAGTTTACATTTGGCAGGTTGATTGGTTTTACATTCAACTTTTGTTCAACAGAGCTAACCCAGGTAACCCAGGAAAGTCATTTTCATTATTTTTGATTTCTCAACATTGATTTTTGCTAGTACTTTCTGACAAAGCAAATGATCATGGCCAACTCTCTTTGCAAGATTTCTGAATAATTCTTATGTGGTATTTGTTTCAGCAGTTCATTATAATTTGCCTCTTTTTTAAAGAAAACTGATTTTGCCTGTGAGGCCTAAGGTATAGACCAGACATGGAAATTGTCCCACAGTACAGCTTGGTAGCAAAGATTCAAAGAAGCTTTATTGTCATTTAGGAAACACAAGTGCTACCTAAACACAATTTCGAGTGTCAGCTCTTTAACAGGAAAAAACAAACACAAAAAGAAAGACAGACACAATAGGTATTAAAGAATAAACAATAACTATAGTACAAAAGTAAATATGTAGGTAACTGACTCACATGCTTGTACACTATTTATATACACTGGACAACACTGACTACTAGATGATTATTACATGAAAAGAAAAGTACACTATACACAGAGGTGAGATTGGGTGATACTGCACATAAGGAAGTGACTGGAATTGCACTTGAATGAGAATATATTAGTTTTAGTGTGTAATAAATAAATAAATAAATAGAATTACTGTGAAAAAAGGAAAAGAATGAGGGTGTGACAACCTATTATAGTTTTATACATCCAGATTTACGTCTGCATTAATGAGTCTGATTGCAGTTGGATAAAAACTGCTCATGAATCTGGAGGTCCTGCAGCAGATACTCTGTAACCTTCTGCCTGATGCAAACTTAGTGAACCAACCATATGCTGGATGAGAAGTGTCACTCAGTATTTTGCAGGAACTCTTTTCACATCTCATTTCAAAGAGCTCCTGTAAGGTAGGAAGACTAGTGCCTACAATCTTTTCTGCTGTTGTTATTATTCTTTGCAGCTTCTTCCTTTCAGCCATTGTGCTGTTACCGAACCATACAGTACAGTTACTGGTGATAATGCTCTCGATGGCTCCTCTGTAGAAGGTATTTAGAGCATTCATAGAGAGCTTTGCTTTTTTTAGCCTTCTTAGGAAGTGTAGTTTTTGGTGTTTTTTTTTTAATTAGCTGGCCTGTGTTTGTCCTCCAAAAAAGATCCTTAGATATATGTACTCCCACGAAGTTTGTAGTTTGGACTCTCTCCACTTCTTCACCATTGATCTTGAGGTGCAGGTGCATGGCAGAGCTCTTTCTGAAGTCAACAATAATTTATTTTGTTTTATTGACATTCAGGTCCAACTCGTTGTTATTGCACCATTCAATCAGGGAGTTGACCTCATTTCTATACCCACCACGTATGAGTCCCACCACTGTGGTGTTATCTGTGAATTTGATGATGTAGTTATTGCTAGCTGTGAGCAGTAGAGGACTCAGCACACAACCCTGGGGTACTCCAGTGTTGATTGTAATACTCTCTGAAATGTTGTTACCAGTCAGGAAATTGAGGATCCAGTTGCACAGCCCTTTATTTATGCCAAGGTTGATTACCTTTTCTATAAGTTGCATTGGAATCACCGTATTGAATTCTGAGCTGAAGTCTATGAACAATAGCCTGGCATAGTTGTTCTTCTATTCAAGATGCTCCAATGTGAGGTGAAGTGCCACTGAAATGGCATAAGCAATTCACCTGTTTGCCCGGTAGGCAAACTGCAGCAGGTCAAAGGATTGAAGTAGTACTGTAATCAAATGCATTTAACCATTCTTTCGAAACATTTCATTACATATGATGTAAGGGCCACCAGCCTGTAATCATTTAGGCAGGTGGGTTGGCTTTTGGTACTTATGTATTATTGCAACCAGATTCCAAACAAGTCGATAATACATAAGTAGCGATTTCTTCAGTTTGTAAAAAGTTTCTTAAGAGCAATGTTTAAATCCTGTCCCTATTTTGTGGGTCAATTTTCACAAACATGATTTATTATTTGGAAACAGCAGAGCACAAGGGACAAATGACTTTACAATGGGCTACTGTTGTTTCCGGGATTCTGTATTTACCGGCCTTTTTTTTTTTTAAAACATGTTTGGGGCTCCAGTAGCTTGAATACACTTGGGTACACTGATACCTCTCAAGTCTCCATATTTCAGACTGATATTTTTCATATTTATGGGTCACGGCGGGTATGACACAGCAAGAGGAATGACGATGAAATTTTGTGCTCCTCCGTGGCATGCCTCATGTCTTAAGTGAACTCCGCAGTGGCAGACTGTTTTCCAAAGGTTGCATTTCTGTTTACCAATCATGACTGTTTGCAGTGCACAGGGTTGTATGTATACTAACACTTAAAAAGAAATAGGTTTAACTGTTTTTTAAAGGCAGTACAGCTTTTAGCAAGTCCTATGTCATAGGCAGCAACTAAATAACATTGCAGAGAAAAAGACAAGGACTAATGTCTGTAAACCTCCACAAACCAAACGGCAATTTTAAATCCGTACTTCCATGTTACAAGGGAATTAACGTGCCTTCTGAGAGTCTGGACTTTAACCGGGGTGTGTAACAAATGATCAGATACCTGCAAAAGGAGATTTAAAAAGAAGGAGTTCACTTTATGTCAAGGAGCCGTGGTCCTGGGTCCTTGTCTTGCTGGGAACATGGTGACTTTGCATGAGTTGTAACATTAGCAAATACAGACAAGCAGCAGTCAGGTGTACAGGCCAGCAGGGGACACTGCCAGGGAAGAGGAATCTTGCTGTTATTCCTCTTCCTGTGTGAAAAAGTTTCTAACACTATAATACTTAAACAGTTTACACACCCCCTGATAGGTTAACAGACATGATTTCTTGCAAACATTAGTAACTACAGGTCTTTGTAAGTCTGGTTGCGATAATACATAAGTACTGAATTTTTGGGCAGAGGGATTGTGTTGACAACTTTGAAGCATGCTGGTACATTTTCTGGGCAAGCGAGGTATTGAAGATGTCCGTCAGGACTATGCTGAGTTGGGTCTGTACAACCTTTCAATACTTTCCCCAGAATATTACTGTTTTTTATGGTATGCTATGGACCAATGATTTTAAATTAATACTTGGTTATCTGTTTTCTGACCAGTGTCTCACCAGTCTACTGGTGGAGTATCAGTCTTTCAGTCAGTATTTATTTTGGTCAACATGAAAGGAAGTAAGTCTCTGATTACTGCAGACCCATATCATTGCCGGCATGTTGGCATATGTGGAAAGAAACTTTCCATTCTAGGTCATTTTTCTGCATTTTTTATGGTACCTTCTCCATCAGCATTCCTTGACACAACACACCTGAGAAAGCTGAATTAATCAATACATCAAGTGAAGGGTCTGTCAACCTTTCCTTTTTAAGGCAGAGGCTTCAGTGTTGTCAGGACCAGGGACTTTACCACTCTTTAATGAGATGGTTTCATTCAATGAGTGAACTTATTCTATATGTAAATTCTCAAAAACACTTATGAATAAGAGTTACCTGCCGTAATGTCACACTTACCTCATGCAAAACGATTCCTGAAATGTATGTTGATAACTGTCTGATATTTTTACAGTGGATTTAATCTTTTCCAGTTATTTTTTCTTCCCTAGTAAAGTTGTTTTTTTTACAAAGGTTGCTGAAGTGAACATATTTTGTTTTGATGACACATGATAAGGACTCCTTATTTTAACGTCCGACATAATGGTGTATAAAACAATTTCAGCACAATTTTCTCATGACTGTCACTCATTTGGTCATAGCCCTTTAGTGATATTTGCAATTTTATTATCTCATGACATACTTATTTAGCTTACATGCCATATTTTATTTTTACTACCTGCTGCTTTTAAACATTTCTTTAGATTATGGTGATGTATTTTTCATCACATTTGGTTAACATGTACCATGTTTGCATGTAGTGATAGTAACAACAATAATTAACACCCCTGGATTTTATTTCAATTGATCATATTTTCCTATTAGTGACTTTAACTTTATTCTTCAGTCTTTTGCAAATGCAGATGAATTTCAATTTTAAATTTTGAACTCTTTTCTTGATTGTTGTCTTCAGTTCCCCAGCACACCCACAATTTAAATTCAAAATATGCCCCTATTTTTCTATACCTTAATTCCAGGGATCATAATTGCAAGTACCAGTATTATGGGGAAAAACAGAAACCACAAGACAGCAATGAAGGTCAAACTTTACTGTTCTCCTTTTTAAGTTGTTTACTGCAGGGGAAAGGCCTTGAGGCTCCCACCCACCAGATTTCTAGAAAATGCTTGAAATGAAACTGTTCTACACATAAGTAAGTTTGCCATGGATAGTTAAAAACTTGAAAGTAATGTAAATGTATACTTTATTTTTTAGAAGAGGTACGTTCACTATATCTTCAGTTCATGGGGTCTGTTCCACATTCTTGTGCTAATAAATATTATAACTTTGAGGACACATAACTGTTTGGGAACAGCAATTTTAGTTTTGCTGAAAACAAAGTACTTACCTTTCTCTGAGGTTGTAAGATGCCAGTGTTTTAATAAGGCAGTAAACTTGTATGTGGGTGCAGGGGCCTTTCCTGTAAGCAACAGGTTGTATAACATAAGTGCCATCAATGAGATGTTTCAGTATACTCGTATCTAATAAATGAATTAGTCCATTCTTTATCATACTCAGCACAGTATAACCCAGTATTTTAACCATATAAAGTGCATTAGAATACCTAGAACTATATCTCTCCTGAAAGTATCTCTATCTAAAGGTATATAGGATGGCAGAATGGCTTTACATATGTACAATAAGCTACTTTGGTGTCATAATGTACTCTTTATTTTAATGAACAGAAGCATGAAAAAACACTAGAAGTGCAATTCTGGAACTTTCCTGCCTTAACTGCCATATGTTACAATGCATACCTGATCCTGAATTTTGAATATAAATCAGTATTTTTGATGTACTTACTTATTTGACATTTATTTATTGTCTTTTGTTTACAGTGGAAAATTCTGACTGTGCACAAGTCCCTTTTTCAGTAGAGGCCAGTGAGAAAAGTTCCACAGAAAATATATTTTACAATGAACAACAATAAAAAATTAACATTTTAAGCATTACTTTGTAGGTAGTACTCAGACAAATAATAACAACATTTATCATATACTTTTGAAGTTATATTATTTTACATTATCAGCAATACGTAATAAAGACCTACAGAATTAACTAGACAATATAATGCATTGCCAATACAGGACTGATTTTATATGGCACACTTACTGTTCCCATTGACCTATAAATTAATTCAGGGCATAGAAAAACAAACTTAGGTTTATCAATTAGACTTGTGGCTGACAAAAGCAGACATGCTGTTAAATAGAGTCCTGTAGTACCCTGGTGAAGATGTAGGGTGCCAACAAAGTGTTTAGTTGCAAGGAAAAACAAACAGGAATGGAGGGAAATAGGAGGATCTTAGTGCAGCACAATGTGTAGACAGGCTGTGTTAGCAGAGGAATGGATGGGAGAATGGTACAAGCAGAGAAACGCAGAGCAGAACGGCACAACATTAGAAATGCAGCTGCCAAACAGAGGGAGGGATTGGGATCACCAGACCAAGAGGAAAAAAGTTCATTTTACAAAAATCTGGTACCAGGAGGAAGCAAAGCCATAATGGAAACCACCACAGTCTATAGGAAGAGCCGGTGTGTTGGGTAACTGCTGATGCATGGCAATATATTCACCAGTCAGGGACAAAAGCTGGAAATGTACAAAACACTATTCAATAGCCAAGGCAGCATATAGGTGATCCATTGTGGACATGGCCTGCATTGTTTCTGTCATGCTGTACAGATGCTATCTATCCTCAGAGGCACATTTAGAAATGTTCAGTGGACTTGATAAATCACTTATAATCTCAAAAAGAGGGTACATGTCCCTGTGCCAGACTGTGGATCCATAAGGTACCCCAGACACTGGTTTGCATTATTTGCATAAGGTTTGGTAACCACAGTGCCTTTATCTGTGCCCATTTTTCTTCATCTGCAACTAGACATACTGTTTGGAACAACCCCCCAAACATACAGAAAAGGGTTATTGTTTAGACATTTATAACAGGATGCCTGCCTTTGCCAAGTCAACCAGTGTGCTCTCTGCAAATCTGCGTACTGCTCTTCTGTATTTATGTGTGTATATAATCTGCGTACTGCTCTTCTGTATTTGTGTGTGTGTGTGTGTGTGTGTGTGTGTGTGTGTGTGTGCATGTGTGTATGTGTGTGTGTGTGTGTGTGTGTGTGTGTGTGTGTGTGTGCATGTGTGTATGTGTGTGTAGTATATGCTTTGCTTCATAAGCAGTCGGAAAGAACTCACTTAGGAATGCTGTGTATAGTTTTAGGACCCTATATCTGTAAAGATAAAGACAACATGGATAGAGCGCAGAAGAAAGCAATCTACTGGTGCATCCACGGTAATCCTGTGAACAACTGTCAGCTGCCTCCATGCACAGACATTACTAGGAAGGGAACAGAAGTAGATTAACATGACTTTCTTCTACATTACACAGACACACAAATACACACACTCACTGCATGCACATCTAGAGGAAATTTAGAATTGCCAGTCTGTGTACTGCATGTCTTTGGGATCTAGGAAGAAAATGGACTGCATGGAGAAAACCTACAAGAACACAGGGAGTACAATCAGGGGATACACAGAAAGCATCCCTGAACCACAGAACTCTTACTATCAGGTGACAGTGTTACTCATTGAACCACTGGGCCACTTACAGTGGTGTATGGTAAACATTAAAAGTACTAAAAAAGCATACAAAGGAAATTTAACACACTTACCTTTAATGAAGGTAGATGACATAAGAGACAGAATATATGAAACCAAGGCAATTCCATATGAAGATGAAAGTCAGGTAGATATGGGGTAATGTGAAAAAAAAAAACTTTTATAAAATCTTTCTGAATGGAATAAACTAAGTGAAATAGTGATGAGAACAAAGTGAAATTGTTGAATATACGGGAAATTTATGAAGTCATGCTGGGAAAAAAGTCTGCTGCTTAATTAGAAATTATATTTTTTAAAAGGACGAACCTTAAGAATGAAGGATATGGGACAAATAAACCTGTCTGTCATTATATTATGTGCTACTATAAATTTAATTTGGCGTTGTGGCAACCCCTAACTTGGAAAAAGCTGAAAGGAGAAGAAGAAGAAGAAGATACATTTAATTTGGCAGTCTGCATTCTAAAAGGGATTAAAAGGGGTGAAAGGTCCATCAGAACACAGAAAGACATAAAAGTCTGTAATTTATGCCAGTCTTGCATTCAAATAAGGCATTTCTATAATCCACATTCATGCATTTTATAGAAAGTTAAATGCAAAGTCAAAATTTAAATATTAGCCTTCAGAAAACTTCAAAAAATAAAATCTAAACTTCCTCATCCATTTTACTTTGGGAAGCTGAAATGATGCTCTTAATGTTGTTTGGCTACTGTCTGCTGAATCCCAGACTGCTGTTTCTATAACAGTGAAGTACCATTTTAGTATTAAACATTAAAAATGTCCTCCCATTTGAAATTCATAAATATTGTATCTAAATGTGTCCCTGGATACCCCTGATTTGGGGTCTCTCTCCACACAATCCTGATCAATATTCGCCCCTCTCCCCCAAGAGTGAACCAACTCAGACTAAACAGAAAAGCTCTTTTTTTTTTTTTTTACTCTAAGGTGCTGTGAACTTGGAATTAACATTAGAAATTAGCACCATGGGAATGAAGCCCTAAAGTCAGGGGATGCTGGAGCCACAGACCCCTGCAGAAATATTAGCATGAACTGAAGAACTTTGCATTTTCAACAAAAGTATACAGCATTTGACACTGTCAACTGTGATGATTTGATAGTTTCAGACTGTCACTTTGGGAAACAGTACAGCAAGTTCAATGAATCGTGAGGTCTCCAAACACAATGCTCTGTACTTATTTTTAATTAAATAATGTCATTTGCATTGCTGGATTAGTAGCTGCAGTATTCTGTTTTTTAACTGTACCTTTTTCTTTGCTCTTTTTAATTTCCATCCCCATAATTCTCAACTTTTATTTGCTTTCCTCTTCTCTCACTTGCCCAAGGCTTATAAAAAAACATTACTTTCTCATCAACTATTTCACCTTAATAATTCAGAGTTCTTGCTTCTCCGTTAAACAGCTATATCCAATAAGCAAAACTCTATTATTCCAGCACCAGCCTACACAGACTCATTGTACACCCCAGGAAAAGAAGTGATGGCCTTCAATCCTTACCAGAGAAATTTGTTACAGAACAAAGGTAAACCAGGGCTCACCATTAGAGCAGAAAATTATAATAATTCTTTAAGTACATTCTGTACTTGGATTGTTATTTGATTACTATGACAACTACACAGAACGGCTATGCTATCTATGATGTTTAAAATCAATAAACTACATGCCTTATATGAAAATTGATTTGTCCCTAAGCAAAAATTCTGATTCAAATGAAATGAGCCTGTAATCTGTTTAGTCAATACGTTACTCATACACACTCCCACAGTATGCCAGTAAGACATGACATCTAAAAGTAAAGTATGAACATTTTAATATGTAATATCAATATTTCTATTTTTTACTGCACCTTTTCAGCATTATTTGTTTAGTGTTATGCATAAAACATTGTTAATACTGGTTTTCATTTACTGACCTCGGTTACTCTTTTTAAATTTCTTAATTCTGTCCTTATCTAGCACTTTTATCACATTAATTATGCATACTTTTACACCCCTTTAGTTTCTTTTTCTGAAATTCACATACTATTCCCCCACCCCATCTTGACAACAAACTCACATATCAGGTGGGCTATCCATAGGGCCCATCAGAAGGTGCTTCTTGTTAAACCTACAAAGAATACGGATTAGTTTCTCCCTCACTTACTCATCCTGCATTTCTACCTTCTTAGGTAACCTTGATGGAGGGTAACATTAATAGCACCGCTGTTAAATTGTTCACTGCCTAGCATATACATATGTGTATTGATTGCATGCTACTCTAGCCTGTCCTTGAAATAAAGCTTAAATATTTCAGCCATTTTTTTAAATGAAATAATCATTAACCAGTTAAGTGAAATTGTCTGCAGGCCTTTTTCATCAGTGACAGATCCATGACACAACCCACTGTGACATGGATAAATACAAAATGTATGGACAGCATGGAGCAGTCCATAGGCCATCACATGTGTGGAAAGTGGAAATAAAGGCAGAGTATGAAACCCATGCCAACATGAAGAGAACATACAAGTGCAACACAAACAGCGACAGGAAGTCAGAACTGGACACGAGATGCCAAAGCTATAAGTTAAAGTTCTTACCACTGAGACACCATGCTATAAATTACATATTCTCTTCCAAAACCTTAGTTAATTTCTTTTTTCTACTCCAGTAGCCTTTGTCTTTTGTTCTTACAGTGATCCACTTGTGTGACCTAATATGTTAGAATGATTGTTTTCATTTTCTGCACTGGTTCTAGACTCACTTACAGCATTGCTACCCAGTACAACACCAGTGGCCCCACCAGGATTGCTATCCAGTACAACACCAATGGCCCCACCAGGATGCTACCCAGTACAACACCTCCGGCCCCATCAGGATCATTACCCAGTACCAGTACAACACCAGTGGCCCCACCAGGATCGTTACCCAGTACCAGTACAACACCAGTGGCCCCACTGATTCTTGCAGGAGTAGAGGACAGTGTAATACATCAGCTAGTCAGAGCAGAGTGTCATTACTAAATATATGGTAATTTGAGCAGACGGGTCAAGTAGGACTGAATCTTTTGTGACTAATGCTGCTACAAATAAAGTATCATTTTACAAAGCTATTCAAGGAGAATTAATAGGTATAAAATGGCCCCACCCTCATTGTCTAGGGACATCTCACTGAGAGCTTCTTCAGTCAGTTTCTTTCTAGTGTCCCCCTCTTGTTGACCAAACGTACTTGCAGTGTCCAGTTTCATTAAGTTTTGGCATGGATAAAGGGAAACAGTTTCCCTATATAGAGACCAAACTTTTCTATATGGGCAAAATCATTCTCTTTTCTCAGTGAGAGAGAAATTTTCTGAGTTATTATGTATAAGTTTTTGAAAGTATAGGTGATACTTTTTTCTGACATAATAATTCCAGGGGGACTTAACCCCAGTAAGAATGCTTATTTTTTTGTGTTTTATGCTAGATACTGATTTGTTACAGTAAATCATGAAAGTAATATCATAACATATCACTTAACTGATGGGAAGTAATAAAGTGCCGAGTTGCTGTTTGCTGTTTGCCTAAGCGGATTTGTTTTGTATTTTAGCAGTATGGGAAGATATTGACAACTTTCTAAATTCAGTTTGTCATCAAAATAATGGACCAGGTGCACAAAAAACAGTCAGTTACGTTCTATTCACATTGCTGAGGCATTGCCATTCCAAAAGTTAACAGATGCTTTTGATTAATGTGGTTTCAGCTTAAACAACAAAAGTGTTCCACAGTCAGAGTTAAAGATTATAAACTTTCTTGTAGTGGGAGATGTAAGTGTAGGCTTGCCATACACATTGTCCTGGGTTTTAATACAGGATATTCCATACTTTTGGTGGGAGGTTGGCATAATGGTTAAGGTGTTTACCTTACAGACACAAGGTGCAGTGTTTGATTTTCACATAGGATAATTGGCTAGGCTTAAAATGACCCGCAAAGGCAGTGTTAGCCTAGCACTAATCTGTGAATCTAAAGTCCTTTACCAGACAGCAGTCCAAAAGTGTTTGCTATAATCTTATTTAACAATGTAAAGTGTGGAGTAGGAGAAAGCTTAAGGAACAGAGACTGTATGAAACTATGAATAAACAGAGCGAGTACTGATGCATTATTAATGTATACAAATACCAATTTACTTCTTTTATGACATGGTGGGGTTTGGAATGCAGGAATAAAACTGCTGCTGTCATTGGAGTATGACTGTAAACTTACAGTAAGCAAGTACAATAACCACGTTTGTGCTTTCAGTAAAATTAAAAAAAAAATAAGATAAACAAGGAATTAGAAAGAAAAAAGTAAAGCAGGGGATTAAAACTAATCAGTTCTCCACATATACTCCACAGAAAACAGCTAATGAAATATAATCAGGAAGCTAAATGTACTACCATATATGTAAAGAAAATATATGTGCCCATACAGGTCTTCAGCCCACTCAAGGAATCCATAATAACTTAAATTTAGCAACTGCATACAGTTCCATGGCAGTAAGAAACCGAGAACTTTATAATAAAAATGACAGAGTATGGAATAAATTAAAATAATTATATATATATATATATATATATATATATATATATATATATATATAAAACATGTCATCAGAAAGGAGCACAGAGTGCAATGCAGATATCAAGACATAAGGATGCCATGCCTATAAAGAAAAACATAATTTTTCACTCGTTTCAGCAGGAAAAAAATACCACACAGAGTTTTACATTGCCACAACAGCAGGGGAGGCCCACTAACAGTTATGAATTCTAAATTGTATCATATGCAGTTACCCTAGCATTCCTCAGTCTAAAATAACATGCTGCTGAGGATCCCACTCTTAGAACACAAAATCTCCACTCTGTTACACATAGCAAGTTATCTTACCTTTTATTATACAGAAATTCTGCATATCTTTCCAAATAAACCAAACAGACAAAAAAATCATTCATATCATTATTTACATTTCCCGAGCAATCATAATGTCCATACAAACTCATGCCAGCATTTATATTCTGCACTACCTTTTTTCACATTTCCCTTGTTTTTCCTCCATACCTCTTTCCTGCTAAAACATGCTCCATCTTTCCTCTTTATTACATACATCATAGTTTCTTTCTTCTTATTGTTTATACTTCCTTTTTCCACAATGTTGGCCAAGTGTCCCCTAGTCAGTATAAGTACCACACTAGGCCTCACCTGAAAACAGGTCACTGGCCTAATGGGACTAACTCCACCAAAAAAAACTCCACCAAAAAAAAACAAATAAAAAAAAAAAACATGCAAACAAACAATAAAAGACAGATAGATACTAAATGCAACAGTCAACATAACAATATAAAGTGTCAGCCTGCAGCTTTGGTTCATGAATGCCCATGTGAGAAGCTAGAACATTTAAAAGAGAAGGAGAAATATCTGTGAACTCCATCATGATGTATGCACAAAGTCACAGTGGAGGTAATGCTATCAGTATACAGACAGTCATATGCAGCAGTGAAGAACATATGGACATACATCATTATTCTGTTACTGGTAACAGTCTTATAAAGAGAGGCTGAAAGAGCTAGTCCAAAATAGTCTCAAGAGGAAATGAATTGGGGCACGATGGAAACATAGGTAACTCAAGAAACAAAAGATCCCAATCCAAGGATTCAAAGATTGTGGAAGGATAATTATACATGAGAACAAGAGATTACAATACAGGGATTCAAGGTTTGAGGAAGCATTACTATACACAAGAACAAGAGATCACAATTCAAGGATTCAAGGTTTGAGGAAGGATTACTATACACAAGAACAAGAGATCACAATTCAAGGATTCAAGGTTTGAGGAAGGATTACTATACACAAGAACAAGAGATCACAATTCAAGGATTCAAGTTTTGAGGAAGAATTATTATACAAGAGATTAGAATGCAAGGATTCAAGTTTGAGGAAGGATTACTATACACAAGAACAAGAGATCACAATTCAAGGATTCAAGGTTTGAGGAAGGATTACTATACACAAGAACAAGAGATCACAATTCAAGGATTCAAGGTTTGAGGAAGGATTACTATACACAAGAACAAGAGATCACAATTCAAGGATTCAAGTTTTGCAGAAGAATTATTATACAAGAGATTAGAATGCAAGGATTCAAGTTTGAGGAAGGATTACTATACATGACAACAAGAGATCACAACATTCTGTAAAATTTAATTTTGTAATATTACTGTGTCACAAATGCAGGATGTGTGAATTCAACGATCAAAGATCAAACCAAGAACTGTTTTTTATCCCTTGATTCATTTGCAACATATGACAACATACACAAATGAATCCCAGACATGTATGCATAATTCTGTACAGGCAAGATCAAATGATGTTTCTACATGCGCATGAGTAATAATACTCCAAATGAATATCAAGGCTTCTCATAAGAAAAAATACATACTTATTCATATAGCACAATAACAGTTATTTAAACTATGTGACAAACTGTGTAGGATTAACCAACGTGCTATCCCAATAAATCATTGTAAAACTGCTGCTTACACAGTTTAAATACATCACTATAGTATGTAGTTTCTCTTGCACCACCATGAACAGGAGAGCATGGTGGCTTTAAGCTTGGTTTAACGTATCTATATGCGATAGACGTATATACTTTCTTGTCCACAATTAAAGACTGGATTTCAGTTATTAGTAATAAAAATGTTAACATTGAAGTATGTTCACCAGTAAAGAAAATCACAATCCTGTCCCCAGCACTTTCCTTACCTTCATGCTTCCAACACCTTACTTATTGTCCTTCGTATTATCTGAACCCCTTAACTATTTATTTCTTAGCATGTTGTATTCAACATTACTAACCAGTCATTAATATTTAACAAAAGGTACTAATATGGAAAACCATTACTAGAATATCACCACCAATAACAGTCTGATAACAAAGCTCTGCAGTCACTATAATGTGAACATTGATACAACTTATAATTTTCTACAGCCTTACAGCTACTTCTGTTATTTGTACTGCAGTTTTACTACTAAATTGTACTTCTTGAGCTTTAATAATTGCTGATGAATTGCTGTTTGGCAGCCATGAAATAACACAGAATAAATTATTGTCAATACTTCTAAATGTCATCTTTCATTGCCTATGGGCGGAATTATGCCTGAAAATGTTCAATGGACCAGTGTATTTAGTTGGTAAAACAAATACAAAAATAAATTAAAAAAATATATATGCATACACAAATATATATATATATATATATATATATATATATATATATAAACATTTATATATATATATATATATATATATATATATATATATATATATGATTTCACTTTATAATCTCAAAATACTAAAATACTGAATTTTAGAATCTCGAGAGTTATAAGCTGAAAGTGCAGTTATGCAAAACTGCATAATATCGAGTGCAGAAATGTCAAATCCGCGATTGTGTTGTTGCATTCGTGATGTGCGGTGCAGTTTGTGGATTTAACTGGGGATTCAGGTAAGTGGTGTTTTTGTATGGGAATTGGGTAGGGATTTTAGTTTGTGTGAGTGTGTGTAGTGATGGGTTTTATATGTCTGTGTGTTTAGTACGACCTTGGAGTTACTATATATAAGTAGCAGGAGTGTGGTAGGATAGGTGTGTGTGTTTGTTATATTTTGTGTGTCTGTGTTGTTTTGTTTGTTGTAGTGGAGTTAGGTAGGTGGATTTGTGGTTGTTTGTGTGGTGGTGTGTGTATGTGTATAATCACGATTTTGAATTTCACAGTTGTGGGTTGTCAGTTTTTTTAATTTTTGGCTTTATAGTCTCGAGATACTAAAATTCGATATTTTAGTATTTCAAGATTATAAAGTGAATCCATACACACACACACACATATATATATATATATATATATATATATATATATATATATATGTGTGTGTGTGTGTGTGTGTGTGTGTGTGTGTGTATATATATATATATATACATATATATATATATATATATATATATATATATATATGTATATATACAGTATATTTACTAACAACACCTGGAAATTACTTTATGTGGTTGACCTCCAAAATGTTTGTCAGTGAAATGGTAAGAAAAAATATTTGAGATGCTGCTTTAATGTATCATATTTTATATATCGGTTTATGCAGTTAATCATTTGTAACTATGCATATGCACTGATCTTATAAATTATGTTCAGCCATGACTCAGGCAACATGGACAAGAAAAAAGGGAAGGCTAAATGGGCGTAAAATTTAGAGTTAACTTGTAGCAGGTCATTAGAAAGAGGAAGAACCCCAGACTACTTGTTAGGAACCCCGTTGTACATGGGGAGAACCTTGAAATCACAAAGGCAATGACTTGAGATCAGGGATAAGCTGCAGATCCTGGTGTTACAAGACACAAACACTAATCACTGTGGTACCCTTTAAATGATAAGAAATGAACACGGATCTTTGAAGTGGGCATGGAGGCCACAGGCAGTAAGCACTGGAGATCAGCTGCAGAGGTGGGCAGGGAGACTTTCGACAACAAGCAGCAAACATGAATTCAGGATGTAGGGTTATGTAAAATCACAAAGTACATTGGCAGGTGTAGCCAAAAGGTATGAAGCTAGAAATGCAGGTTAACAATGTGGAAAACAATTCTGCCATGCGTGTAGTCCCCCTTTACAATAATTTAATGTGCTTAAAGCTGATGTTATATAACCACACAATAGGATAACTACTCTGTATTGCTCCCTACTGTTACTGATATAACAGAGTCCCAGGCAACGAGAGTTACCGATCCATAACATCACTCCATTAATAATGTATGCAAATGTCAGCAGCTTTGTAGTCATGGCAACAAATGCTGAAACTGTCATGAATTGTTACATGCATGATGGAAGAGCAGGGGCTATGAAATGTCATGTGGTTTACTTCTGTACGTATCTCTAAAACACAAACTGCCCCTGCATAAGACAGTGGTTGTGTTTACCCCTCTTAAAGATAGACAGACTAGGAAATGTTGTAGATATTACAGCTGCTAATGGCATCCATGGTGCAGGCAATTGATAACCAAGAAATATGTGTAACTCTAGGCTTCAGGGTACCTTCTCCACCTTTATTACTTGTACAACTACAGGTGGTGCTGTTCATTCAGTGAAGGTTAAATCAGCCACACAGATGGCAGACTGCTTGCAATGAAATGTCCCATATTCACCTAAAAACAAAGATATGCTGTACAATGTCATTAGTCTGTACTGGTTTCATTGCTGAGTTCATCAAGGGAGTGATAGTGCAAGAAAACCTACTACTTGTCAAATCTTGGTAGAGTGATGCTCAGACAATTGTAACAGGGAGATCATTGTTACTGTGTGTCAGCTTACGGGAGCACCGGTACTTTCTGCAGTGAGTGTTGCATTACATTGGGAGAAGAAGTGAATTTTTAATTTATTTTCTTCTTAGTTGGTGTAAATTTCGAGATCAGGGGTGTGGTACTTCCACCCAGATTGGAGGTGCAGGGGGCTTGCCCTTCCACAAAAGGAAAATAAAAGCTTTGTGTCCTTTGCAACCCTTTGTGTGTAGCTTTTTAAAGTTTGCAATGCTTTAAGTTTTAAAGGCTGTGGGAGCAATTTTCAGTTGGTTAATGCTGTAGGAATTAATCTTTTATAGTAAATCTGTGAGAACAAGTCCACTAGTTCACAGTTTTATGAGTCATGGGTGACTAAAACTGCTTACAAGAGACAATGCATATATCCCACTTATGGAATTACTCACTATTTTTATGAATATTGCGGACCATAAACTGTCCAATCTGTCAGCTAAACAATTATTAAGAATAATTATGAGCAAGACTTCTTTAACTGTATGATTGTTGAGTAAGTAAAATCTTATTTAATTTTTTTTATACTAGAGTATTTTATATGCGGAAGGTCAAGAGGTCAATGCACTAGTTTGATTAGGAAAGAGCTTTTTTGACTTCTTTGACTACTAATGTGTAATATGATAATTATTCTGTATTTGTGGAATGGTAAAGTAAGAACTGTACTTACTCTGTTTACTTTTCAAATTTTGTTGGTGTCAGTTCTGTGCAGCTTGGGTAGATTTCCTTCTGGAATGGATTGCATAGTGCTCCTATAAAGAATTTTAATTAATTTGACATAATGCTTGTTATCCAAAGAACTTGTGTATCATTTGTTATATCAACATGATGATGGGAAAGAACTCATTACAGCAAGCTAATAGCGTGGCTGCTTTGCTTTTTTGTAGTTGTTATTTATTTATCGCTTATCAGGGTAGTAAACTGATTACAACTGATCAGTTGCAGGTACAGCCTGGTTTAATGCAATCACAAAAATCATACATTTATATATATAAAAAATAATTACAGTAATGAAAGCTCTCCAGTAAATAATTAAACACTTACAACAGCAACAACAGCTTGGTAATAAAGCTTCTGAAAAACAATCATGAAATAAACATTACAGTAACTTTACATAAGCTACATTTTGGGTTGATGGAGTTGTGCACAAGAAAAAAGGCAGATGTTAGTAGTCGAAAAAGTATTTAGGTGATGAGATCAAAAATGAAACACCTAAATGTTGTGATGCTAAAAACACTAATGTAGTCAGGAAAGTTAGGAGAACCTCTTTCATGTTTGGCACAGGCAGTAAATTTAAACAGCTACTGAAGTGCTGAAATGTATGAGTTAAATAAAGCTCAGAAACTTTATTCCATCCAAATGTAGAATAATTCTGTGCTGCCTATTCATCTACAAAAAAGATGTCAAGAGAGTTGCAGTATTCAGATTTTAATTCATTCTTTTTTATATTTATATCTGATTATACAAAAGAATATCAGAAGATGTTAAGTGCAATAAAAAGCTCTTTTGTCACCATAAACCCAAGATCCATTTTTTCTTCTGAGAACAGCTAATAAAGCACTGTTGGTGTACTTATGCTTCATCCAAGGTATCACTTGACTGAGAAATTGGTCCTTTCTTGCTAAAATGTTGACGGAGTACGAAGTCTGTTGTATAGTCTGTTAGGTGATGTTCAGAGCTGCCACAAACATGGTTAATTATATGACTGGATACAGGACAAGATTTCTGAAAAATCTGTAACGCTTTAAAACTTGCTGCACATATAGAGGGATCTAGTTTATCAATGTTGTGGCATGTGGGCAAAATCAGATATAAAAGCATACACCTCTTTTATGGTGTAGTGCGATCCCCATTTTTTAGGATATGCAACCTGGTAGCCTACCTGATACGGCTCCCATCAATTCCATGATGTTTAACAGAATGATTCAATAAACAAAATGATTATCGAGCTGACTAACATACTTCCAGAATAGCATAAGCTGTTTCAGATGTATACTTGGTCCCATCAGGCTACAATTCGACTGGACTGGGAGAAGGGATTAGTATCATCTGCTGATGTCTAAAGCCCATAACATGTCAGAACATATCAATAGTCAAGACATCCAGTCCAGTGTGGGGAATACCCTTTCACATGACTGCAGCTACAGTAGATACTAACTGCAGCTGATGTAATCTGAAATGCTTTAGTATATGCTTGATGCAGGCTCTCAACTTTCTTTTGCCATCACGAGTCATGATGTGGGCTCACATGTATAGGTGTGAGAGATATTTGTATATTTCTATGCCTGATGATTTCTGGCATATTAGTAAAGTCAAGTCAAGTAAAACTTTATTCTCATTCAGACCATACAACAAAAAAGTGCACAGCTGAACAAAATGTCATTCTCCAACCTCAAGTACAACATAAACAAACGTATACACAGAAACACACACAAGACAGAATGCACATAACAATAACATAGTCCAGACATTAGAAGGCACAGAAGCTTTCTCAACCATGCTTGATTGTGATACAGCAACTACAGCCATCCTCACCATCCTCACTTCCACAAGCCCATCTCCAGTGCCAACAACAATCAAGTCCCAGACTGGTCCCCTCTGCCATTCAGTGCAACTACCATCACATGAAAGCCTGAATGGCCAAAGTCAGACCAAGGATCACCTCACAGCTTCACCATCCACAGCTCCACCAGCTTATCTTCAGAACAGTCCATTGGATCCAACAAAATTCCAAGTCTGGATCCAACATAATGATCACAAAACAAAGCAAAGAAATCAAAGAAGAAATCCAAACTCCAATTTCCTCCATCTACACCAGTTACAATGCTCCTCCCAAGGCCTGAACTACCATGACCAAGCCAATGATCTGAATACAGCAAGCAAAACAATCCAACTCCGATTCTCCACCATCTGCACCCATCTCAACTCACCTCCCGAGGCCTGAACTACCTTGACCAAGCCCAGGATCCAAAACAAAGCAAGCAAGGCACTCCCAACTCTGTTTTCTGTGCCATCCACAAACAGTACTTGGTGCAAACTCTCCTCCAGAGGCCTGAAACTTCCATGACCAGCCCATGATCCAAAAAACAAAGCAAAACAAGGCAATTCCAGCAGATTGACCCACACACCACAACCGCATCCAACCGCACAAGCGACCAGACAGAACTGACTCTCAGAGAGAAGACAGATCAACAAATCATTTTACATAAACACAATACACAATATACAATACATCTGAAGCTGGAGTAGCCGCTGCCACTCAAGGCACTGCCATTTTAGAGAGAAGTGGAAGGGCACATAATCCTGCCATCACCAGAAACACCATATCATTGCATTATGGTACCCCTTATGGGTTCTTACCCCATGTGAAAATTGTCTTGCTCCTGACAGAAGGCATTCACATATCCAACCTATAGTTTAAAATTTTATAATTTTTTTCAGAATTTTAATATTTTGTTGAACACAAACCTCTTAACTGTCTAGAATGTTGTGGAATTTCCCTGGTTGTGACTCATATTTTTGACTTGTTCCTCTTAAAACTTTTTATTTTCTGGAAAATTCGCTGTATGTTACAGTCAGTCCAGAGGTGCTAGAAGCTGCTGAAGGCTGGGGGTGGGTGGAGGGTGAGAGGGGCACTTGGTGATCTAAAATGGCAATTTTTTAAAACTATTTACTATCACAACATAGGTTCACTTGGAGGACATTTTAAGCTTACCCGATATCCCTTTGGGTGCTTGAATTAATGACCTGATTGGTCTTACCTATCCCATGGTTGATAATTGTACATTAGCCCTAGTGAGAATAACTGTGATAATACCATAGATAATTTGAGGAAACCCATGTAATGGATACAACATTTAGGAGCTGCCTCTATCTATTAGTGGCATGAGGGACAATCCTGCAGTACATTTTTTATTACCCATCCTTAGATCCAGGTTGTATTTGAATATGGACAGGGATGAGCTTTGTTTTACTTGAATGTATAGTCTGTTCTGGAACAGTTGTATCCTCTGTGATATATATCCATCTCTCCACAACATTCCATTTAGATACCTGTACTGACTATTTCTGATGCCATTTGACTTGCTGATGTTCAGTAGGTCCATCAGTATTAGGTCGGAGGATGCCTTGTATGCCAGATGCAGGTCACCTCTATGCACTCTGTAGGATACTGAGTATAGTGATAAATCTTTGAGGTGGCCCACACAAGACCTATTGTTTAGGACATCTATCCTTTTAGTAGGGTATATCTGTGGGTATTCCACTTGTTGCATGGGTCTGGACAGATACATGTCAAAGTGCGCATTATACAAATGATTGCCCTAATGAGGGCTTTGTAAAGGAGGACAATAACATCTCTAGATCTAGTCGCAATAAATTAAAATGTGCAATATAGAAAGACTATGACTCTGGGCATATGTTGGTCAAAAGTTAGGTCACTGTACATACAAGTTCCCAAATGCCAAATAACTGGGTCATTTTCAGGGGGTATTGTGAATTTGGCAGTTCCCTGGAGTAGATGACTTCCCAAAGGATACAATAATGTATTTTTTTGAGTTTAGTTTCAATTCATGATTTTGACACCAGTTATTGTTTGGGACAAAGGCAGGGTAATAGACTGGGCCCCCCAGAGCAGAACCTCCTCCAGCAACCTCCTACCGCTCCAGCAGCAGCCCCCTCCCCAGCCACTCCAGTGTTCCATTACTTGGCTATTTCTCCTCAGTTACCATAAATGCTGTTCAAAACTGTCAGTGTGCATATTGTTTTCTTATTTACTTCTACAGTGACTATAGATATTGAAATAAAATGGCACAAACACTGATTTGCTAAACAAACAAAACGTCTTGCAATGAAAACAGACTTAGCATGAGCAGTAAACTTCTCTGTCCTTGAAACTCACATTCCTTGAAACAAAATGAAAACCCACATTCATTTTGCATCTGGCAAGTGGAGGACTAAGCTGTTTTCAAACCATAGGCTCCTTACAGATTTTTGGGGCCATGTATACATGTATGCACTCTCTGATTCACCTTCCTGATTGTAGTAAATTATATTCCTTGTATAATACAGCACGCTTGTTAGAGCATGTTTTAAATTTATTGTTTTGAACATTTTTCCAGTAAGCAATGAAATAATTTGTGAACCAATAATGACAAAACTGCCTAAATTTAGAACATTTCCATCATAAACATCTACTCAAACTTCTGTCATTAGAATCTACCAATATCAGTAAATATGCACAATCTCTGCAGAAGTAAAAGTCATCTAAATAATTCCACATTAAAGGGATATGTAACTAATGAAGAGGTTGCTGCTAGCAAACAACTTTATATTTCATTGTTTCTTCTACAAATAAAGTGCCTGTTGCCCTTGAAGAATTGCCCATGTTGCATTAAAAATGATAAGCTAGAAATATTGCAATAGGGAATGGATGGCAAAGTGATAACAGGCTTATAGTTACAAGATAACTTCTCCAAAGGAGGACATTCACAGGATTGCAGTATCCACTCCCTTTAAAGTACAACACAGTATAGTGTCAGCGATCCATCTGCATTCTGAGGGAGTAGAACCCACAGCCTTCAACATCAAAAGCAGTTATACTACTTGTTATGCTACTAACAAGGCAAACATACTTAGCATAATCAGCACTAAACTTCTCTTCCCCAGAGGGTCTCAGCTCCTTGTAAAATCCACTTGATATTCAACTAAATCTCTCAACTTTTCAGCACAAGAAATCTGGAAAAAGCCAAAATTTATTTGGGGGGAGGGACAAAGGACCAAAACCAGAGACACATTTTAAACATTGCTTGTACAATCTTAAAAAGTTGCTAGAATAAAGTATGACTACACTACTAAAAAAGGACCTTAATGGATGCACCAATGATTACTTAGAGAAAAAGGAACTTGAATGGCATATTTGCCTGGAAGCATGCAACCCCTAAGACTAAACAAAACTACCTCAATTAACTATTTTGAAACTAAGGGAACTGTGCCACTGCTCACATTATTAAACATCTGGACTACCAAAGGACACTACAGACTCACCTCCTCACATCAAAATTGGACTTATCCACCCAATAGGTAACATAACAGTGACCTGGACCACAATGGACTAAGATCGATCTCAATGGTAGGAATTTAACTATCCCCTATGAAACTTACCATGATTCATTCTTACTTTGCCTTTTGCATTGTGCCTGGTCTGTTTTTTTTTTATCTTGAGATGGTCGTTTCTTGCTTTTTTTGGCTCTTTTGCTCATTTGTCCCTTATTTACGCATTCATAATTGATTTTTCCATCTCTACTAGCATTTTGCATGATTATTCTACTTTGTTTGACTTTTATTAGTTTTATAGTTTTCATTTTATTATTTTTATTTTTATTCTTATTTTGATTCATATTCTTGTGGTTTTATCCCTTTATGCATCACTCCTCTAAATTGGTTTCCCTGATCCATGAGTCTGTGGATCATCATTTTATTGCCTAGTCCCTAATATCTCTTCAACACTGTAACCGATATCTCTTCAAAATGGTCTTGAGATTCCCCACCACATCAAAATTACAGGTATTGGGCTTAATTGTTTACCCAAAACCTTGCAAGTGACCACCAGATAAGTTCCCAGACACCCAGATCTTTATCCACTCCCTCCCAGGCAGCTTTTCACCCTCTTGTCTCTATCTCCCTCAGCTCACATTAACGACCCACACTCCTTTTCACAGCTACAATATATACACTGATAAACCAGCCGGCTTTCCCACCAGAACTAATCATCTCCCCAGCACTTTTCTTTTTCATCCTCCACACTTAGATCACCATCCAGGCATTCAGATCCACTCTTTCATTAACTCTAATAAGCAAATTTTAAGTTATTTAGAAAGCAAGACAACAGCTTGAAACATTTAAGCTATTTTTACTATTCCTCTGTTTAGAGTGAGACAGGAGCTGGGGTCATCTATACCAATTATAATCTATTATAAAACAGTACACCAGCTTGGCACTTCTAAGCTGGTCTAACTTTATATTATTTTATTTTAAAACAAGACACAAGCTTGGTACTTTGAAGAAAATGCTAATATACTTTAAAGCAAGGCTCGAACTTGGTAGAAACATATTTAAAAAAATGTGTAACAACATCTATAATATGTACCAAGCAAGTTCAGTTACAGAGCCAGGAACCCCCCCCCCCCCTGTACACACACACACACACACACACACATATACAGACACACACACATACACACACACACACACACACACACACACACACACACACACACACACACACACACACCCCCCATATATGAGCCTTCTAACCTGTCTGTTGCTCCAGATTTTTATAATCATCCAGTCCTCCCACAATAGGCTACATTTTGAAACCGAGGCAGGACTGTAGAAGAAAAACAGCATTTTGTCATTTTATGGGGAAAAAACAAGTGCAGTTTGGAAAGAAGCAGTGCTGAAAAACAATATCACTTGATATGGTTGCCCTCACAATACCATATTGTGGAAAAAATAAATCAAAAGTATTAGCAGGGAGTCAGGTAGAATGATGCTGGGAGTTTAGTACTGCACAGGAGACACAGGACTTCACAGTGTGATCCCATATACAAGCACACTCATGCACCTGTATACTTAATTCAGTTTCTGCCTGTGCAAATTCTGGAAAGCACAAGCAGTGCCTTATTGTCTGGAATCCGGTTGTTAGGAAATGTCATGGATGAAGCTGTCAAACGTTATCTAGTCATGTTGAATGCCCATTTTATATAATATCTGTATTGCACTTCCTAGGGACAATATAAACACTGCAACTTTAACACACTGAACACACAAATACGGCAATAATGGTTGTGTATGCTGAAGAAACATTATTGCAAATAACTTCACACCAGTCACATCACATCACATCCTGCTTTTCTTTGGCATTTACATCACATCCTGCTATCATACAAGGTCTGAAGCCAGACTCTGTTATTCCCTATTTGTAATGTCCTTTTCTTTCTGATAAACTGCTTCCTGATTTTGGAACCTAAATAAAATGTTCAAACGGTTGTCTTGTTTAATCTTCTTGCATCTGATAATAAGTAATCTTAAGAATAAGGGGTGGAATAACAGTTTTAGTAACGGGTGCAAGTTTCCCTTTATAGGCTTAGTTGAGAAAACATTCAAAGAGAATTTTGTAAAAATGAAAGAATGAAAAATGAAAGCCCTGTACTAGAATAAGGCAAGATTCAACGTGTTACCATAGGATTGGATAGACATATTACTACCCTAAATTAATTGTACGATGATCTACAAATTCGGTAATGCGGTTGTTCAGAAATAGAACCGATGCAGTTGTTTTCAGAACCAATTTCACTTTACTTTTTTCTGGTAATTGAGTAAATGGCAAGCACAGGTATAATAAGTATTGTCACTCTGATGTCATGTTTAAAAACTGAATAGGCATAACCACGTTAACTTTTCTATCAAAAGTGTGAAAAATCAAATGCATTTAGTGATAATAGAACAAGAAACTGCAACATGCAAAACAGGGTCTTAATCGTGTATGCTAATTTACTTATAATTTTCTTTCTTCATAGGTTCATAGGTGTGTACTAGGCTAATGGCCCTGGAGCCTTTACAAGCCTACCCCATAGGATTATTCTAGTATCATGCCACCCGACCATAGTTCCCAATGCATCTCTCGAGTAGAGCTACTGGAGTGATCACCGGGGTGAATTTTCTATTTCCCATCCACTCATCAAGATTTCTCTTGAAGAGGGCCAGTGAGGTGCTCTGCTTGACATGTATGGGAAGTCTTTTCCATAGCATGGGCAGTCTCTGGGTTATGAACCTGTCCCTCCAGCATGTTCTGTTGATTGTGGTAATGAGGTTGAGGTCTCTGGAGCATGTGGTGCGGAGGGATTGGGATTTCTTTAGATGTAGCATTTCTAACAGAGCTGGGTCAGACATGGCTTTGTAAGTCACACAGAGACTGCCTCTAAGTAGGGGATATGAGACAGAGAATAGTGGGAATTTTTTGAGTCTGTCCATATAGGACAAGTTTTTAAGGTATAAGATCCTCTTTGCGAGGTACTTTTGTGGCCTCTCCAGTTCTTGCAGGTGTCTAGTGAGGTACATGCCAAATTGGGCATTGTACTCAATGATTGACCTAATGAGGGAAGAGTAAAGGGAGACAATGACCTCTTTCTTCTTGGATGCAAAATCCTTAGTAATGAGATGTGCCACATAGAAGGACTTTCTGACCACAGTGACAATGTGGTGGTCAAAAGAGTGGCCGCTGTCAACCTGTGTTCCCAGATCTCTTATAATGCTTTCTGTGTTCAGTGGACTACCATCGGTAATTCAAGGGAACAGGGTTTTTCCCCAAGGGGGATGACAACACATTTTTTGGCATTGAGCTTAAGGCTATGGTTCTGACACCAGTCATTGGTCTCATTGAGGCATTTCTGTAGGATGTCAGCATCACTTGGGGAGTTAATAACAGCTCCCAACTTGCAATCGTCTGCAAATTTTGTCAGTCAGAGTCCCTTCCTGTTGGCCTGGACTTCAGAGAAGTAGATACCAAACAGGAGGGGACCAAGAACAGAACCCTGTGGGACTCCACTCAATTCTGATTGCCAGTCTGACTTGGAGTCAGCTAGTTTCACACTGTGGGTTCTATCTGTGAGCCAGTTTGCAACCTACCTAGTGATATCAGGGTTGATGCCTAGCTTAGTGAGTTTTTCTATGATTCCTGAGTGGGGAATGGTATCAAAGGCCTTGGCCAGATCAAGGTAGGCTGTATGAACCACCTTGCCTTCATCCACAGCTCTGGTGACTGACTCAAAGAAGTTGACCAAGTTGAGCAGGTATGATCTAACCTTCACAAAACCAAATTGTGTAGGATCCGGAGTTTGGAGATTCCCTATATTCTTCTTTATTAGGTCCATGATGATGCATTCCATAGCTTTGCCTATCAGACTCATTAAACTAATGGGGTGATAGTCACTCCTCCTTTGTGGAGAGGGATGACTGTAGCAGTGCACCATTTGGTAGGGACAAACCCTGAGGTGAAGCTGTGATTGAACAGAACACACAGGTGAGGTGCCAGTTCACTCTGTAGTTCATGTAGAACACAGCCAGAGATATTGTCAGGTCCCATAGAAGCTGTATTCTTGGCCTTGGACAGTGCTGTTTTAACCTGCTCAGCAGTAATACTGGGTGTCTGGCAATTTACTGGTATTGTGATTGGTCCCTTGGGAGGGGGTGAGAGGGGTAAAGTTGGCACTGAATCTGTTGGACTGTATATTGGCAATATCTGTTGGCTCGGTATAGGAGGTACCATTGTGCAGTAGCTCAGAGCAAATCTGGGTATTGCCATGGAGATTCTTTACTTAACTATAGAAGTATTAAATAAAATAAATTTTATTAAATAGACTGACTTAAGGACATGAACATTTAAATATGAATGAGACATTTATTTTTGCAGCAAAGCTTAAGCTTCAATACATCACATCGGTATTTACGTTGCCGTTGAAGATATATATTGTTTTGCTTGACTGTGCAGCAATAAGAGAACACCGGGGAGCAGCAGAAAACTCTCCTCTCAAGGGGAGGAAAGCAAAACTCTCCTTACCGCAAGAAAGTGTTACATGTAGCATGACTCTGACGGCAATGATCATCACTTGGGGTGGGGGCAGCATGACTCTTAGCCACAAATGTCGACTCTGACAGCAATGAATCAGGCAGTTGTACACACCGGAACATATTTTAACTTCCGCGTACTTTTGTGTTCCACATTAGTATGCGATGCATGCGTTAAACCTCTGTTGGGTCCTCCTTAAAGAAAAAGTCCACCATGGAGTTTTTGCCTAGTTCGCTACAGGTCTTGCAGCTGTAACAATGGGGGGGCTGCTCCCTCCCCCTCAGTCTATGGTTCCGGCATCCATAAGTCAGTCAATAATGGCAGTCATTAAAGTTCAAAACCTTTTTTTTTGTTCAGAAAATGCAAGTTAATGCAAAAGCTGTTCCTCTATTAAGAATGTTATGTGAATTAAAGTAAACATTGTCCCTGGTTTTGGGGGCTTTGTTTCTCCATTCATTTCTGGCTTTGTCTAGAATTCCTGAGGAAAGAAGTTGAGAGTTAAGGACCCAGATAAATTACTTTTGACACTCCTTTACATATTTTAAAATGTTTCTCTTTCATGTAATTCTCTCTTAGTAAAGGCTGCTAAAAGGAATCATATAGTCTGTACATTCAATCAGTCTTGTGCTACATTGAAAGCTGAAAGCCATATCATGGATTGCGGTCACTCCAGTGATAGGCAATGAAAGGCCAGTGGTAGAAGTTTAATGGACAGCAGGCACAATGCCAGAAAAATATAGAAAAAAAAAATGAAATAGAATCAGCCTCTTAAATTTTAATCATATAACCAATGCACTGCTTTGTCAGTGATCTTCAAAATGTTTAACTATATGATTTGGAGTTTTGCATTTTTTAAAGAAAAACTGCACAAGTACGTATTTAGAATGTGGACATTTTTGCTTAGTGGGAGGGGAGAATGAACATATCTCTCTCTCTCTCTCTCTCTCTCTCTCTCTCTCTCTCTCTATATATATATATATATCTGTCTCTCTCTCTCTGTTGTCAGTAAATATTACTCATAATGAGAAATCCATACTCTGTAATCTGCCCCAAAATGCTTTCAATATTTATTTATTTTATTTTTTATTTATTTGCAGTTTGTTGACTGGGAAAGTCCATTGGGCCAAGATGAGCCCTTTTTCACTGGTGGCCCAGGGAGATAAGCTCCACAGTAAAAGTATTTACAAACATTCAGCAAGATATAGTGTATGCAATAATCAGACAAAACATACTGCCAGGAGATAAATCAGTAACACCTCCTGAGACTAATGGTACAAACGTCTACAATAATTAAGAAAATAGTTAATACAATAAGTACAAACACAAAGTCATTAGTAGTTAGAACATAATGTTATACAGAACCGTTGAATTTCACAGGCAGTTTAAAATGTGTAAAGAGAAGAAGGTATGTTTTGACTATACAGCAGGTAGCATAGCCACCTGGGTTAAGGTATGCTAAATTAGTGGAGGGGGGTTAGAAGGGGTGAGAACAGGAGCATTCCCCATTAAAGAAGAGGTATGAATGGAGCAAAGACTTGAAGGAGGAGTGATTTTTTTTTCCAGTATGGATATGGGGAGGAAGTAGGGTCCATTTCTGAGCAAGGGAGAAGGATAGGAGAAGTTGTCCTGGGCTACATGTAGGTTTGTGCATTTCAAAGAGGTTTTGGTTATTAGATCTGAGAGTTTGATTGGGAAGGTGCACAGTGAGGATGGAGGAAAGGGAGCAATATTGTGACGGTTTGAAAATAAGAGTATGGGCAGTAGTCGGTTGAAGATAAGAGAGATAGTTGGGGAGTTCCAGCCAATTTAAGGAGTGTAAGGAGTCAACAGTGGTGAGATGAGGATTTTGAGCTGGTGGCAAACTTGGAGATTTTTTTGTAACAGAATGCCAATTTAGTTTGGAGGGTGGCTTGCAGATTGTTAAGGAGAGGAACTCTGTACATGAAGGAGGGAAGGAGGTATGTGGTGGAGAGGGTAAGTTTAGTTGCAGAAGAGAGGAAGCGATTGTGTCAGTAGAGCATTCCTAGTTTCTGGTGTTTTTTTATGTAGGTTTGGAGGTGAATATTGAATTTTAATTGATCAGCAATAATGACACCTAAAAGTATAGTTGGGATGACTATTTTGATAGGGGTTTTGTTTTGGCTTACTATGGGGAAGGAATTTGAGTCTATTTTGGAATTCTTAGAAGGAGTAAACATCATAATTTTGGTTTTGGATGCGTTAAGAGCAAAGTGTTATTGTGCATCCAAGTTTCAGTACTGTTAAAGGCAGTTTGAGTTATATGCAAGAGTTTAGGGAGGGATTTACCAGAGCAGGTGATGCTTGAGTCATTTGCGTATTGTACAAGTTTGGCATTGGAAACACAGAGATGGTAGTCATTTAAGAAGATATACATATTGTGCTGGAAAACAAGATGTAGTAGATCCAAAAATTGTAAACTATAGACCGAAAATAATGGTTAAAAAAATATGAAACAACTATTAAACTAAAAAAAAAAAAAAAAACAACAAAAAAAAAAAAAAAAGAAAGGAACACATCTCTTCCTGGTCAGGAGACTTTTACTGACAAAACTGTGACCCTCTATTTACCAGACACAGAAGTGTTCAAGTTTATTTTTTCTTTCAAAAAATCACAAATTTTATGAGGAGCAGTCTAAAAATATGAGGCAAAGATCTGGATATTCTGTGAAAATTTGGTTATACAGGTTATTTTCTGATTCTTGAGACGTCTGCTTAAAGCAGTGAATAAGTTTTTCCCTTTGGATATCTTTGTACAGCAACTTGCTTCAAGTTTTATTTCTCACAACAGTTAAGGATCAGAGTAAAGAAAATATTTGATATAAACAAATATTGAATTAGAAGATCTTGGTTGTTGTTGTTGTTGCGTCTTTCGGCTTTTCCCAGTTAGGGGTCGCCACAGCAGAACTCCGGTCCGCTAATGATTGGTAGTTGAGTTTTACGTGCCGAGTTACCAGCCCTGATGCACAACCTTCAATGAAGGCACGCCCATTCATGCATGTCTCCATGCAGAAGACGCTTTAGCTGAGAATCGAACCGGACAGCATCTTACTGTGAGGCGACAACACTACCGCAGTAAATTTACAAAACAAATAAAAATCAGTGGACATGAATTTTAATGCTGAAAAATGTAATATACCAACAACTGTGTTATGGCAGTAAAAGCGAAACAGTACATATGCAAAATGCTGAGATAGTTAAGGGATGAAATGGTAGAATGCAAGATACTAAATATTACTTCTTTATAAAGAAGTATGTTTTTTAAAAAGTATAGTTTTAAATGTCTAGTGGGAGGGGAGAATTAACTTCCCCTGTACACTTCTGCATTGCACTCCATGATCGCAGTAGCCTCATGGCAAGCTTATGTAATGTGGTAAATATACTCTCCAAAGATGCATTCTTTGCATTTTCTTTTGCTTTTGGTACAACTTTTTATACCAGCACACTCTCATGTATGGGATGATATTAAAAACAGTTATACTGAATTCAAAGATGGCTGCTGTTCTGTGAACACTGCTGAACTGCAGCTCTACATTTAACCTGCGGAAATCAAAACCCTGAGTGGAGACTATAAAGTTTTTAACATCAAAACTTTGATAAACTTATTCTAACTACACTTATTTATCCTGGATTGAGAAGAAAAAACTGAAAAAAGGAATATATTTCATTGGATTACAACAGATTAGCTAGCTCTGCAGAGAGGAATACACAAAGGAACCGTGTGCTTTTTATATTGCAACTTTTTGTGTTCCAATAAGAAGTCAAAAGAAGACAAAAGCATGGATATAACTACGACTAAAACAAAATTATCAGAATTCCAATCACCAGAAAAAGATGTGACTACTAAACGACAAAAAAATTACTAAAGCACAGGAACAACAGAAACTAGGGACTAAAACTAAAGCTGATCAAGCTTTAAATATGGAGGATATCAAAACTGCCCTTCTGTCTATACAAGAAGCTTTAAAAGAACTGACTTGTCAAATATAATCATTTGGAATTTCATGTACTCAGTTGCTGGAAAGAATGGATAAGACGGAGGCTCGAATTTCTGATACTGAGGACAAATTAGTTTTACTGGAAAAAAAAACTAATCTCCATGATGTGGATATACAGGCTATACAAAGTGAGCTTACAGACCTAGAAGCAAGATCCAGGAGAAACAATATCATTGTCAGAGGGATTCCTGAATCCATTCAGTATAATGAACTAATTCCATCCATACTACAAATATTTGCAGTGCTTTTAAATGATTCTGATAGTGTGAAACAAATCATCGTGGAAAGAGCGCACAGAGCTTTGAGAGAGGTACAAGCTTCTAATTTTCCTAGAACTGTGTATGTTAAACTGCTTAATTATCAAAATGTAAATAGAATACTTATTACTGCAAAACAAGGTGGAGGCTATATTATGTGGAAAAACAATAAAATATCTCTGACACAGGATTTACCTATACAGATCAGACAGGCTAGACAGTCTCTGTCTCCTTACTGCAAATTTCTTATTGACAAAAAAATTAAGTTTCAAATGAAATATCCTAATATGCTTATATTTACAGTGGATGGGGTTAAACATTCTGTTTCCACCAAAAATGAGGCAAGAAATCTGTTTCTTAAAATTTTCAAGGCTTTACCTGCATCAGAGACTTGAATTGAACTTTTGCTGGGACTGGCATTTTGATGAGGCTAGATTCATTGTTTACTGTGCTTCGAGGACTGGGTAATCCTTTGTTTGCATTTGTGAAGCTTTAGGCCTTTTCCTGAGTAATAAAACTGTTTGCTTTTCCTTATCTTGACCTCCTGCACTTGTTTCCTGACATTTTATGGCTTCTAAGATCTGTTTTTGACAAGGAGGAAGACAGGAAGTGCTTAATATGCTGTCAAGGGTGCAGATTTCATTGTGGCACTTCTGGGAGTCCGTCTGCAAAAGTGGTCCCCCATCGCGAGCATTTCACAGGACTTCCTGGTTTGGAAAACCGAAGAGAACTGTTTTAAACACTCTCTTGTTTATTTAACATTAAATAACACTGTTCTATAGTAATTTAAGCACATAGGAACTTGTTAGGAACTTCATTTATTAACTTTTAGTCAACATTTTGTAGTTATATTATTTAGAGAGGGTGCAGGGATTTAGCAATGTTTATTTAACCTGTCAGCATAGTTTTTAATGTTTTGTGTTATTTTTATTATTTTATTTAGTTAGAAGCTTGCTTTATTATGAAACTAGTATAAGGTGAATGTATAACAAAGGATATTAACAATTTGCTGTCTATTTGCTTTAGTATAGGGTTATATATTAGTATATTTTTTTTCTCTTTTTTAATGCATGTGGTTTATGTATAGATAGCTAATCCAACTACTAAAAGTGCATTATTTTTTTTACTTTATTCTTTTTACATGTACTGTACTGCTACATTTTTAATTTGATTTCTTTAAATAGTAATTAACCAAAGAGATGTAGTTTATGGAAGTGTTTGTTAGGGAATGTTTAGTTTAGGCTTTGTCGTAGTGAAGTTAGGTTTTATAGGTCTTAATTGTGATACATGTGTGAAATTTTACATTGTGGTGTTTTTATATCTGCTTTTTCTTTTAAACCCTTTGTCATTCTATATTATACAGGACCTATACATCTCCTGGTCCGGGGTTAGAGTGGGTATGCACTGGTTGAGGACGGGATATAAGGATTGCTTCCAGATTATGTATGGTTTTGAATTTACTGTTTTTTGTTTTTTCTATGTTCTCTCTCCAAAACTTTCATTTTACAGTGAATCTTTGGAATGTGGGAAGTAGATTCATGGAACATTAAAGGGCTCCAGAGCTTGAAGAAGAAGAAACTGGTGTTACATGTATTGTTGCAGGCTAAGGTGTGGTTTATCCTACTCCAAGAAACGCATTTAATGAATGATCAATGGGGATATGTTAAAAAAAAGAAATGGATTAGAGAAGTAGTAGTATCTGAAGGTAAGTCAAATAGTGCCGGGGTAGCCATAATTATTAAAGATCAATACAAGGAAAATATATTAGATTCTAATACAGATAAAAATGGATGGTGGTGCTATGTTATTCTTTCGTCTACCTTATTTGATAAACCTATTTTACTTTTAAATATATATGCTCCCTGTAATGATCAACAATTATTCATAGCATCACTATATTCAATTTTAACACAATTTGATAGATATTATGTAATTGTTGGAGGTGATTAGAATACCTACCAGAATCCGAAGTTGGATAGATCTTGTCCACAAAGAGCATTTAACAAGCATGCTGTATTAGCACTGAATGATCTTAAAGAAGACTTTCAATTATATGATCCATTTCACTATCTGAATAACAATAATAGTACAAGCTATTTTACCTTTTATTCCCCATGTCACAAAATGTGGTCCAGAATTGATTTCTTCCTCATATCAAGAGTATTGATCAATCTAGAACCTACAGTTATTGTACATGCCCGTTATATATCAGACCATTCTAAAATTTCGTTGAGTTTTACTAAGGGGGTAAAGGATACTTTGAGACAAATAGGTTATAATTGGTCTCTTAATCCAAATTTATTGAATACGGAGGATATAATACTGGAAATTACAAAGTACCTGAAAGACTTATTGATTGGTTTAGGGAAACAACAATTTGCCCCAGATATTGAATGGGCAACAGTTAAAGCTCAAATAATAGGGACACTTTTGCAAAAAGCATCTTAATATAAAAAGATATTAAACAAAGATATTCAAACTTTAGAAATAAAAATTAAATTACTTGATCAAGAACTGATTAGGGATTTTCGTGAGCAAACAGAGAAGGAACTGATTAAATGTCAAAAGGATCTCTTTTTACTTCAGAATAGTAGATTAACATTTCAAGAATACAAGACGTTAGTGAGGTATGCCAATCATGTTCAAACACCATCAAGAGCGTTGGCTAGGATCATTAATCAAACGAAACCAACCATGCAGATTTCGGAAATACAATTTAATAATAAAATATATTCTAAAACTGAGGATGTTCTTAATATCTTTGAGAAAATATACACTAATATTTATGCTGGACAAAAGGATATGACCCCTAACAGGAATTATGAACAATTTCTACATTCAATTAAGTTTCCAACAATAGGAAAGGACATTCAAAATGACTTGGTTAAACCGATATCTGAAGAAGAAATAGTATATGTAATTCAGCATATGAAATCACATAAATCACCAGGTCCTGATGGCTTGACAGTGGAATTTTATAAAAGTTTGCAGATATTTTCGTAAGATACTTTCAGTTGTGTTTAACTACATAATTAGGAATAAAATTAATGATCCACATCTTAACACCTCAAAAACTATTTTTATACATAAAGCCAATTCAGATCCTCAAAATCTGGATAATTATAGACCGATATCATTAATAAATGTAGACATGAAAATTCTAACCTCTATTATAGCATCTAGACTGAAGAGAATCATGACTCATATCATTTCCAAAGAACAGACTGGTTTTATGGCAGTAGACAAACCAGTGATAATACACTCACATTACATACTATGTTAGAGCATGCTAAGCAAAATAATTTAAATATTTATGCCCTTATAATTGATGCCCAGAAAGCCTTTGATAGGGTTGATACAAATTTCTTGTTTGATCTTTTACCATATTTTAATATATCACATGAATTTGTCCAAATGTTACAAATATTATATAGTAATCCCTATACTATATTGTATATTAATAAAAACTTCTCTAAAAGAATACAGATTAAGAATGGAACACGCCAGGGTTGCCCTTTGTCCTCTTTATTATTTAATATCTATCTTGAACCATTGTTTTTATATATTAAACAAAATGTTTATCATAATGTCCCAATAATTTATAGAACTAAAATATTAATGGCAGCTTTTGCTGATGATCTTAGCATTTATTGTGCATCTCCATTATCAGATACTGAAAAATTATTGAAGGCTGTTAATGAGTTCTCAAAAGTCTCTAATTATAAAATTAACTTGAAAAAACAATATCTTCCCTTTAAAGACACCTAAACCCTTTTCGTTATTGCCCTTAGTGGGACAGGTATCATTTAAAGAAAATATTAAATATCTAGGTATTGAGTTCTCTACAGATAATAAAGACTTTTACAATAATAATATTAAAGCAATCTGGGAACAAATAATTTCGGATTTTGGGAGATGGAAAAATTTACGACTGCCAATGTTAGCAAAAGTTTCAGTTATCAAAATGAACATATTACCACGATTATTGTATATTTTTAGGTCAGCCAATTTATTACTTTCGAAGACGTTTTTTAAAAAGATTCATAAACAATTGGCTAAATTCATTTGGGAACCAAAGAAAACCAGGATATCTTATGATAAATTAATGACCCCAAAAAATAGAGGAGGACTGGAATTACCTAATTTTGAAATGTATTATTTAATTGTAAATTCTAATAGAATTTTAAGAATTGCCAATTATGATATAAATAATACTAAGTGGACACCACTTTGGGTAGTTCTGAATTATAAATATATTCTAAAGTTAAATATCAATCCTAAAGCAATACATTTTTTAGGTAAGGATATGTTGAAAATCTATGGGATTATTGAACACATCAAAACGAACATATTTTCTTTACATAACTTATTTCATTCATTAGATTTGGTTCAACATATGATGTTTTTTCAACCCTTTCATAAGAATCCCAATTTAAAATTGAATAATCAACTAATTGATCTCAACAAGTTTCCATTGATAGTTAATCTAACTTTGAACGATATATATAAACATCTTGACAGTTCGGCCAACCAAATAAGACAAGAACTTAACTTACCTAAAAAGTATCTGGTTATTCTGAGACAAATTAGAGAACTCACTATAAGCTATTTTAAAAGTTTTAAACCAGAAGAAGAGGCTATTAATAGATGCTCTTTGTTGTGGCAAGCTCTCCAACAGGATCTTAAATATATCATGACAGCAAATCAATTAATTAAAGAATTTCAGTTTCATGATAAAATTTTGTTATCAAACTACTGGGAAGAGAACATTTTACTGACAGATAGAAGTAATATGTTAAAAGCAATTGACTTGACCATCAAATCTACTTCTCTTCAAAAATTAATATATACCCAGTTGATGATTTGGAACAATGCATATTATACATGCCTTACCCTGCATAAATTTAATCCCAAAAATTCACCAACTTGTCCATATTGTAAGAATCAACCAGCTGATCTTCTTCATATGTTCTGGAGTTGTAAATGTATTTTCAAACTTTGGAATTCCCTTAAGAGTCAACTTCAGAAGGTGGGTTACCAAAGTACAACGTTATCATGGAAATTTATGATTCTGCATATTCCCCCGAAAGAGATCCCTAAATCACAAATTATTATATATATATTAATATTTTTCTATTAATGAAGCTTTATATAGCTTCAAATTGGTTAGACCCATCTAAAACTTCATGGCAGAACTTTAGAGTTCAAGCAACAAAACATATATTGGCACATAAATTACTATTAAACCCACAAAATAAAAATGTTAATAATCCAAAAATTTGGGAACAAATTTTTAATATTATACTAGCATAGTATTTTCAAATTGGAAATATTAATAATTATTTATGTGTGTGGAGAGAATTTAGTAATCAACTGTCTATTACTTGCATTTACTCTTATGCTTTTTTATATTTAAATGTATTACATGGAAGCATTCTTGTAAATATTGTATATATAGTGTGGTTATTAGTGATATTAGTTAATGTTTGATTTGTGAATATATGTTATTTTTGATCTTACTTGTGTTTGAAAATAATATAACAATAAAGATTTATTATGGAAAAAAAAAACAGTTATACTTTTCAAAAATTAATTACCCCTTCTTTGCAATACTCCAAAGCATACAATTAGTATAACTTCTGTCACCTGGGCATTTTACAGATGAACTCATGTGATGTTACATATTTGTGTATTGGGGAGGGATTGATGAATACACTGTTATGAATAAAACTGTTTTTAATCTATGACAACTCTAATATATGCACAAAAGATTAAGCCCTTGCTCCTTTAGGTATTCACTTGCCATAAAAGGAATATTTGGTAAATAAAATAAATGCTGGTTATTTCTAGTTCAAATCTTGTCACAAAAAAGAAAAAGAAAAACAATTCTGGATGGTTAGCTCAAGCAAGATAAAATATATGACCCACTTTTGAATATAATGAAATCAAAGTAATTATTCACAGATATATACATGGAATGAACATTTGAAACAAGATAAAGAAAATGTTGATAAATGGGAATACATTTTCTTCCAGGATTTATATTGTATCAAAAACATATTTTTAAGGAAAAATTAAAATATATCAATCAATAGACACATCTTTGACATTTTGCTGAATAATATTAATTTCAGGCTGTTCCCATGGTACTGAATGTTGCAGGGGTTAATGAAAGCATTACATTAGTTATATGGAACATGTGTAGGTTATAATGGGATTAGTAGCAAGAGGGTTTGGTGTCAAACCAATAAACACATAATTTTTTTTCCTGATGGGAAAATATGTTGACAGGTAGTACACATAACATGACAGGGAGCACACATAACATGACAGGGAGCACACATAAACTACACATGCTGTGACATGGAGCACACATAAAGCACACATGCCATGACAGGGAGCACACATAAAGCACACATAACATGACAGGGTGCACACATAAAGCAGACATGCCATGACAGGGAGCACACATAATATGAACGATGTGTTACTTCAATTAACAAAAGAGTCAGAGGAGTGAATAACCGCATTATACATGATGTCTTCATACTGACTAAATGGTGCAGAGTTACTGAAGTTATTCATATGCACTCAAGTACAGCAGGGCCAAAGAATCATTTTCATAAAGAACTCCAGTTACCGAGATAATATACATGTAGAAATTCTAACAAAATATATACATGATAAAGAAAATAAGTGGACAATATTGAAATAAGAGAAGAATAGTAACCTACATTTATATCCTCATGTGTGAAATGTAAGCACAAATAAGTTAAATGGTAGAGATACAAGGAATATAAATGAGGATGACAGAGTGAAACCAAAAAAATCAAGGCATCTAGTACATTGTCTTGCTTCACAGTGTCTATGTCACCTACATTTAGCATGCAGAAGTCATATAACTGAAGTTTGTAAAATGCTGACAGAAAGAGTTTTTTAAACTATATTCAGTTATAAAAGATAAGACATGGCCTAAGTCAGTGTTAGTGAAACAAACAGCCAAAATCTAGTGCAACGAGAAGTTTCGCTATCACAGCACATCACGTGGGCTTATAAACATACTCTGTTTCTACAGTACTTGGAGATTAATGAAGTTCCATGCCAGGTGAATAATGAGTGTGAAAGAAGTCATGCATCTTAGCTAATGCCTTATGTCAGTTGTTACTTTTATAAACTTTGCACAAATCCCTATGGTGGGGCTGGTTAAGTAGTAGAACCATGTACCAAAGCCTTGTGTGATTCATAAAGACTGATGCACAATCGGCTATGATTCTGTATGCACTTGTGCGCCATTGTGGATTCATAATACTCCATGCATGGAGAACACAAACAAGTGTCCACCCCCAGGATTGCATGCAATTCACAACCACTACATTACCTGCATACTGGATGGTCCCATTGGGATAACCTACAATACTGAAACTGCATACATATGGCATAGTGCTTATGACTGATCCCCTTCCCTGCAGATACAGTGTTCAGCATACAGGCTTCAACAATAGCAATGGTAAGCTAAGAAAAATAAAACTCCACTGCACAGGGGCCCTACTGTTAATGGAGTTCCTTTTAACATCTTCTACAATGACCACACTGTCCCTGTTCTCACAGAGTGAATCTGCTGAGCACTTACAAATGAGAGCTAACAGTACTAACAGTAATGAGCCTAACTTGTATAAGGAATGTAAAATCATTATGAGTCACCATGTGGCATAACATTAGATCACAGTGAAGCCAAAAAAAAACAGCATCACAGTAAATTTCATGTGCTGCATACTCTATATAGTGCGCAGAGTACATTTGTGAAGCTATAAGCTTTGTTTCTGAATAGCTCAGCCCATTCTGACAGCTGGGACCTTAAACAATCATTTGATTAGTTATTATCTTTCTACTCCTTCTGAGATATTAATGAAAGAATGAAAGAAGTGAAACTGTATTCATTTTTAATATAATGCTTATCAGGAAATGACTGAGTTATTTGAGTGCAGCTGTAACTAAAATGGTGATTTGCTTCTTAAAAATATATCAAAGACTATAAATATTGCATCAAAAATGAGATCTACCAGTCAGATCTGTCATTATGGTACCACGTAACAGAGCCATCTCATCCAGGAAAAGAAACATTTGATGTACTAATAGACCTCATGTCTTTTCATGAGTTATAAATCATGTGATGATATTTCAGAACCAGGAAAAACCTGCAGTCTGTCACTGTCTTGCAGGAAGTGGCATTCACTTCATTCTGTGTGACATGTGACATGATGCAATATTGGCAGTGGGTGACATTTTTTTCTAGTACTGCCATTTGCTTCCAACAGAGTCAAATGAGGTCACAACAGAAAGTATGCTCTAATGTGTAAGTGTTAATTGCCATTTCTTTCTTTGAGGGGCTTATACAAGGATGCATTTTGGTGATGGGCTCTGTGTAACAATGTAATACTGTACTGGTGACAACTGTCAACTCATATGGATCTCCAAAAATTGTGCTGTCAAACTGGTGGCCATAGCCTTTTTTCCTATTGAAGCAGAATAAATGAAATTCTCTCCACCTGTCTAAGTATGGAGAAGTATTCTGTGCAAATGATTTAAAGGAGTCAGTTGCCCCTGGTTTCTTGCATGCATGAGGTAGTGGGTGGTGGGGCAATAACATTGCTGCAGTTTATTGGGTAGCATGAAAGTAAAGGTAATAATCCTTAGGTTCATTGGGTAACATGGAAGTAAAGGTAATAACTTTTAGGTTCATAGGCAGTAGCTGATATTGTGGGCCATTTAAGCCTAACCAATTTTCCTTCGAAAGTGAGCATGAAACCCTGTACCTTGTAGTCTGTGAGGTAAGCACATTAGCCATTATGCCAACCCTAAACTCAATCATTAGTAACGAATATCTCATGTTATTCTATTATACGAGTTCTAAGTCAGATATGCAGTATTTTCTAAATATATACGTTATGGTATTTATTCGTCTCCATAGTACAAAATGGCATTGCTATACTGTCGCGATAATCTTCATCTTTTCTAGCAGTAAATGGACTGCTACATTAACTGTCTTAGTAGAACTACAACAGTGTTGACTGTATGCTGTATGAACCTTGGCATATAATATGGCACAACTCTGCCTATCACTCTGTGTTAGTTTGAGCTATAATAGATAACACCAGGAGCTCTGCTTTCGGCTTAATTACCATATTAGAAAAGGAAAGTGGCTTTACAAAAGGAGCAAGAACTCTTGCAGAGTATACAGTACTGAATTTGTAGACTAGATAAAAGTTTTGTTAAATTTATTTAATAGCAACAGATGTAGCCTGAGTTGTAATGAGGATTTATTACATTAAGACAAATAAAGATGACAAGGTGGGCGCAGGCTGAGAAAGGAGTCCGGGTACTTAATGGAGGCTGTGGGGATACTTGTAGTGGCTAAGCACTGAAGGTTTTAGACTACTGTGTGAAGTTTCCTTCCAGTAACAGACTCACATATAACGAATAAATAACTACGTATAGGAAGCATTTTGCTATACAAAGACATTTAGAAAGTTACTTTAATACAGCTTTGGCAGTTCCTTTAATGACTTGCATCATGAAGCAATCAGAAGATAATTATAAGCCTCATAATGCAACAGAAGGTTCCTCTGACTTTTTTACAATCTGCCAGACATGCAGATTGATAGCATCCTTGGTTTCAGATCGCTTAGCTTGTTGAAAACGGTATGTCATTGCAACTCCTACTGCTTTTCAGCTTCCTTTACAGATTTCTTGTTTTAGTACAGCCTGAACATTTTAAGGATACTACTGTACTTCATAAAGAACTGCGGTGGTGGTGTTGCGGTAGCGTTGTTGCCCCATAGCAAGACGTTGTCCCATTCGATTCTCAGCTAGAGCGTCTTCTGCGTGGAGGCATACGTGAATGGGGCGTGCCTTTGTTGAAGGTTGTGCGTCAGGGCTGGTAACCCGGTACGTAAAAATCTACTACCTATCATTAGTGGACCGGAGTTCCGCTGTCGCGACCCCTAACTGGAAAAAGCCGAAACACACAAGCCAACTGTACTTCATAAAGAGTGTCAATGTTTAGTTTGTGATTTTCTTTGCAACCTTATTTCCATATGCAAGGTATTTATTTTTCTAGCCCTCAGGATTTTTTTTAATTTAACTTCCCAGGCTTTGCTTTCAAATGTTAGAAATACAAAATAAAACTGGAGGCATGGAACTCATGGTCACTTAATGTTTCACGGCACTTAATGGCACAAGATAAATCCAAATTACATGGTTATCTACAGAATTTAGGGTGCTAGTACACATAAAATAATTCTGAATACCATTTCAGAAAAAAATCCATTGACATTTGAAATGGCATTTACACAAAAGTTTTAATCTTGAGCATTCTATACTGGAGCTGCATCACACTCCTGGATCCCTTACTTAATATAATCTGATCTAAGGTCACTCACTACAGCTTGTGGGAATGATGATTTCTCATATGCAATGCATTCTTACTCAAACACGCCCTTTTGAACAAGTACACATTTTACTAGTTTGCTCATTCTCTTTGTCTGTCTTTCTCCCATACTACCTTGCTGCTCTTGGGCCATTGTTTACAGTCTGTCACCCCATGTTTATAATTCATTCATTTTCAATGTAAATTTGAATGCTATTACTTTTATCATTGCCATGAAAAGCACTGCAGAATTCATGTAATAATCATAATCAATGCTTTAGTTTCAGGGAGAAACTGCATTCAATCTGCAGGTCTTATGCTTGTAAGCATGTCATTCCTGGGAATGAAGAGTCAGAGAAAAAGGGAATGATGACATTTAGCAAGCAAACATCATTTCATCTATACAGACATACAGCATTCTCCAATGTAAATTCTTGCTGATTTTTTTTTTTTTGAGAATAAAGTAGGCATCACGGTTGACTGCACTTCAACAGCTAACACCAAATTAACTTTTGCATTTGAATATAGGGAAATGTTTTAAGTCTAGTGTTAAATTCTGTAATGTGAGATTCATGGAATTTTCTGTACATCTTACAAACAATATTATTTATTACTATATTTTATAATTATTAAATTGGAATTATTTATTACAATTGATTTGCACTTCAGTTGGTGCTACTGCAGAGCTTAATAAGCCAAATGTTGGTCCCCTCAGTGAAAGTAATGCAAAACACAATTCTAATGAAAATGATCAACTGATATTATTACTGTTTTCTGTTGTCTGCAGGCCCTGTCCACAGTAAAGTTGAAGAACTGAAAAAAAGTATTCATGGTTTCTTGGAGGGGAACAATATCTTGTATAAATATCCTTTGTTACAGTAACACTTTCTAATTGCCAGTTAGCAAATTAATATTTAAGCCAGCTATTGGCTACATGATGCAACTGCATGGGAAGTATGAGCAAAATTACTGCATACATGCCAAGCTCATTAGGTAGGGACAGGAGCATTAGACTGCAAACACAAAATCTGATTTTCTTGAATGTTAAGGTGCATATTTTAGTGTCTTTTTAAGCCAATAAATAGCTCAGAAAGTCCTAAAAGGAAATGTTGGAAAATAAATAGCTTAAGAGAAAGCAAAATGTGGTCATTAACAGGGGCTGCTGCACAGGTAGAAGAAATGGCCTCTCTCTAGAGGTCACAGATCAATCATGATCAAAGTGCTTATTGCAAGGTTTCTGATTAAAGTCACACAAGTCTAGAATCTTTGGACCTAAATTTCCATGGCAACAAACAAGATGTGACAGCAACTAACTCAAATTCTATATTTCAAATTATCTTTCCTTGCTCTTCACAAGTGTGATCTGTTTTCCTGATGACAAACATGCTTCACTTAAGATGAAAATAATAAAATCAACACACTAAAAACCTAGCAAAGAACTGAACAGTTTTAGTTAAAGTGTATGCAACTCTGCAATATCAGAGAATTATGAGACAGTGAAAAGCAAGCCTTGCAGTTAACGTCTTTGTAAAACATAATGCCCTCTTCAAAGTACCTGATATTAATGTGCATAAAACTTTCTTTAATCATTATTTTTTAAAATTGTATGCCATGGTATACATGTTACATATTTGGCTATACTCTAGCAAGTAAACATTTATTGTAGGCATGCATTTAGATTTGCAACAATCCTAAAATACTGAAATAACCAAAATATCTTCATTTTTTAGAATCTTTGATAGCAAGCAAAACAATGATTTGTATTACATGAAAACTTTTTGATTAAAGAAAGTTTTATGCAAATTAATGTCAGGAACTTTGAAGAGAGCATTATCTTTTCTGGGATCATATAATCATTTGACTTATGTGGTATTTCACCATTAAAAAGAATTCACCAGATAAAATTTTTCTTGAATGCTAATCAATATTCCCACCAGGGAAAACATATCCTTTCATTTTTTTATCATAACCTCCCAACTGCCTCATAACTATAAAATTTTCCCCAAATTTTACCTTTAACAAAGATGCTTCTTTCATTGAAAAATATCCCCCCACCAGTTTTCACGCCACCCTAATCCTTGCTTTTATCTTTGTTCAGGGTGATTACCATTTCCTTTAAACATCCAGTCAGACAAGCCAACACTTGTTTCATCTATATTTTATTCCTGACACACACAACTATCTCATGTGCATATGTCAAAACTACTGGAATCACCACTTCCTTTTGCATCACATATATAGCATGTTTAACTTTATAAGCTACTTCACTCACTATTGCATTCATTACTAATGAAAATATTCCATTCTTGGGACATCCTTGTCTTGTACCTTGATTCTTGCATATTTCTTTACTCATCCACCCATTCACTAACTCTCACTCTGTTATTTTGAAATGCTGACATATACACTCTCCTGTTTTATTCCCTGTTATATACTTTTCCATAACATCCCACAAAGTAGCATGTCCTACTGTATCAAATCCCTTACTAATATCAGCTACCATAAGTTTCACATCATTTGTACTCATATCATCATCCACAATTCCTTGAACCACCAATAATAATTCCTGGCATCCCTTCCCTTGTATACCATATATGATTTCTTCCATGTCCTTCATCATTCCTTCCATTCTCATTTGTATTATTCTCATAAAAAATTTGTAATCTGTGATAATTCTCAATTTTTTTATTTCAATCTTTTCTTCATTTTTTCTTATAAAATTTTATATCCCACTACATAACTCTTCATACTGTAGAAATGGTGCAATGCAATTAGTATAAACCAAGAACCATGCAGAAAAAACACCACTGAGGATCCAAAAATCAAATATTTTAATAACCAGATTGAGCACTTTCATCTCTGTTAAGGGGACTTCATCAGAATCTTCAAACTGGTTATTAAAATCCCTGATTTTACAATTTTGGATCCTCAGTGAATTTTTTTCCTGCATAACTATTCATAAACTCTTTTTTTCAACCATTCATTCAAAATGTTTAAAAACACTTTATTTACCAGTTCCTTAATTTCTTGTACATTTCATACCCTTTACCATCTGGACATGTTACAGAATCAACATTAACTTTCTTAAGTACTTCACCCAATTCACTAATAGTTATTTCTTTTCAAATTCTTCCTTAAGTGATTTTTTATTTTTTTTTTACTTTCTATTCTAGCTTATTTTCTTTCTTTTTAAAAGTATATATATTTTCTCATGTGTTCTTTTACTTTTCTTTTTGCATTGTTCACTTCCCTTATTATAATAATATCAGTCTTTACTGTTTTACCCAAATATGCAGACACCTCCTCCCTTTTCCCTTGTAAATAATATATCTGCTTAAACAGCAGTCTTAATTTTTCCAATTTCTTTTATATATTTCCTTTTCTTATATCATAATACTCTCTTGTATTTATCTCTAAATGGTCTCATGCATTTCTATATATCTTTCTATACTTCACTTTCCTTTCCTTTCATACATCATCCTGCCATTGGAAAACAGCACTTTTTTATACTTTTTTTAAATTCAATCCAGCATTCAGAACAATTGTTATAAAAGTCCTTTATGGTTATATGATTCCTCCATGACTATAATACTTCCCACTCTCCAAATCCATCCCATAATTTCTTATTTGTTCTTTTTATTCCCTTTCCTATATTTAATATATTTCCTTTCTTCCATCACCTCCATCCATAGTGTTAAACAATCCTAAAAAAACTGTCTGTTCCATACCACCATGTTCTATATTACCCATAAATTCAATTTCAGATCCAACTGCCCTCTTGTACAAGTCCACTGACTTTTATTCTACACAGCTAACTTACACATTTTATTACTACTTGTATTTTTTAACATATTTTCTTATCTTTTTACATTTTGCTTTTAAATCACATTTAAAGTCCCCTGTATTAATAATGTTCATGTTAACCACCATATAATCTAATATTCTTGAAACATAGTCCCTCGGATTTACTAATCTTCCATACAGGACTAATCTAGTCCTGCACGGAAATGGCAGTTTAGGAAGAGGATGGCAATGCACCATGCATATTAATTAAGGCATGCTGCCTGACCTCCTAGTCCTACATGGAGCGTGGACGAGTTCAGGGGGCATGTCTGAGAGCAGAGGTCTCAGAATAAACAAGCCCCTGCAAATTAAACAGCACAAACTGTAAATAAATGAGCAAGACCACTCATAGGTGTCTGCATATCCCCACCAACAGTCCCCATGTGTACAACAGCAACAGTACATATAAATAAAATGAAGAAACCCTTTTATTCTTTTTTTTAAAACCCTGAGTACAGCTAACCATAGGTGAGCGGGTTTGCCCATCGCTTAGCTACGGTTAAAGCAGCTGAAAAGGCTGAAGAGGATAACAAGGAATATATATACAAATGAATCAGCACAGCAATAGTGTAGTGGTTAGAGCATCTGCCTAATTGATAGGCATTCCCGGTTCGAGTCCCAGTACAGCACATATTATTATACATGTGAAATCTGTATATGAGCATATTTTTACATATTTTTGCTGTATAACCTACATAATAACATTTAAATGTGAACTGGAGTACTGCATTAAATGCACTTGTGAAATGTCAGTGTCATAATAAATAAGGCACTAGTAAGCAGGTTTAAGCATACATAAGCAGTAGTAAGCATATATAAGCACTAGTAAGCATGTTTAAGTGCATTTGCATGAGGGTAAGCATTGCCTACACAGATTAAGCAAAGTAAAAGCTAACTGAGTGTAAGAAACTGTAACCGGAGGTTAGCAGTGCTTACCATCACGCAAACCCACGCAAACCCGCTTACAACTGTTGCTTACCATCATGCAAACCCACACAAACCTGCTTACAACTGCTTTAAATTGCCTTAATCACTGTGTACCCAACGGCCCATGTTCTGCCCAGCAACAAAATAAACTGCCTCTGCAAGGCTCAAACTCAGGTCTCTGTACACTAAAGTTACAGTAGTTAACCACTAAGCCATCATAACAATAGATATGAATGAGGTATCAGCAAACTAATCCTCACCACAGGAAAATCAAACCAAACATGTAAACTGAATCTATGTACAGTGTGAAGTAGTATAACCTGCTACATAACATAAATATGTGAACTGGAGTACTGCAGTAAGCATAGATGTGAGGTGTTATTGTAATAAAGTGTAGAAGTAGTAGAACTGTAGAATCATGAATACCAGACACATATAGAACCTGTAATGAATAATAAAACACTGCCAAAAGGCAAATATAGTGTTAATTAACTATTAAGCAATAATAACCGCAGCACAGCTCAACTTAGTAAGAGTAAGCAATGTGTAGGGGAGCCAATCCAATCTGCCTAGCAGTATACCCCTTTAAGCACTGCCAGCCTAAGATAAGCAGGTGTGCCCATAGCTTAGCCTTTTCAAACCCGGCCAATCACAGAAAAGTGTGGGTAATTGGCCATATTTAAACCACACAGGCAGGAATACGTTCCATGACTGGTTGTAGCTTCTTATTGTAGGCAGAATGGCTGGTGTGGATGAAGACACTCATTTTAGAGTGCAGTGCTGGGGCATCCAAGAGTCAAAAATCATGGTATGGCTCCTGATAAAACACCATGGGGAGAGACTACTGTAGGGCCAGTACCAGGGCTTGCAGTATAAAACTGAGGCCTGGGACAGTCTCGCCCGTGACCTCATCAGTGCCACAGGTATCCCCCGGACTGGTGAGCAGGTCAGGCACCACCATGCTGATCTGAAGCGGTGGAGGGGGGATATACTGGAACAGTGGATCTAGGAGTCTCAGCAGATGGCTAATGCCCCAGTACTAAGTACTCATTCTATTAAGTAGTTAAGAATTGCCTAGCTTGTGTATACTATGGATAGGTATGGCTAAATAACACTGTATTTCTCTGACAGCTGCAGATGAGTAGGCTGCGAACCAGCAAGCCCATGATGCTAGGTTGCAAAGGCTGTATCACAAGGTAGGTTAGTAATTAGTCTGCATGTACTGTCATAACAAATAAATATAAGGGCCTTAGAAAGTGTTGTACCAGTAGAAATAAATGTGTAATAGTCTTTGAATAAAGTTATAACCCCTGGAGTACTTCTGTTTACTCTTCTGTCATATGTTGGCAAACTATTGCATACTATAAACAGTACTGTTGTATTTTAAGCAGTGTCACCCACACTGTGGTATGCAGATAAAATGTATATGAAGTCCTGCGTAACAATGATGGAAGTGCCAAGAGGTCAGTCATATTATACAAGTGAGGGAGACTTAGATAGAAAACAGTAGAAAGCTTTACATTGATTCCCTGATAGCACAATGTACTGTGATGTTAGCTGTTACGTTTTGTCACACACAGCAGGGGTTTGAATCCTGGGAGTGCTACTAAGTTGTATGCATAATCATACCCCACAACTGCACATATTTTGTTACAATGTTCAGATAGAAAGCTGTATGAATAATTACATGCAACTGTACAGAATTTCCTAGAATGTTCAAATTGAAAGTTGTATGCATATTCATACCCCACAACTGTTCCAATCTGTCCAGCATGTCCAGATAAATGGCCCGTATCATCAGCCTGGTACTGCATCCCCCCTGACAAATCAGTGTGAAGATCCAAGAAATGTAGGCAGCCGTTAATGACATATAACTGATAGTCAAATGTGTACATATTCATAGAATGTATATGAAAACAAACCTGTCATTCTAGCTCCTCACCCAAAGTGGATGACAGGAATAGTCAACATATGTTGCATTAACACCTGCATCTTGTCACTCCTGTATGTAAGACACAGGTCATGTATATAATAATCTATAAACATACCAGTGTACAATATAAGGCCATTGGGTAGTGTAATAATACATGTAAGGGAAAGATCACTGCAGTGACTAAGGATGTTTCCAACCAAACCATAGCACCACTACTGCCTTACTCTCCTTTACTAACACTATCCTTCAGCATAAAAACAATGGCTATCTCTCCTCTGCTACTTTCCTAGACATATCTAAAGCATTTGACATGGTCTCACACAAACAACTTATCTCTGTCCTCAGTAACCTATCCTTCTCACAATCAGTCACCAACTGGTTTCAGAGTTACCTGTCTGACCGCCAACAATCTGCTGCATGGCAGAATAACATATCTCCCCAACTACCTGTCTCCATAGGTGTTCCCCAAGGATCCTTCCTTGGACCCCTACTCTTCTCTGTTTTCACCAATAATCTAGCCTCTGCCACCAAACATGGCACACATACACATACAATATGCAGATGACTCAACCATCATCTGCTCAGCCCAGTCCCTACCCAAACTGCAAAAAGTCACACAGGAAGCCTTTTCCTCTGTTGAAACTTGGTTATCCGATGCCCAATTAATACTCAACCCAAACAAAACTAAACTACTCATCTTCCAACCCAGCAAACATACTCAAAACAACTCTCACTTTAACATCACAGCAAAAGACAACACCACTATATACCCAACTGAACACACCAAATTGCTAGGAGTGGAAATAGACAATAAACTAAAATTTGACATTCACATATCCTTGATCATAAAAAAAGTCCACAAAACTAGGAGCACTATACAGAAATAAGCAACTTCCCACCAAAGCAGCAAAGATTTCAATAGCAAATTCCCACCTTATCTCCACCCTACTTTATGCCTATCCAATATAGACCAACCTAAGGCAATGCGATCTAAACAAGCTAGAGACCTGCTACAACAAAATTGCCAAATTTGCCACAGGGGCATCCTATTGTAGTCACCACTGTCTCTCACTTGCTGAACTGGGCTGGCTTGAACTTTCTCACCTCCTTCAATGGTATCAACTTTTACTCGCCCACAAACTAGTAAATCATCCTCTAAATGTCCCATCCCTCCAGAATCTACTCCAACCCTATCGCACCACCAGACCACTAAGATCCAGCAACAAAAATCACTTGCAGATCACTAAAGCCAATAACTCTGCTGGTGAAGCACTATTCTCTTGTACCATAGCCAAATTATGGAACTCCGTCCCACCCACAATTACCTCCATACCATCATGCACCCACTTCATAACTTTACTAAAAGCGCACCTAAAAACATGCTGGCTATGCCCTTGCAACTCCCACTCTAATATTACCCTCCCCATCCAACCACTACCTTTCTTTCCACTCCACTAGCTACTTTGATTATAGCAAGCTCAGATGCTCATAAGCCAGTACTTATTATACAGCAGGAACTTCTTCTTGTAACATTTGTTAATGTCTACTGATGTACTATGTTCTTCATCTGTAAATATGTTGTAAGTAATTGCTATGTAAATTGTTAATCGCTATGTAATCCAATGTAACTACTGTCTGTTTATTTTAACTGTGGAGCTTTTCTCCCGGGCTTCTGCTGAAAATGGACCTACGTCCAGTCGGACACTCCTGGTCAACAAATATAAATAAATAAATAAATAAATAAATAAATAAATAAATGAATAAATGTTGTGAAAATTACAAGGATATATTAGTTGTTAATTGAACTCTCTCTCTTACTCCTACCATAAGTGCAAAATAACCCAATGACACTCCTCAACTGGCATATGTAGACTCCAAACTTTTGTTGGGACATATGTACTAATGATTAATAAATATCCACATTTGTTTCTTTGCATGTGCCATGTTAAAATACACCCATATTGGTGGCCTGTTGCCATCAATGAAACCTGCATGCTCTTGTAAGGGCCACTGTTGTTCCATATATGCATGTGTTCTGCTTGCTCTGCAACGGTGTTAAATCTGGTGTTTCAGGTTAATGGGAATACCTATGCATGCTGTTATAACTAATCCTGAATGCTGTTGACTGTTACTAACCCATATCTGTCATAAACCTGCGACAACATAGCTCGTTTTGGGAAGGCTGGTCCCAGTGGACCTACCTGTCCCACCTCAGCTGGCCATGGTACTGGGCACCAGCACATCTGGGGCCCAGCCTGGGATCTCCTCCTCTGTGGGCCCTGCTCCATCTTCGGATGGAACTGCTGCAGGGGATGGGGCTCACCTCCCCCTCGGAGCAGGTATGGTGCATAGGAAGCTTGATCTGGAATATCGAGACCAGCTATGCCAGCTTGAGGGCTGAGTGGTGCAATTAGAGGGTGAGCCTGCCCCTTCTACACAGCCCCCAGCACAGCCACCTTTGGGGCCATGATGGTGCAGTGGTTACTGCCCATGGGTGGGGAACTCAGTCCCACTTTTTCCATTTGGGGGCTCATGGGCTTGCGACTTCCAAACACCCCTCCCCGTCCAAGGTGTTTACCCCCCCACATGTGTCATATACCGGCCCTGTATGCATCTTGTTCATCTTGTCTGTTAACTTAAACAACCTAACCCAACCTACCTCCCCAAATATACCTACTACCCCTCCCCAACATCCCACTCTCACCTGAAAAAAAAGGCAATCTGTTCCCACCAATTAATCTCGCCCCATACAAAGCTGTCTATTTTGCACACATGTCCACTGGACACATGTAATCTGGTCTAATTGGCATCACAATGAATATATGTTGTCCTCACCCTTCTCCCAGGGGTTTGAGGGTCCACATGTAACTGCAAATTTAGTGTATATGCACAGCTGTTGCTGTAGAAGAAATGGGCAGCTATGGACCTTTCCAATACCTTTCCTGCACATGCCTAGCTATTTTCTCTACTGTCTTTCCCTCTTAATCCCCTTTTTTCACCACTTTCCTATCAACCCCTTTTTCTTTTCTTTTAAAGAAATTAGCACAGGGGTAAGTGTCAGTAAGTACTTTTAAGCAGCAGTAAGTGGGTTTGTGCGGGTTTGAGCTAGGGTCAGCTATGCCTACACAGGTTGAGCAATTCAGAAGCTAAATGACTGTAAGAAAACATAAGTGGAGCATGGCAGTACTTACTGTCACGATCAAACTCGCGCAAATCCCCTTACAACTGCTTAAAAGTGCCTTAATCACTCTGTATCCAACAGCCCTTGTTCTACCCAGAAACAAAATAAACTGCCTCTGCAAGGCTCGAACCCAGGACCTCGCACTCCATACACAAAGTGATTTACCACTAAACCACAGCAGATATGCATAACCTGATGTTTTCACAAACATATCATCCAGCACAATCAGTCAACAGTATAGGAAATGTATTAATATCATACCACACAACCTGTTAATGCAAGAAGTCTAGACAAAGTATGCCACACTGTGGGTACAAATAGGGACATATGTCAACTAATGCTCTAATACACTTAAAATGTTGCTAGTTACACAGTTATATGTATTAGAACACATATGTAGAAGGACATGAAGACTGAAACACAAAAGTGTTGGCACTAGTTATTGACTTCAATGCTGTGATCATCCATGTCAATTGCCAAGAAAATGAGGTACAGGCCAAAATATGAACCGAACATGCATGGACATATGGACAGATATATATCTGTAAATATAGACAGACAGCTATATGTAGACATATATATTTATGTATGACTCACAAATAATCATACATCAATTGTATATAGATACATACATATGTTTATATATATATATATATATATATATATATGTATATATATATATATATATATATATATATATATGTATAAATATATATAATATAATATATATATATATATATATATATATATATATAAAAACAAAAAGGTGGTGCAATAGTGCTCAAATACCACAAGTGAAACAAAGAAAAGCACTACTGTTGCGAGTCCCCGAATTTATTCCAAGAGTAAAACTCAAATAAAATTAAGCGTTTTCGTCAATGCCAGTTGAATTCATCAGAATAACCCAATGAATATGAAAAATACGTTTAAATAGTACAGGCTTAACAATGACTGGCTGTTTCACCCCCCAATTATAAAACATGTTTAAAAAATTCATTACAAAATATTAAAGACTAGGGCAAGAATATGACTTATTTAAAAAAACAAGTTCTCGTGTTTGTATTAAACAGTTTTCCACAAGGAAAATATTATATTAGTGTAAACTAACAGTACAACAACAAATATTTAGGTGTATTTATATGTTTGTATGCATATTCACATTTAAACCAGTTAAAGACATGTAAACATGTCCTGCCTTTTCTTTCAATATAGGTAATATAGTCAAATAATCATTCAACCCCAGGGGAAAGATTGCGGCTAGTCTTAGTTGCCATGAGAGTTCTTTTTTGTTTAAGGCATTTTGCCAATCTCCACCCCTAACATCAATATTCACTAGGTCTAATATAGCAAATTTGAAACCACTGTAATCCACACATTGGGTACTATGCTTGTACAAGGCATTAGTTTCTTTTTTGTTCTTTATATCGTACAGATGTTCATATATATATATATATATATATATATATATATATATATATATATATATATATATATATATATATATGTATATATATATATATATATATATATATATATATATATATATATATATATATGTATAGATATAGATGTAGCTATATGAGATATATATATAGGTACATACACATATACACAGACAAAAGGTATTAGTAGCCATACATATGTAGAATTAGTGTTGAAGTACTGGGTGCAAAGTATATCCCTCAGCCACAAGCCCTTTATCTGCCACCTGTGAAATGTGTAGTGTGGCAACCATTCCCACAAATGAGAATACTTACATTAAACATATACCCACCCACAATTCAAAGGACATGACACGACACACAGGCATGCATACACAGATAACCTTTATTCCTGTACTATACAATAATGTATGCCACTACTTACACCACATAAGGTTTGAAATATGTAATCATTAATGAATGCAAGGCCCACACAAAACAGTAGATGCAAGCAATGTGGATATATACCATACTATGCTGTCCAGGACAAGGCCTTCAGTTAGTACAACAGTAGAAACAGGATTTGCCTTCAATATACGTAACAATCAATAATTGCAGATATAGTTCAGCAGCCTTTACTTACACCCTTTAGTCAAGCCCTAGGGGGAAAAGTAGCTTTTGTGTTAATGTCACAGTATCTTGTACATAACATTGCTTAACGTAACATCTCACTATCACACTGAATGACCCTCGTCTTAACAGTTATATCCCTGAAAAGGTGTCACAGCCTAGGTTAATGGCATTGAACCCCCCCCCCCATAAAAGGCTGTACAAGGGCAAGGAACAATGTGTACCACACACTTACCTCTGGAATGTACAAGGGCACATATGTGTTCTCCAGCTGTTGCCCCCATATATATGGACTTGGCCCAACAGTTGGTGTGGGAGTCCATGACATGACTGGGATGATAGCAGTAATGCTAGCGGTAAATAATGATAGGCCGTTACCTAACAACCCCTTTCTGTATCACAGCAGGACAAAGACTGGCATATATGTGGAGGATAGAGGCAGGAACATAGGGCCATATTTGCATTATTGCTGTTACAAACCCTGGAAATTGCTAGTGTTACAGGATTCATTGCAGCATACTATTATGCAGGAATATGACATTGAAATACAAATGGATATAGCCATGTACTGATAGCACTCAACAGACAGAATGCCACTGATATATGTGGGACAATACCTGTGTGGTGCACAGACAAAACCTAACAGCCAATCCCCCTGGTATCATATGGATAGGCCCACAGTTGAGAGCTATGCAGACAGACAACATTCCATGCAAAAGTACCATATACACAGAAACCCTTGTAAGACCAGCAAGATACATTGCACACAATACTACTCATGCTGTCTATAGCTCTGGAACCTTACCAAAATGTGTATTTCGCCTGTGACTGCAGCTTCTGCTGTAAGTGGACACTAACTGGTGCAGAGGTCATCACCTGATCATGTGCAATACCTATAAAAGCATGCTGCAATCTATTCAAACCAGCTTACTCTCTCTACCGGAGAGACTGAGAGAGCGAGAAAACATAAAAGGTATGTGAAGCAGATATGTATTTACTTGCATGTAGTATATGACATAAAATAATAGGATGTGTAATGTGAAAGGATTCATATGTACTTGTTCCTGTAATGATGTTCTGCTCAACAACTGCTCTGGACAATAATGTCATTCCCTGTGGGCAGTGGGACATACCTGTCAACTGTGCAGATCAGCAGTGAATGACAAAGATGTGACCCATGATATCTGTGTTCTGTACATTACTGTGATCAACAGCTGGTGGGGGTATTAATACTGTCATGATAGACACATGGCTGTGAGACCACACCACCTGCAGGACAGTCATGTTAAAGTGTAGCATAGCATGCCCAGTTGCCATAGCAGTATAATATGCTTAACTAAAATCTGTTACCATATATAACCCCCTAATGTTAGTCTGTGTTCACATGTGACACCTGTCTGTGTTGCAGCAAGGCAGAACAGTTCAGCTGTGAAGTAAAGAGAGTTAAAAGAGTGTGGACCAGATTTTTGCATGCACCCCACATACAGATACATATATGTGTGATACATATTCACAGCTGTGTATGTCTACAGAACCTTGGACAGTTATAGGTATATAAACAACACATAATGATAGCTACACATATATGCACATATGTATGTATATATATATATACATACAGATATATATATATATATATATATATATATATATATATATATATATATATATATATATATATATATATATATATATCTATATATATACATACAGATATATATATGTGTGTGTGTGTGTGTGTGTGTATGTCTACATATATATATATATATATATATATATATATATATATATATATATATATATATATATATATATATATATATATATATATATATATATATATATATATATATATATATATATATATATATATATATATATATTTATATACAGACACATACACACATATACATAATAATGACATGTATAGGTATACATATATATATATATATATATATATATATATATAAAAAAATCTCGCAAGTAAACCAAAAACAAAGCACCAAGAAGAGGCAAAAAATAAACTTAGCGTACTGTAGTTTATTGTCCGCTTTCATCCGTAGACTTCGTCAGAATACAAAAACAGTGAACTCACAAGCATATATATAACAACCCTAATTAAACAATTAAAAATCAATTAAATCAATTAAACATTTAAAGAAACAAGTTTAAGTAAAAAAAGAATTAAAATCAGTGGATTTGTTTACAGACAATTCCCTATATTTTAGAAAACATTTGACGTTGATCATGTCATTAAGACCAGGATGAGCATCAGAGTTAAGTCTGATCTGCCATAATGTTTCACGCTGTTCTAAGTAGTTCTTGAAATCTCCCCCTCTTAAGTCAGGTTGCACAACCTCCAGAACAGAAAACATAAACTTTTTAAATGAAGGACAAACAACAGAATGTTTAAATAGAGCGTTGTTGTCGTCTTTATGTTTAATAGCATAAATATGTTCCCTGATGCGTATCTTTAAACTTCTACTGGTCATACCAACATAAAAACATGAACACCCAGAACAAATGCTAATGTACACTACACCTTTCGTGTTGCAATTCACGAAGGAAGGTACACTAAAAGTTTTCCCAAAACTCTCCAGACAAATGTATGGTCCTTCGAGAATGTACCTGCACATGTTGCATTCATAACAACAGTGCATGCCTCTTCTATCCGAAATAATATTGGTAATTTGCGGAATTACAAGTTGTAAAGCCTTTTTAACATTAAAACCATTTTTGGAAACAAAAAATGGTTTGTTTCCTAAAATCCGAAAAAGTTCAGAATGTCCCCTAATAACTCTCCAATTCTTTTTAATGATCTGTTGTATTTGTCCACTATCAACGGTCATATCCAAAGTACAAACCAATCTATGCTCAATATTGGTATTATCTGACAACCCAACATAATGGTTGTCATAATCCCTATAATTTAACAATGCCTGATATTCTGTTGAACGTTTGTTCATGATGTCATTGCTACTATTAATTAATTCACATATAGGGTATCCCCTGTTAATGAACAAATCAATAATGAAATCAAATTCTCTTTGTAAAAGACAATTTTTTGAGGTCAAACGACTAGCTCTGATGAACTGCCCTCGTGGTATGTTTTTAACAATGTGCCTGGGATGATTACTATTATAGTGCAAATAACTGTTGGTGAATGAATCCTTACGATAAATGCTGCTGTGAAACCTATTGTCTTCTTCATCCCACCATAGGAGCACATCCAAAAAATTAATTTTTAACCCTACACTACCTAAAGTGAATTTTAAGTAACTAGAAAGAGCATTAATTTCAATCAAAAAATTCTTAACAACATTAGTGTCTCCTTCAATGATGAACAATAAATCGTCTACAAATCGAAAAAAAAGGAAATTTTGTACTTTTCCCGTAATATGGGCAAGTGCTGATGCTCCCACCAGGCCATAACCAAATTGGCATAGGCGGGAGCAGCAGCAGAGCCCATAGCTACTCCCCTCTTTTGTTTGTAAAAAGTTTTTTCAAAAAGAAAAAAATTATCTAAAATAATATCAAGGAACCCACAAATGGTGGAAATTGCATTCTTAGTGAGTCCACAATTTTTCTTGGCTAAAAAACAACGAACTGCTTCTACACCCTCACAATGAGGTATGCAGGTGTATAAAGAGACTACATCAATGGTACATAATATATACGTGTTTTTTATCAAATGAATTGTTATTAATAAACCTATTGAATTTCTCTAAAAAATGCCAAGAATCCCTGATGTATGAATCCTCATTAACCAAACAGGGTCCCAAAACAGCGTCAACAATAATAACATTAATTAGGGTTGTTATATATATGCTTGTGAGTTCACTGTTTTTTGTATTCTGACGAAGTCTACGGATGAAAGCGGACAATAAATTACAGTACGCTAAGTTTATTTTTTGCCTCTTCTTGGTGCTTTGTTTTTGATATATATATATATGTCAGTGCATGTCCCCTGCCGACATGTGTGAGAGAACATCACACATCAATACACAACATATTTACACACAAGTACATGGCTGCAAAATGGAGTGTGGAGTGTGGTGTGTAACCCATGTTGGGGAACACATCGCAACTATTTGGGAAGGTGGGATATGTATGTTGGTGAAGGGTATTAGGCACATATTGGTATGTAGGTTTGGTTGGGTGACAAACAAGACAGCATACAGGGCCGGTATATGACACATGTGGTGGTTAAACACTGTGGCTGGGTAGTTCCATTTGGAATGTGGAGGCCATTGAGCCCCCATATGGGAACAAATAGAACATGGTGCCCACCCATGGACAGTCTTAATATCATCTACATGGTCATAAAGGTGCCTGGGCTACAGGCTGAGCAGGAGGAACATGCATGTCTAACCTTGTGTATGTGTACTGCATGCCTCCAGGTGATGTAGCACATACCCCATGTCTCTGTGGAGCTCCCGATGCACAAGATCCTGGACCTAACTGGGTGACAGACATATGTCTGTGTGTGCTTCATGAGTGGGGGGACACCATCCCCTGAGGTGGTGCCACATGAAGGTAGTGCCGGAATAGTAGATAATGAGGTTCCATGGTGGGTCCCGGATGTGATGTGGACTGGTAACATGTGAACATTAGGTGGGAGTGGTGTTCCTGCTGGCAAATAACCCCTACACATACTGTTGTGTAACTGTCATGGAACATATGTGTGTTGTAATCTTCCACACATTCCAAGAACATGTCGAACAGCATGCATAGATATCCCCAGTAACACAGAATGGCAGATGTGTAGCAATCACATAGCAAGCATACCACATGCATATGTGGAAACATAGTAGCAGTGACAATGGCATGCAGGTGAAATACTCTGTAACAGCCCAGCAATTCTAGTGTCCCCCCAAGGAGCATGTCTATAAACACATAGCAGCAAGTGTTGTACAATACAATATATGTCCCAATGGTAGATATACCTGAGACATACCACTTGCGTTGTGTGAACATTAAGTTGGAACTGATATGGTGGCAGAAGACTGATATGGGTATTGTATTATGGTAAACGTGCCATATGAGCTGCTCAGACATATTTCCATCTTTATGTCTTTCAGGGAGTATGGTGAACCCGAGGAATCCCACCTACATTGCCGCTGAGGATGACATAATACTCACCAGCATCATCCAGAACTACCAGCTGCTGTTCTCAAGGACAAGCCAGGACCAGCATGAGTGGACAGCCATGTGGAACGATGTGGTCATCAGGGTGAATGAGGTGGGGATGCACAGCCGTACATATGAGCAGGTCCTCCATCATTGTAGTGACCTGCTTCGACATGTACATCGCCATGCCACTGCCATGTGGGGTGACTACCTTGCAATGGGGGGGGCATAACATCCATCCCCCCCTCACCAGAGTGGAGGAGCTGCTCATGAGCCTGGTAGCACCTGCCCACCCACAAAAGCTACAGACATATACAGTCAAGGTGGTGGTGCTTCCCACACACCAGACATGGAGCATGCAGGTAAGGTTCCAGGGCATATCAGTAGACCACTGTTGTGTATGCATCTGTACAAGTAGATCATGCATATGTGAGATGTGGAGTCTGTTGCTGTGTAGTACTGATAAGCAGTTATGCATAATCTGTAGTACTGTGGACTTCAGCTGTTTTACTGTAATATTGCAGCCAACCTATAGCAATGCCACAGCTGTGGCCACTGACGTCAACTCTATCTCATCTCAATATAGGTACCTCTGGGATACCAGCAAGGCATCAGATGGATGCTGGTGAGTATGGTTTAAGGTTATGCTTGGCAATTCACTGTGCATGTCATAGCTAAGGTGAAGGCCATGTACACATCTACCACACCTACCCATAATGCGTTCTGTACATGTTCACTCACAGAGCACACACCTCACTAATGGGATTACCAGCCTCAAACACATGCAATACACAGACCATCTCAGACAACTGTGGCTACACTCCAGTGCACATTGTCCAGGCACAGCTGACATCTGCCTAACATACACAGCTATGTCATACACAGAGCAGTTAAACATGCTACACAGAAAGAAATCCCACTCCTTCTGCAAACACATGCTCCAGGGTCCTAAACCTCATCAACACATTACACAGAACATACTGGAGGGATAGGGCCCTGTCCTGGGGAATTCCCACACTCTGGATTGGACTACACATTAATGTCAGGAAATGCTACTCATTGGCCCCCTTTACAAAAACACTTGATAACTGGATGGGAAATGGGGAATTCACCCTGCATAGTATGTCTGTGCCACAGCCTGACAGGGGCACAGGGGAATAACATTATTGGGTGGTGCATGGCTGGGAACCCCTGTGGCTAGGCTTATGTAGGTCCCAGGACCAATAGACCAGTACTCACCTATGAACCTATATGTACCACAGGCAACATCAGACAGGGCTCAATAATGGTCAATAATGGTCTCTACACTCACCATAGGTACAGTACATTGTGTCGGTGGTTGGTCTAATGGTATTCTATCACTCATACATGCACAGCTGATGATGACATCTGTGAATACACATCAGGCATTCACTAAACACGTGTCCACATATAATCCAGAAACACACAGATGCTGTGAGCAGCAGCGGAAACATAACTGACACACAGATACACATCCTGCAATGGTGTGTACACCTGAGAGGTACAGTGCACAGTACATGCCAGGGTGCTGAACAGATGCATAACAATGCTGTGAACATGGGTGCAGTGTGTTCCTGGGGGAGGGCCATCACCTTCTAACAGAAGCCATTCATCACATCCATGTATAATGTTGGTAACAGGGATTGACATCAGTTGCACTGCATGCTGTTGAGCACCACATGTCCTGCATGCTGACATGTGTGTAATTACAGGTTTGTGTGTGATACTGTACTGCACCATCACCTGCTATTGTGTGTGTTATGGGGGTGTTGGAGCTGTCTATAGGTGCTGTCTGCTAGAGTGTATGGGTTGCCATGTATGTCGACTGCATGTGTGTATGTCTGTGTGTGTGGCCATATCTGCACACACATGTGTGTGTGTGTGTGTGTGTGTGTGTGTGTGTGTGTGTGTGTGTGTGTGTGTGTGTGTATGCACTGTTTAGCGGTGATGTACAGGTCTTACAGTCTGTTCCCTGTTTGGGGCTGGGTCCCTCCTGCAGGGAATCTGATGTCACTGATAACAGACAGTGACCATGAGGATAGGTGTGTTGAGGCACAGGCATGGTCATCAGGGGCTGCCGCTGAGCCACCAAGAATTGACATCCAACAAGTTTCCACCACATCAAAGCACACAGTCACACTGCCTCTACATACCTCATCACTGTTGGCCTTAGCTGAAGGATAGTCTATGGTTGGCATTGACCAGGACAGTGTGGTATTTATGGCATGTGTGTCAGGACACAGCAGCCATAGCCAGATGTCTGGTGGGGTATCACATAATCAGATGTTCAGGGGTGCTCATCGATACACTACTGGTCATCATGCCCCTGGCAGACATGCCACATCTATATCAACCACATGCATGTTCCAGGCTGTCATGGAGTCACAGGCATGAATGGAATGGTACACCAGATAGGGTTTAAGGGCACAGAGGGCTCATCACACCTCTGTAACTGACAGCATCCATGACCTAGCAGGTGACATTCATAATTACAATGAGGTCATGGATAGATGGTGGGGTGAGACATTTGATCTCATCCACAATGTCATGTCCATGCACCAGGACAGGGCGGGATGGTTGCAATGGCCACGTGGATGTATACCAGCAACACCAGCAGCTGGAGGTTGCCGTGGATGTCCCACCAGTAACAGCTGCTCCCATAGTGGCAGTACCAGCCCCAACACTGTGTGGGGTGCTGTCCACAGACCATCATAGCAGACCACGTGCATGTGGCCCTGGTCAGTCCCAGGAGGGACCTGGATCCAGTGGACATCTGTCAACCTTGGAGGACAGTACCTGATCTGGTTTTGTACCTGATACTGCCTGTAGCACGCCTGCCAGGCACAGGTCCCGTGTCCATGGCCAAAGAAGGTGAACTGCAAACCCTGCCAGGTACAGTTTGCAGCTGTCTCACAAATCCCCATATAGGGCAGCCACATGTTGGAACTGTGTGCATGCAGACACACACACACACACACACACACATAAACAACAAACCTAGGGCAACCACATACCTGCACACATGACATCACCTTTGGCCCATAACAGTACTCAGCCTCCACATACACACACACACACACACACACACACACACACACACACACACACACACACACACACACACACACATTGTCAATTGTTTGGTGCAGCCTAGGCCTCTGGCAAACCAACAACACACCCTGTGCATATGATGATACCTGTACCACTTCCTGACATCCGTAACATTGATGCAGGGACAGGCTAACATGGTGCTGATGCACAGGGTGACTGTACAACAGTGTAGCAATGGACTGCTGTGTAGCATGTTGCCAACAGTAAAGTGAAATGCTAATATCTTGGAAGGTATAGCTATGCAGCCATGATGCATCATAGCTGTAATTAACAATGTTGTATTGTTGTCACCATTATCTATTCTGATTGTGTTGTGTTTGTCCATGTGCCACATGGCTGATGGGTATAGTGGTGTCAGCAGGCCTTCTACAGTGGACACCAGTAAGTGCAGTGAGTGGTACACATGACATGGCTGGGTACAACACACAGAGCCTTAGGTTTGGATGCAGTACAGGTACAAGACTGTAAACATAAAGATATGTCCTCGTGCAGGTAACACATCTCTTGCCCATGTAATCTCACCAAGACAGGATAGGCACAACCACACATTGCTATATATGCAGTCTGCAATGTGGATGACATTGAACATGCTAACATCAAGGTGTATGTTCCTTACCCCACTCTACTGCGATCCTCACCTCAGTAACATTAGTGTGCTAATGCCAGTGGCATAGCCCTACCCTTAGGAGGGTGTGAGGTGCTCAACTATTGTGAATTGTG